>NW_027529428.1:19193064-19232984 GCF_008692635.1 Crocuta crocuta | reverse complement strand
GGAGGGAACTCTCCCTGTATGGTCTTATCCAAACGGATTTTATGTCAGTGAACATGCCCCCTCTCTCGCCCTCTGGGATGTGTGCTCTTCGAGAGTCTGGAGAAATGTTTTTTGTTCAACACACTCACCCTGCACAGCACCTGACACGGTGCCTTGCTCGTAGCCCTTGGCGGTGCCAGGTTGCTGGGGAAAAGGACCCGACGGTCTCGGAAGGACTCTTTTCAATACGGCATCTAGACACACAAGAACATGGATGGGGATGACAGCTGGGGGCCGGAGGGGCCCTCGCCTTGGTGACCTCTGGGTAGGACTTCCTTGTTCTAGAAGGAATTGCCTTTATTGTACCCAATAGTCAGAAACTAAAGGGTCATCCCTGTGGGACTCCTGAGGCGCGCGAGCAGCGCAAGGTCAACAGCGAACTGGGTGTCAGGCCAAGAGCAGCACCTACATGTGGCTCAGTTGTTTGCAGACTTAAGGGTGGCGGGGAAGCACCCCTCCTGCAGGCCCAGGGGCCTCCGCGTGGGGCAGGTCACATAGAATCCCGGGCATTTGCCTGTGAATGAGTTTCTAAGTGGATTTTGACGCAGATCAAAGCTGAAACGCATCCCGAGAGGCTCAAGGGCCGCCGTCCCGCTGGGGGCCTCTGCCCGGGGCCAGGGCGGCCTCCCCAGGCCTCCCTCCACCGCAGACAAGCCCGCGGGCTCCCCGGGCCAAAGGCCACCTACCCGTCGCCACGCAGGCCGTCCGGGAGAGAAGGGGCTGAACCAGGCTCGCCCTTCGAGTTCTCCCGTGTGGGTGTTTGTCCTCTGTGTCCACTGCTAACAGGAAGCCGCAGCCTCCGAGTCCAGTCATCGCCCCGACCTAGTGTGGAGACCTGGTTCCCGGAGCCCAGAACCGGGACTCGCGGCCGCGGCCTCGGGGCCAGCCCCTCCGGCCCCTCGCGGCGAGGGAGCCTCGGTCACCAGCGCCCCCCAAGCTCGCGGCCCCCCAGGCCCGCTCCGGCTTTGGGCTGCCCCGGAGCTTCGTGGCCGCCGAAGACCGACGCAAAGGAACGCAGTGGGACGGCCCTGGCCCAGCCTGGGGAGACGCTCGGCACTAAGTGACCCGGGCATCGTCTCCACGGGAGGAAACGGCGGCCAAGCTCTGCTGCGATGCTCTGCAGCGGAAACCGGGTTCTCGGAAAGCCAGGGCGCGTCCCCGGGGAGCCGCAGCCAGACCCCCAGGCCTTCCGCAGCGGGGGGGGGGAGATTCCTCGAATCAACAGTAGCAGGGTCCGAGGGGAGGGCAGCCGGGAGGGGAGTAGTTTTGCTGATAGTTATCTATTTGTTTTCCCTGTAGAACAAACTGTGTTTTGTGTCTCTTTCAGCGGCTTTATCCCTTTCCTCAAAGTATAAACTAACACAGCTGTGCTGCAGGCAGTGTAGACGTGGGGGTGCCCGGCGTTCAGCGCATCCGCAGCCATTCCAGGAAGCTCCTTTGGGACCATCCAGCCTGGTGTCACCTGCCAGTTAAACAAGCCAAGAGGCATGTGCGGCAAAGGAGCTGGTGTGTGATGGCCAACTGCACTCATTAACCACCGTGAAGTAGACCCCTGTCCAGGATACTAAAATTATGGTACCAATAAAACAGTGCATTCGAGGATGCAGGGCGGGCCATGCAAATCCGCCTCCAGACCCGTGTCCCCTGTGCCCTCTGAACCGGTTAACATATTTGAGTGGCCCATACCAGACAGGAAATAGCTATGGTTTCCTGTTTGGCTCAGAGTACGCCTCCTTCTAAAAACGCTAGTGCCGACGACTCCTACTTCCTCGTATTTCTGGGCACCTGCCTTGATCCTTTTATTAAAGTGCTTTTATGTCTAACTAAACATTCTCCTTTGTTTACTGTTCCCTTTCTTTTATTGCAACCGGTCTGCACGCAAATCTACCATCGATCGCCACCTGCCAGGTGATGGCAGTGTGCAACCTCTAAACGGATGCTTTACCAAATCCAAGGGCTAAGTGGCAGTGAGGGCTGCTAGACACCATGGAAGAAAAGAGCCAGCGGCTGTGCTGTGATGTTGCTGGGATTGGAGGCAAACATACATTTCCCACAAAGCACTATGTTTTTGCTGCCTCCTCCCCCTTTACTCTTCCTTTACGGAAATTTATCTCCAATCAAACTTCCTTTTACAGACACCCTAGGCGGGAGCCATTCCCAGCTGCCTATGATGCCTAATTGCCCCAGGCACCTTGTATGCAGGTGGGAGAACTCTCCCCCCCCCCATTCATGGCCACCTCTTTCATTGGAGACATGGATCTACTTCTCTGTAGTTGGCTCATGGTCACATTCCTACGTCCTGGATTTCTCTCCTATCTCCTCCCACCTTACAGCTGCCTGTCATCTATCAACCCCACCTCTGAGGAGTACTTCAAGCACAGACAACAGATCAAATTCAATGCAATATTGCCACCTCTTTGTTCTTTAAAAATTTGTTGGAGGGGTGCCTGGGAGGTTCAGTAGGTTGGATGTCTGACCAGCTCAGGTCAAGATCTCACGATTTGTGAGTTCTGGCCCCGCGTCAGGCTCTGACGTGGAAAAAAGCCAATCCCAAAGGGTTGCATCCTGTGTGATTCTGAACGGAGAAAAGATGTAACATTGTGAAATGAGAAAGATACAGAAATGGAGAACAGATTCGTGGCTGCCAATGGCTGAGAGGGCGGCGAGGGACCAGAGACAAGTGGATGTGGCTAAAACAAGCAACATGGAGGGTTCTGGTGGGGATGGAAATAGCCTGTATCTTGGCCACATCGATGTCAATGATCTGGGTTGGTATTATTGAACTGTAGTTCAATATAGATGTTGCCATAATTTGCTGTATAAACAAGTTGTATAAACAGTGTTTCTTTCTGGACTCTTCTGTTCTGTTGGTCTCCATGTCTTTCTTTATGCCAAAACCATGCTGTTCTGATTATTGCAATTTGGTGGTATGTTCTGAAATCAAGAACTGTGAGGCTTCCCACCTGGTTCATCTTTTTCAAGATTATTTGGCTATTCAAGATCTTTGAGATTCTTTATAAATTGTAGGATATTTGTGTTTATCTCAACTTTGCTGAATCCGTTTGTTACCTCTAACAGATATTTTTGGTAAACTTTAGAGTTCTCCATATATGAGACCGTGTCATTGATGAACAGAGATGATCTTGCTTTTTAATTTTCAATTTGGATGCTTTCCATTTCTTTTTATTGACCAATTTCTGTGGCTAGGACTTCCAGTGCTGTCTTGAATAGAAGTGGTGAGAGGGAGTATCCTCGACTTCTTCCCGATCTTAGAGGAAAAGCTTTCAAGCTTTCACCACTGAGTAAGATGTTAGCTGTGATCCTTTCATATATGGCTTTTTCTTTTTTAATGTTGAGGTGGTTTCTATTCCTAGTTCTTGAGTGGTTTCTTTCTTTCTTTCTTTCTTTCTTTCTTTCTTTCTTTCTTTCTTTCTTTCTTTCTTTTTTTTGATGAAAGAATGTTGAGATTTTTCCAGTGCTTTTTCCCCATCAATTGAGATGATCCTATAGTTCTTTTTTAAATGTTTATTTATTTTTGAAAGAGAGAGAGACACACACACACAGCATGAGCAGGGGAGGGACAGAGAGAGAGGGAGACAGAATCTGATTACGTGTGCCTGTATAATTCCCTGTCCTCGAGATCCTATGAGCTCTTCCTCCACCTGGTGTCTATCGTTGGTACTGCAGTTTCCCTGGTTCAGCGCGGGCCATCTTTATTCTCGGAGGACCCCACCTGGCATCTGCGTGGTACCTGTGTTCCCCTCAGCACAGCAAGTCAGTGAGGTGGAAACCAGTGCCTGCGTCAGGGCCCAAATATTCCAAACATTGATGCACATTCCATCCTATCTTCCTCCTGAGAGAAGGCCAGGTGTTTAGAGCTTTCTCCCAATTGTGCTTCATGATTCTGGGAAGTAGTAGAGACCAGGGTGGGCAGAGGAATGGACTTTCTCACCTGCTTGTTTGCTTTGTGCTCCCCTGGAGCACTTTAGCCGCTCGTCTGGTGTCCGAAGCTCTCACAAAGATCGTTTAGTCCCTAGACTGTTTGTAAGCTACTATCTTTACAGGAGAATGAAGGCCTGGGACTTCCCGCTCTGCTATCATGATGGTCTCAACCTAAATTCCGATACGTTTATTTTTTTCTTTTTTAAATTGCACTTCATATATTTCATTTTCTACACTTAGGAAAGCAATATATCTTATTTGTATTATTCTGAATATATCTCCAACTTAGATGCAATTTTTCCCAATAACTTCAAAAGCTTATAAATATCTATAGTTTCACCATGAATGAAAGGATTACTTCATTATGCTCATACCTCTTTCTTCTATCTCCTGGTACTCACCAGGTTACTATTTTGCTATTTTTCTAAATTTTATTTTATTTACTATTTATTTTTTATTTTGAAGTGACTTCGCCATTTAGAAGTCATCTATAAACTAGTTTGATTATAAATACCTCTCAATTAAAAGATCACATTCATTAATTTATAAAATATATATATTAATGCTTCTTATACGTACAATAACTAGAAAAACCATTCACAAAATAGTAGAAATAAAAATCAGGTTATAGCTATGGATTAAGTGTGTTTCTTTCTACATTCAATGGTTTCTTTCCTGCCAACCTGGGATGCAGAGGGTCCATTTTGGAAAGTTCAGTAAATTTTCCCAGGTTATTTGTGGATCACTTTCTTAATTACATGAATCATATTGCATTGCTTCTTTGAAAATGTATTCATCAGTTTCTTGAAATATTTGTGGTTTCTTTTAATGTTTATTTATTTTTGAGAGAGAGCACGCACAAGTGGAGAAGGGGCAGAGACAGAGGGAGATGCAGAATCCGAAGCAGGCTCCAGACTCTCAGCTGTCAGCACAGCTCACGTGGGTCTTGAACCCACAAACGATGAGATCATGACCTGAGCCGAAGTGGGACACTTAACCCAATGAGCCACCCAGGCGCCCCTTTTAAGGGTGTTTTCAATGATGGTTTCAACTGCAAATTCCCACACCTTTAGTCTGCATGACTGAAAATGTTTTATTCTACCTCCAAATTTAGCTGGTAGCTTAACTAGATATAAATTATGTGTTCATGTTTTCATTTAGAAAGAAATTGACTCCATTTGCATTTTTGCATGTCATATTGCTGCTAAGAATTTTGATGTCAACCTGAATTTTTCTTTTTTTCCTTTTTTTTAATGTCAGGAAGCTTTCTGAATTCTTTTCATAGCTGTACTTTTAAAATTTCCTGTGCTATATAGTATTTTTTTAAGTCATTGTGTGTTTTTAACAGGATGTTTTATAAAAAGAGAAAAGATAAGCCACTGGAGGTACAAAATACTAATTTTCTGGTAGAAAAGTGAGTAAAGAATATGAACAGACAATTCTCAGAAGAATAAAAGCAAACATCTAAAGCAGTTGAAACTTTATTTTGACTCCCCTGTAATTAAAAAGATAAACTTTTTCCATCCTAATGGCAAGAATCTTTAAAATGGAAAAGTTCTATTGGCTCGGAATGTGGTGCAGCTTTTGCTCTGTGCTTTGTTTTCGTGTGAGGATAAGCTGATGAGGTTGTATTAGAAGATTACTTGGCAGTATAAAGTGAAAGTAATCCATATAACCTTTGAACAAGCAATTATAGTTTTATACCCATCTTATAAAAATCAAATTACACTAGCAATGTAAATGCATATTCCCCTCCCCCCAGCTCAAATGGATTATAGATCTAAAACTATAAAAGTCACAGATGGGGCGCCTGGGTGGCTGAGTCAGTTAAGCGTCCAACTTTGGCTCAGGTCATAATCTCATGGTTCATGAGTTCGAGCCCTGCTCTGACAGCTCTGAGCTGTCAGCGCCTGCAGCCTGTTTCAGATTCTAGGTCTCCCTCTCTCTCTGCCCTTCCCTCACTCATTGTCTCTCTCTCTCTCTCAAAAATAAATAAAACAGTAAAAAATAAAATAAAAATATAAAACTTAAAGAAAACATAGAAGAATAAATCTTTGTGACCTTTGTTTAGGCAAAGCTTCTCAGAAAGAACACCAAAAGCACAAGTAATGATAGGAAAAATAAATTGGACTTCATAAAAAGTATATGTTAAAAAAAGGAATACTGTGAAGGATGAACCTTAAAAACATGCTAAGTGAACGAATTCAGACCAAAAAAAAAAAAAAAAGCCACATAATGTATAATCCCATTTATATGAAATGTCCAGAATAGGAAAACTGATAGAAATAGAAAGTGGACCGATGTTTGCCTAGGTTTAAAGGGCTTGGGAGAATGAGGAGTGACCCCTAATAGATTACAAGGTCTATTTTTGGCTTGATGAAAATGCTCTAAGACTGACTGTGGTGATACTGAAAATCATTGAGCTGAACACTTTAAATGGCAAAATTATGTTATGTGAACTATATATCAATAAAACATGTAAGAATTTCTTTCATTCTGCTAATATTTTTTTCCATGTATCAGGGAGCTCTGGCATTAGGTGCACATGTATTTACACTTGTTAGATCTTTCTAGTGACCTGAGTGTTTTATCATTATAATGTTCTTCTTTGTCTCTTGTGACAATCTTTGACTTAAGGTCTATTTGGTCTGATGGAAATCTGGCCATCCCTGCTCTTGTTTGGTTTTTGTTTGCAAAGGTTATCTTTTTGCATTCTTTCCCTTTCAGCCCATATGTGTCCTTGGACCTAAGGAGAGGCTGCTGTACACAGTGTGTACTAGGATCTTTTCTCCTTTTGTAAAATCCATCCCCCTAGGTTGATGAGTGGATTAAAAAAGACATAAACTTTCCTTTTGATTAGGAAATTTAATCCATTTACATTTAAAGTAACTAATGAGAGACAAGGCTTACCATTGCTGGTTTCCTAAGGTTCCTCACTATTTTGTCCCTGTTTTCCTTTCTTCCTAGCTTCCTTTGTGTTTCACTAATTTTTAATGGTGTCATGCTTTGATCCCCCTCTCATTTCCTTTGTGTACCTTCTGTAGCTATTTTCTTCATGGTTATGATGGAGATTACATCAAACATCTTAAAGTCCTAGCAATCTATTTTATTTTATTTTCTTTCACTTATTTTTCCATCTCTATAATTTTATCATGTTGAGAATAGTGTACAAATTGTATCATACAATATTTGATATTATGAATTTGGCTTTTTTTACTCAACATAATGCCCTTGAGACCCATTTTTGGTGTTAGGTATATCAGTAGTTCATTACTTTTTATTGCAGAGTAACATTCTATTGTATTGATTTATCACATTTTGCCTCTACATACATCAATTGAAGAGCATTTGGGTTATTTCCGGTTTTTGACTATAACAAATAAAGCTGCTATGAACATTCATATACAGATTTTTGTATTTATGTGAGTTTGCACTCTTCAACATAAATGCTCAGGAATGTTATTGCTAGACCATATGGTAAATATGTGTTTAGATTTTTAGGAAACTAGTAAATTACATTGCAGAGTGGTTGTACCATTTTCTACTCCCACTAACAATGTATGAGAGATCCAGTTTCTCTGCATAATCACCAACAAAAGGGAAAGAAAACTACTGGATCATGAGCGGAGACTTAGAGAACTAAGTGATTCCATGAAATGAAACAATATCTGTAACATAGGAGTCCCGGAAGAAGGAGAATGAGAGAAAGGGGCAGAAGGTGTATTTGAACAAATTATGGCTGAGAACTTCCCTAATCTGGGGAAGGAAACAGGCCTCTATTTTAAACTGATGACAATTTCAGTCATAAACAAAAATTCTACTCCTTTTCATATCTTCATCTTTCCACTTTAAGTTGTTAGTGACACAAATTACATCAGTTTGTATTGTGGATCTGACACAGATTTCCAGATATTTTTTGTGCCTTTCTCTTTCACATTCCATTCCAGAACTAAGAGTGACCTGTAAATCAACACAACAATTCTACAGGATTCTGTATTTGTCCAAATACTTACCTTCACCAGAAAGCTTTGAATATTAAAACTGTCTAATATCCTTCAATTTTACCTCAAGAGGGAATCTTCAGCATTTCTTGTAAGCAGATTTAACTGTGAACTACTTCAATGCTTGTTTATCTGGAAATATCTTAATTTCACCTTCATTTTTGAAGGATAATTCTGTCAGGTATTGTCTTCAGTTTGGGCAGCTTTTCTTTCTGCACTTTGACTATATTAGCCCACCCTGGTCTTCACTTTTTCTATATTAGCCCATGCCTGGTCTGCTGAACAATCCTCTGATATTTTTATAGGAGCTCAGCTGTATGTGATGAGTCGTGAAGCTCCAAGCCCTCCTTCTCCCCAGCTGGGGCTCTCTCCACCCGCTCTCAGCGACAAGATGCCTAGGTGCCTGGAAGCCACACTCCTGTGCTCAGGGAGGGCAGAGGGATTGTGGCCCAGGGCGAGACTTGGATCTTCTGACTTTATGCAATACTGGTTCTGCCTCTTTCCATCCAGTCACGACCCTGTCCTCTGGCACATCACAGATAATTCTAGAACCCTTGCTATCTTCAGAGTGTTTGCCTTCCCTTTCATTGGTCATGCGTTCTCACAATGGGCTCCCATAGTGGAGGGACTTGGTCATTGGAGAGAACATTTGGGGGTACGTGGAACCTTTGTGATGGGTCTTGGATCTTATCCCAACTGGAATTTTTCACATCCGAGGGAAACTTTGGTCTGAGGAAAATTACACTTACTGCTATTAGTGTTTCAACTAATACTGAATTTGTTAAATTTTGGGTAAAGAACGTTTTAATGTCCAAATTAACATTGCCCTTCAACTAACAGTTCATTTTACAATCTAGTAAAACATAAACAAAAACAAACAAAAAACACTATTAAAACTTTCACTTTACTGCGACTTAAACAAACCTAAACCCACAAAGTTAACACATCTGATTCTCTAATACCTTCAATCACGTACCTAGACTTACACTTCTAACAATTATCTTCTTCAATTTTTTCCCTTTTTTTCTGAAAGCACTTACAAACATCTTATCCTAACCTCTTTCTTTTTTAATTAAATGTTTTTATTTATTTTTGAGAGGGTGAGAGAGAGAGAGAGAGAGAGAGAGAACACGTGCATGCACAGGAGTGAGAGGGGGCAGACAGAGAAGAGGGCGGAGGATCTGAAGCAAGCTCTGAGCTGTCAGCACAGAGCCTGAAGTGGGGCTCAAATTCACAAACCATGAGATCATGAGCTGAGCTGAAGCTGGACACTTAACCAATTGAGCCACCCAGGTGTCTCCATAACCCCTTTCTTAATGCTGTTTCTTAAGCTGATGCCACTCCTCACTGTGGCAGTGTCTGGCTGGCTTGTCTCCAAAATCCACTTCCTGTTCTCTCATTACAGGACACCCACATTCCTTCATTCTCTTGCAGCCAGGCATCAGGTGTGGCCACGTGAGCCCCTCCCACCCCGGGTGCCAGTGAAATGGATGAGTCTACATCCAGCTCCCCTTTCCTTGGCTGCAAGGGAATGCCACACAGAAGGTGGCAAATCAGTGTCAGCCTGACTCCTTTCGTGATTGTGGGGACAGAGCTGCCTTGTCCACCTGACACCCACTACTGTGACTGATATGTGAGAAAGAAAGACACTTTCTGTAGTTTATTTGAACCCACCGATGCCTGGGGGGTTATCTCTCCCTGCAACAGAGTCTGCTCTAGCTAACAGGCACATGCAGAACAGAGTTCGACTAGATTTGCACTGACAGGTTTAGGCATTCACCAAGACTTTAATGCAGTGTACACATGGCTTGGGTTGACCAGTAGGCAGTATTTCTACAAATGAGAAATCCCATACACCTGCTCTTTAGGGTAGCTGGTAATTGTTATGTTTTATAATCTCATTACAAGCTGGTGATTTTCATGACATTAGTATTTTCTCTGTATTGCTTCAATGGTTTGACCTTGGAGAAGGAGTAAGTAGGTCCTTTGCCCATGCCAGCGTTATATCAGATGTCTTTCAAGCCACTCTTAATCTTGGCAATAAAAAGAGGTCTAGTCTCAACTTTTCTGCATATTGAAATGGCAAAAGTCCTTTCCAGAAAGCTATAGTTTTTCTTTTTTTAGTGGAAACAAACATCAGATTACTTTACTCGCATGCAGGTAGTGACTGGCATCCCTCCTCAGTCATTATAGAGGGAAAGCTAGAAATGGCATATTTTTAAAAGGACAGGAGTTCACACTCATGTTTCCATTTGAACACCACACTTTCTAAGTTTTAATTGTCCTGTCCTCCCACAAAATATTTTGAACGTATTCATCCCCTTTTCTGAGCCTCTTTTACAGATGACATCCTCCTAGTAAATTTAAATATAACACATTTATGTGCTGCCATAAGAAAATGGGCATTTAAATTATAGTAAGCATCTAAAACTTCTAAAACCTAATTGGAGGCCCAATTCTTGGTTCTTGGATCAAAGGTGTGATTACTCCCCCGTTACTCTCTCAGCCTTGATATATTTCTCCACCTCTTGTTCTATAATCATTTCTTGATAAGTACAACCAGAGGCTCGATTAGGTTTCCCCCAAAATTTTCAGCAAAAGTCTCCAAATTCTCCTCGTTAAACAGGGACAAAGTCATCATGACCCATTTGTGAGGACTTCTCTGGGAATACGCACAAGACTAAAACTATGAAGTATGTTTCTAGAGATTTCAGAAACTCATTAGAAACTGAAGGGTTGCCATTCTTAAAATCACTTTTAAAATAGGAAGTCTTCTTTCTGGATTACTGAAAGGAGGCTGTAGGAAGCGACTGGCCGTCTACCAAGAGTGTACGGTAGAGGTTCTCTTTTCTGATTTGCATGTTACCAGCCCAGAACGATGGGGTCTCGGAGGGAGCACGACACATCACAAAAACCAGAAAGAACACAGTGTCCTGAAGTTGGTGCTCTTGGGGGACTTCACCAGGGACATTTGTGACAAGTCAATAAAAAAAAAATTTCTTGCTCGAAGTCATCAACTCTTTCTTTCTTTTCTCATTTAGCTTGCTAGTAACCATCAACAGGAAAATCACAGGAGGTGGCTTAGTCGGTTTAGCACCTGACTCTTGACTCCCAATGGGTCATGATCCTAGGGTTCATGTGATCCAGCCCTGCATCAGGCTCTGGGCTGACGGTGTGGACCCTGCTAGGGATTCTCTCTCTCCCTCTCTCTTTGCCCCACCCCCATCTTCCAAAATAAATAAATAAACTTTAAAAATAAAAGAAAGAAAAATCACAAGGATGTGGACCAAACATCTTCATTTCAGGTTGAGGTCTCTATGTACCAGTGCAAAGTGTGTAGTAATAAAATGGCAACAACATGCTAACTCAGACAAGTGAATAAAATGTAAGGGGGTCTCTGATATCTGATAAAATTGGGCCCAGATTGAAGATTACAGTGGGAATTTAAACAACCAAAAGTACATTTCCAACATAAGGTGATTAGAAGTAGTACTATATATTTGGAATGCAATCCATTTTCTTTAGGCCCACTTTTGAGGGTAGAAAGAAAGAGAAGTTATTAGAGCAAAGAACAAGAATCTGGCTTCTTGGCCAGCGGGCGAATGGAGATGCCTTGTTTACAGATGAAAATCTGGCCCAGAAACAAGATTCATTAATGGGGAGAGGGGAACTTGAAGCAGGAATAATTATAGA
This sequence comes from Crocuta crocuta, assembly GCF_008692635.1. Lineage (NCBI taxonomy): Eukaryota > Metazoa > Chordata > Mammalia > Carnivora > Hyaenidae > Crocuta > Crocuta crocuta. The sequence continues at coordinate 19,221,309 of NW_027529428.1, read as the reverse complement.
ATATTATTTGGCAGAAAACCCTGTTGAACTGCTTACCCTCTGTGGTGACCATCTTTTTCACATACAGTAATTGAGAAATGAAGGAAATTTCTATCTTGTACTTAAGTCTCATGTTTAAGAAGATCTGAACAGTAGTGAGGAATATCTTCACGCCACATTCTGCTTACGTATTGTAAATCTTAATGAAACAAGTTTCAAATATTTCACAAAAACAAGTGGCAGGACTCAATGGGCAGGGCCCCCTGAGTGGAGTTTGAGAAGCGTTGCCCAGGGCAAATCAAAGACTTGGAATTTAAGGGCTCTTCTGTGTGGAAGCACACATACGCCCTGGCCATCACTGCTATTCTTACAGGAAGATGGAGAGGCAGGCGTGATGCTCATGCCACTCACAGGAAAAGACAGCTACTGGACTGATCCCATTATCACACCACTGGAGATGGATTCGCCCAGGGTAGTACGTTGTCCAGTGTAAGAAACCCAACAAAACAAGAAGCATTCATAACATCGAAGTATGAAAAATACTGGGAGTTCAGTCATTTGCCACCAGACTTTCTGGCGTAACTCTCGTTTCTTCCTGCATGAGAACTTGAGTTAGTAGCCAAGTCAACCCGGAATTTGTATCTATTGTTACAGAAACAGACCTCGAGCAGCATGAGAATGACCTGGGTTAGTGGATTTGGTCATGGCTCGGATTAGAAGATACATGATGTTTCTGTCCTCCTTCCAAGTATAACCCACTGTCCCTGGTATATCCTCCTCCATAAAGAAGGTCCTGTGATGTCATATAACCTAACTGCACATGCTGCCTTTGACCTCAAAGCTTCCAAGGGTTTGCACCTTGTGACTGCCTGTCGTTTCTCACTCTTCTGACCCAGATAATTTTCCCTTTGGGACAATCAATAAATAATGCAAGTGTACCCAACATGGATACACTCAAAATTCAAAGTAAGGGGTTTCCAGCATTGTCTCTCCACTGGATACCAAAGCATGACAAACTCCATGTATACTTGGGTGCACACACATTCCCACCCACACTCTGCTCTTTCAATGGGCATCTGAAGAGGCTAAGCCTCTTTCTTGATTTTCTTATTTATCTTTCTTTCCTGGCTGTGGTCTATATATTTTCCATTTCTTTCATCTTTTTCAAAGTGATGTTCAGGCTTTTGATGAAGCATTTTTCCCCTAACACTCTTCCTTTGATTTATGTCCATGCCTTTACTTTTTCTGTAGCCTGTAACTTCTATTAAGAAGATATTTCTGGCATAAAAAGTAATTCCTACTGGCAACAGACTTGAAAAGATTTTAGAACTCCTCACTGAGTTTGATGAAATGTGAATAAAAATTAAAGGTTCATTTTCCTCCACTTAGAAATCTGGCTCTTCTATAAATATAAGGCAATCAGCTGCCATCAGGTGGCTTCCAGAAAAACTTCCATATTTATTAAATGTTTCAGAAATGTGAGAGCCAATCCTGAGAAATACTCTAGAGGAGCGTGGTTAAAGATGGATGGAATTTTTTGGTCTGGCTAATGTTCTACTTTTTGATAATTTCTTTTCATATTTAACTCCCACTCTGCCAAGACTTCACAAGCTTCCTGTTACTGTAGGAAACTATGTGAGTTTTACTTCATTTTCGAATGGTGGCCCACATCAGCTTTCACTAGATAAGCCATGAAATGCAGAGCAGTAGGGGCTGAAGTGGGCTGTGAATAATAGATCATGTCTTCACCAGAACATTTACACTCTAAAGTACCTATACCTAAATCCAAAATGAGCCAAAAGGAATAAAGATGGTTTGAGCCAGGACTACGAATCCATGCCACACACGTTTATCCCTGTGGACCACAGAACCTTAATTTCTAGACCGTGAGTATTATCGTTGACTGGTCCCTTCCCTCCTGGTGGTCTGCCTAGGGCTTCACTCTGGGTCTGATTCTATATAAGGAAACTCATCAGAACCACACATGGACAACTTCTGGCCATAGGGTCAACCTTCAGGTATAAGGAGAGCAGAGGGGCTATGTTCACCCTTGAAGTTGGGCAGGCAGTTCTGAGTTATGGAAGCTTAGATCCTCATAAGCCACTCACTGGACTCTCTTGCTGGGGTTGGTTCCCCAGGCATGTTGCTTTTCACTCTCTCTGGGGCGGCAATGTGTAGCCTCGTAAGCCTACGGTGTTGATAGGATCAGGGAAGAGATGCTGGCTCTGCTTCTCTCACCCAACCAGCTGGAGACATCACACAGACAAAATTGGGCACCTCCTATATGTTGATGCGAGAAAGTATTGTGGCTACCATGTTGTAGGGACTTAGACTCATGATTATGGAATTCATATACTTTAAAAAATCTTTTATGCTTATTTATTTCTGAGAGAGAGAGAGAGAGAATGAGAGAGAGCGAGCACTCAAGTGGGAGAGGGGCAGAGAAAAGGAAAGAGAATCCCATACAGGCTCCAAACCACCAGTGCAGAGCCTGATGCAGGGCTCGAGCTCACATACCCTGAGATCGTGACCTGAAGCAAAATAAAGAGTCAGACGCTTACACGACTGTGCCATTCAGGTGCCCCAGCATTCACACACTTTAAAATCTGTCCCTGTTTTGATGTCACCATGTATGCCATGTCTTACCCTCGATCCAAATCCGTATGATCTCCATCACATAGTTTTAAAGCATCAAATGTTCTAACATGTCCAAGGGCTCAATTCCTAGTAAGATTCTCATACATGCCCAATACACTTTCCAACCCTGAAGGAGACATTAACTTTATATATTAAATCTCTATTTTAATTGATTCCAGTGTCTCTTTTGATAAGACTATGTTTGATAAGACCATGATCAATGACTATGAAGATTTAGATGTCCTTTGTTATGTTTGCTCTTTTGTTTCTTCTACTTCAAAACAGTCCGAGGTATCCTTCAGTGATGTTCCTTTAGCGGTACTTCTACATCCTTGTGAGGTTAAATGGTGTCATGATTTCCATTGGGTCTACTGTCAGTGCAGTGTCCTGCCATGTCAGGATAGCTTGATCTCCAGCTAGTCCACGCTTTGTCCTCTGTTGTCAAGATAGTGGCTCATCCCATTAAACATCCCGGCTGTATTTTGTTTTGTTGTCTCTCTCTTTATTTTTACACTCAATTTACAATAAGATTGGGTCATCATAAATTAAAATGGTTGTTAAAAATTTGTAACTAGGGGCGCCTGGGTGGCTTAGTTGGTTAAGCGTCTGACTTTCGCTTGGGTCATGATCTCGTGGTTTGTGGGTTCGAGCCCCGCATCGGGCTCTGTGCTGACTGCCAGCTCAGAGCCTGGAGCCTGTTGCAGTCTGTGACTCCCTCTCTCTCTGACCCTCCCCTGCTCACACTGTATTTCTCTCTCTCTCTCTCTCTCTCCTAGAAATAAATAAAAAACATTTAAAAAAATAAACATTAAAAATTAAAAAAAAAAATTTGTAACTGCAATACATGGTCATCTCCTCTAAGTCTCTTTAGTTTGAGATATTTATTAAGGATTAAGTTTGAGGACCACGCTGTTAGACCACTGAATAGTATTTATCAGAACAATTATGGGTACATTTTTGTGACTTTTCTCCATATTATATTTCTTTATTAATTTTTTTTAAAACTTGGTTGATTTGCCTGTCTCCTTCAGTCCATTGGGAATATCTGTTGTCTCTGTGCCCAGTAAAGGTCTTGTTTTTTCAGGGCACCTGGGTGGCTCAGTGGGTTAAGCGTCTGACTCTTGGTTTCGGCTCAGGTCATGATCTCATGGTTTGTGAGTTTGAGCCCTGCATCAGGCTCTGTGCTGACAGTATGGAACCTGCTTGAGATTCTCTCTCCCTCTCTCTGCCCCTCTCGTGTTCTCTACCTCTCAAAATAAATAAATAAACTTAAATTTTTTTTTAAATTTTTAAATGAATAAAAAAAGTCTCAGTTTTTCATAATCACTAGTCTGGCCATTTTTTGTTTTCCTTTGGTGGATAGAGTCTCTTCCTTTACCCCCTTCTGTTTGCATTTTGGAGGCTGTTTGGTGTGGCCCGTATCTGTGGCTGGTCTCCCTGTGTGTGGCCTGTTACTCTGTCTCACAAGGCCACTTTCCATGTGACAGATGTTCCCATTATTCAAGTGCAGTAGAAGTCTGTCATTTCCCTAGCCAACGGCATTCTCCTTATCCTCACTAGATTCTCAGCTCTGTCATGTCCAGGCTTTTAAGAATCTCAATGTAGGGATTTATCTTGGTTTGTGTTGATTGGAATATGATTGCATCCCACTTATACTTTTAATTTTATGTATATTTTTTCATTTTATCTTTTTTTCATCGTGATCAGTGCACTCTTTAATCCCCATCCTGTACTTCCCTATCCTCCACCCACCGCCCCTCTGGTGACCATCAGTTTGACCTCTGTAGTTAAGAATCCCTTTCTTGGGGTGCCTGGGTGGCTCAGTCAGTTAAGCATCTGACTTCGGCTCGGGTCATGACCTCATGGTTAGTGGGTTCGAGCCCCATGTCAGGCTCTTTGCTGACAGCTAGCTCAAAGCCTGGAGCCTGTCTTCGGATTCTGTGTCTCCCTCTCTCTCTGACCCTCCCCTCCCCTGCTCATGCTGTCTCTATCTCTCTCTCAAAAATAAATAAAACACTAAAAAAAATTTAAAAAAAAAAGAATCCTTTTCTTGGTTTGCTAACTTTCTTTTTTATTTTTCATTTCTCATTTGTTTTGTTTCTTAAATTCCACATATAAGTGAGATCATATGGTATTTGTGTTTCCCTGACTAACTTATTTCTCATAGCATTATACTCTCTTATATTTTGTATATAATACATATTCCCCTAGGTTTTTAGTGCTTTGAGTAGTTTATTAAAGGTAGTGTTGGGGCTCCTGGGTGGATCAGTCAATTAAGCATCTGACTTCAGCTCAGGTCATGATCTCACAGTTTGTGAGTTTGAGCCCCACGTTGGGCTGACAACTCAGAGCCCCGTGCCTACTTTGGATTCTGTCTCTCTCAACCTTCCCTCACTCACACTCTGTGTGTGTCTCTCTCTGTGTCTCTGCCTCTCAAAAATAAATAAACATTAAAAATTTAAAAAAGGAGGACTTGAGTGCTTCAATCAGTGTGGCTGCTTCCTGGAGAGGTTCCACCTTTGTGTGTGTTTTAATGAGAGCATCGTCCACACATAAGTCAGATCATAATTTATATTCTATGTGTGACTCAGCGTGGGTCCACGCTCTCCTTCCCAACCTCACAGGTTATTACTTGTCTCTCTGTGGTCTTCCGAAGCTTTCGCTGTTTAGCTGTTGTCTAGAGTTAGCCAACTGTTTCCCCACCCTGTAAACAAACATCTCAGTAAGGAATGTAACACACCTGAGACCTGCCTTTTATTTGATTTTGATCTGTCGTCTGATGTGAACCCTTCTGATACGTTCAGTTCTCTTCTGTACCTTCTGAGATTCTGACCTTACCCCAGATCAGTGTATAGAAGTTGGCCCTGTCATCCACACCCTTGTCTCTGTGTGTTTTGAGGAGATGCAAATACAACAGCCCTCATGTCTTGATGTTGAAGATACTGTAGCCACCGCACACAGACACTGAGAGTCACAATTCATGAACACGAATATTCTGCATTAGAGTTCTTCTTAAATCAGAGCGTCAGAGAAAGAGGGAGACATAGAATCTGAGGCAGGCTCTAGGCTCTGAGCTGTCAGCACAGAGCCCAACGCAGGGCTCGAACCCACGAACTGTGAGATTATGACCTAAGCCAAAGTTGGATGCTTAACCAACTGAGCCACCCAGGCACACCACTGAATTATTCATCAGCATTTAAATGCATGTTTACTTAAATTATAATTTAAGTAAATTATAAAATAATTGCTTGTTTTCTTTCCTGCTGTTACTCATATTTCACATCTAATTTTGAGATCCCTTTTTAGTTTCACTAGCATGCAGTTTACAAATTGGTTCCTAAGACTTGGATTTACTGTACATCCTGAGGAATTGCTATTGTTCTTTGTCCTGAAAGATGGTTTCACTGCTCAGAAAATCTAACTTCCAAAATATTTACTGCCAGAACTTTGAAGAGTTTTCATTACCTCTTCTTTTAGAAATTCATTTTTTTGTAGTATAAGAGCAACATGAGAATACAATCGTTGTATAAAAATTCTACTCCTGTCCTTACTGATCACTCCTCAATTCTCGCTGTAACCCGTGCTGATTAGGTTACTTCCCTTTGTCAGATAGAATGACTCTTCTGTGGGCTCTGTGTCCAGATCATTTCCCAGGGCATTTATGAGTATGATCATTCACTTGTCCACTCAGTCAGTATGTATTAATGTGTGTTTAGCATGTGCCTGTTACTGTGTTGGGCACGGGGGGTACATTGGTGAACCCACACAGCACGCACCGACAGGTCAGGGCAGTACATACTAAATCTTTATGCACATACAAAGTCTAAAATATCTCGAAGTGACAAGAGCTATGATGAAAATTAAAGCATAAAGAGGGGAAAGAGTCATGGAGGGTCTTGTTTTATTTTTATTTTTATTTTTTATTTTTTTATTTTTTAAATTTTTTTTAAAATTTATTTCTAGGAGAGAGAGAGAGAGAGATACAGCGTGAGCAAGGGAGGGTCAGAGAGAGAGGGAGTCACAGACTGAAACAGGCTCCAGGCTCTGAGCTGGCAGTCAGCACAGAGCCCGACGCGGGGCTCGAACCCACGAACCGTGAGATCATGACCTAAGCGAAAGTCGGACGCTTAACCGACTAAACCACCCAGGCGCCCCTGATTTTTATTTTTTAAAGTTTATTAATTTTTGACAGAGAGAGAGAGCAAGAGTGGGAGCATGAGTGTGGGAGGAGTAGAGAGAGAGGGAGAGAGAGAGAATTACAAGCAGGCTCCACGCTGTCAGCACAGAGCCGGATGTGGAGCCTGAACTCACAGACCATGAGATCATGACCTGAGCTGAAGTAACGCTCAACTAACTGAGCCTCCAAGGGCCCTCCATGGAGGGTCTTACTTTAGATGAAGCCATCAGAAAAGGCAGTTCAGAGGGAGAACCCAGATGTTTCTGAGAGTGTAGTTCTGCTCGTGCTCGATTGCAAAGGGCCTGATGGAATCACCCAAAGGTAAGAGCGGATGCAGAAGAGATGGGAAGGGCTGGACCCCAGGCGACACTATCATTTAAGGGCTGGGAAAAACTGGATCTGGCAAAGGAGGTTGAGGAACGGCTGTGGGTGTAGGAAGAAAATTAGTGGCAGGGCACCAGGGAGACAGAGCTGGGGGCCCAGTGCGGGTGGGATACGAGGCCGGCTTCCGGGAGAAGGGGTGAGATGGCAGTAAAGACAGTGGGGACTCAGTGATGAGAAAGCATTGCTGCACCGTGGGGGGCGCTGCGGACCAGCCTGAGGGGCAGGCTCATAAATCTAGATGAGAATAGATTAGCATATATAATTACCACGCGCGCGCGCACACACACACNCAGCCCAGCGGCCCCTGCCCCCGCCTGCGGTCCGTTTCTGCCGGGTTTGCTGCCCTCTCATGAACTCTGCACCATGTCTCTCCCTGACTTTTCTGGAACTTTGACCCTAGTCAGCTTCCCAAGGTTTTCCATGAGTTCACTGAGTCATCCTTGGACTTACCCCCTTTGGGCTAACATTACCCAGGGCAGATTTTGTTTCGCTGCAAACTATATGCAGGTGTCTGAGTATTTTTGTATGTCACCTGGGTGTGGGCGTGCAGGGCTTTGCCAAGTTTAATATTCAGGAGGGGGTGGTCACGCAGTACACCCGGTCTCCCAAATGGACCGTATCTTTCACCATCCGCCAACCGGGTGCCAGTGTTTCCCCTGCTCCGGGGTGGGGGTGAGGGTGGGGGCGAGGGTGGGGGTGTCCCCTCACTTCCTGGCTGGCCTTGTAGTCTACCTGCTCTGATGGGTGTAAACTGGCATCTCACTGTGGTTTTTATTGGCCCGACTGAGTAAAAATGGGGTTAGGAGTCTTTTGATTTCTTTCTAGGTCATTCATGTTTACTTTAAGTGAAATCTTTGTTCAGGTTTGTGCAACTCTTTTGGGACTGTTTCTCTTTTCATTACCGATTCATATAAGCTCTGATTTATTTATTTTTGGGTTACAGAGTCCCAAACATCTCCTACCCTGTTGTGACTTTTCCTTTTCATATTCTTTATTGTGTTATGCTAAGAACATAAGTTTTGAATCAGATTTAATCAACTGCATAAATAGCTTATTATCAGTATCTTGCTTAAGACATCCTTTCTTACTCCGATATCACTAAGGTATTTCCCTTATAGTTTTTACTAAATGTTCCTTTTTAAATATTTTACCAAATGAGTCTTTAACAACTAGAATTGTGGCTTTTCTTTTTTTTTTGCCTTTTCCTTTTTCCTTCTCCTTTGTAAGCTATAACACCTGTATTTATGTTCTTTGGTGCTCATCTTTGAAATTATACTTAACAAGTAATCAATTATAATTAAGATAATAAAAATAANATCGGCATCTTAACCCTTTTTCTAAATTAGAAGAACATTAGAGAAAATTGACTCCAACTCCTTCCGCATGTACATACTATTTTAAGTTCTATATTGTTCTATTCCCATAGATTAGACATCATCATTATTATTTCTGTTATTTTATACAAACAAAACTTAAATGTACTATAGGCAAGGGGCTCACTTCCTAAGTGGAAAGCCACTGTCTTCAATAGCAAATCTATTTCAGTGTCTCCTGACACAGTCCTTAGGGATTCCATGTGGCTGTCAAGAGGTCTGTTTCTAGTACAAGTTGCTCTATTTTGGGGGGTCCGAATTTACCAGCATCCGCAGTCTCAGCCAGCCCTGAAATCAATCTGCCTTACTTAACCATGACTTCCTTCCTCAAAGGGTATCACGCAGGAACTGTACGGCCACTTGTCACATTGCTATCTATATTGCTGCTATTTCGGACATTCAGGTCACAGTCACTCACACACATGACTTCTGAGGGTATGAAACAAAATTCTCCCTCTCATTTAAGGTGGATGTTTAACACTCATTTTAAAACTGTGATTTGAAATATTTTGCATCTTAAATCTGGCGACCTTTCATTTTTTAAGTTTACTTATTTTGAGAGAGAGGTTGAGAGAGATTGTGGGCAGAGGAGGAGCAGAGAGCAAGAGAGAGAGAGATAATCCCAAGCAGGCTCCAGACTGATGCTGTGGATCCCAATTCGGGGTTCAAACCCACGAGCTGTGAGACCATGATCTGAGCCAAAATTAAGAGTTGGATGCTTAACCGACTGAGCCCCCCAGGCACCCCCAAATCTGGCTTCTTTAAATTCAAGCACAACACTTTGGGTTTTCTTACCCAAGAGTTATTATTCTTCTCAATTAATTCATAATTAAACCTTCATTCTTTAATCATAAAGAAGATTGCTTTCTCAAGGTCAAGCATGAAATCATATTCTGTGTGTTTCCATGACTTCATTTGTTTGACAGAATCACGCTGACAAGCAGATCACAGTGAGACCGTGAAAAGCAGTGTTGGGGGAGATCAGGCACATTCCGATGTATGTACATCGGAAGTTAACAGTCAGACTTCCCATCAGAAAAAGTACAGTGAGCTCTTAAAGTGTATGTCCTGTGAGACACCCTCAGAATTCTTAACTTGATGCTGCCTGTAAATAAACCACGGTCATGTATTATATGCTTCACCTGCACTGAATTTCTGTCAGCTAGTGCGTATCCATATTATTTATGTAGACAACATTCATTGTTTTATTGGTTAGTTACCATCAAATGGTAATAAATATGTTAAGACCTTATATATTCAGCTATTTGATTTTCCCTTTAATGTGGCCATACACTCAGTGCACCATATAATCATATATCAACTCAATTTCATTCCCGGAATGGAAAAGAGTCCTCAATGGTCGTGATGCCTGTGCTGGTTCATCTGGACATTTTTTTAAGTTCCTGGAACTTGACACTGCCTGGCAATAAATGTGCATAAACAAAGATGATTTTTGATAGCCCTTTATGAACACTGAAGATCACTTCAAGGAAACTCAAGTCTGCCATGGTCTTCTATTATTTTACTAGAGTGTAAGAATCAGGCTTCAATAGAGAAAACCATGATTGTGCAGCCCCGTATAATCACCAGCTGATGGTTTAATGAGATGAAGAGACTTTGGCACAAATTGGTTACCGTGATAAAATTGCCCAGAAAAACAGAATAACAGTAGAGCTTACATTTGCTCATACACATTACCTTTCTTATAAGTAAGAACTCTTTTTTTTTCCAGATAACCTTAGAAGTTAGATCCTATTATTTTTATTATTTTTCATGTCAGGAAAAAGTGATGGAGAGCCAAGGTCATACAGCCAGGAAGGGGAGGAGATGGGACCTGACCCCAGAGGGGAGTCCTGGCTCTGTGGATGGATGTGCAAAAGGTTTTCCCCAAGATGGCCAAGAAATACATGTTCGTGACCAAAGGCGTCTCAACTGAGTGGCACAGTCAATGTGATAAGAATTAAAAAGAAAAGAAAAATCTCTCTTTTAAGAAACATGGAGGGGCACCTGGGGGGATCAGTTGGTTAATTATCCAACTCTTGATTTCAGCTCATGTCATGATCTCATGGATCATGATTGAGCCCCAAGTTGGCCTCTGTGCTAACAGTATGGAGCCTGCTTGAGATTCTCTCCCCCGATCCCGTCTCAAGATAAATACACATTAAAAAGAAGCTTTTTAAAAAGAAGCATGGAGAAATTTCTTGATTTCTCATAGGTACTTCTAATGACCTAGTTTTACATAGTAAGGAAAGAGAAAATCGAAGACGTTTGCAAGGTGGCGTGTTGATGGAGTAGGATAGCTCCGAAACGAAAATGACGAAATAGTCAATATGACAAATGTCATTGAGAGTCAAAATGAGAATGGGGCAGGGGCTTCTGTGCTCAGCAACATGGGCATCACTCGTAACCNGGGGGCGAGGGGAGAGAGTGAGCATCAGAAAAGGACGGGAGGTGCTCTGGGCACACGTGTCTCCTGAGAGCTGGTGAACCAGCAGGGGCAGAGGACCGGGCTGTCGGCCAGTCGGGACCTTCAGGAAGGCATCTGAGGGTGACAAATGCTAAAATCTCACTCTGCTTTCAATTGCCAAGTGGCCCTTCGGTAACAATGAAGAGGCAATTTATGTTTAAGTCTTCTAAGTATGATAAAAAAAATTCTAAAGTTATAATATAATTTCAGTTCCAGAAACAAGGAGAGAATAGAGCAGGAAAGAAAAAAATAAACGTATTTGAAGTAATATGGACAGCAACTTCCCAAAATTAAAGACAAGCATCACAACACAGATCCAGCAAGTTCCGAGAGCACTGAGCAGAGTAGGTGAATAAAAATATATTTATACAAATAAGCAAATAACATATATATGGAGATATATATGTTAAATATTTATTTAAAGTTTATACGTAGGTCCATCCCACTCCAATTGCACAGAATCAGATATAAACAGCAAGAGTCGAAGAAAGCCAGATGGAAAAAAGAAAGCTTAACTTGTAGAGAAGAAAGGAAAATAATTACATCATGCTTTTCATCAGAAACCATGCAAATGAGAGAGTAGAATGAAATATTCAAAATCTTAAAATGTCACCAACCTACAATTCTATGTCCTCCCAAATTTCCCTTCCAACATGAAGGAGAAATAAAGACTTTCTCAGACAAACAATAATTTAGGAACTTCAATGAATTTAACCTCTTTTTTCAAGAAATTCAGACAGAAGGAAAATAATCTAGTTCGGAAACTCAGCTCTCTGTAAAGGCTGGCATCAGAGCATGAATAAATGAAGGCCAAATATGATGTTTCATTTACCTTGATTAATTGATCTGAAACGAAGTTGTTTGGTTAAAGTCCCCACAGTAGCAATGTATTAGGTGGTGACAGCACAGAGATGAGTGACATAGGCCACTGGAGACGAGGAGAGAGTGGGTCCTTCACGAGGTACCTCATGCATGTGTAGCGGTGTAGGGTTATTTGAAGGTGATTTAAATTACTTAAAAATGCAATTTCCTATGTTCTGAGGCAAAACCATTAATATTAATTTTACAGAAGTATATTTGGTATAGTAAGCGGGGGTGGGGGTGGAATCCTATGAAATCTCTGTTAGAGTCAGAAAAGGCAGATCCAGGGAGAAACAAAAAGTAAGTACAGCAAATAGGAGATAATTCCAGCAACGGTGAACATTAACCCAAGTACGCCAGGTGTCACTTTTGACGTTAATGGTATAAATACACCGTCAAGAGACACAGGTTGGCTGAGTGGACTAGAAACAAGACAACAACAGCAAAAACAACAAACCAAGAAAACAAGGCCCAACTGTGTTTTCTGCAGGGCACCAACTTTAAATATCTAGACTCCGTTTTCAACGTAAAGGGGCGGAGGCAGAGAAAGAACGGGAGTGACGATCTTGACTCAGGTAAAGCAAACTTTCAGAACAAGGAAGATTATCAAGAGTCGATTCTCTAAAAACAAAACAAAACAAAACATACACATTATGATTTTTTTATGAGCCCAACAAGAGAATAGCAGCATGCATAAGGCAATCCCAGACAGAATTGAAGGAGATAAGGGCAAATCCACTCTCAGAGTCGAGGTTGTAAATATCCCTTGTTGTTAAGGGAGGCGTGAAGCTGGCAGAGCATTGGTGAGGATCCAGGTGACCAGAACGCCGCTGTCACTAACGTGATCTGGTTGACCAAATGGTCCACCCAACCGAGGTGGGACACGCATTCTTCTCAGGTTCACGTGGAACACGAACCATAGCTGTGGACCGCCTTCTGGCCATAAAACCCCGTCTCAACATGCCTAAAGCATAGAAATTATGTTCTTGGAACACAGAGGAATTAAACTGCAATTAAAATCAGAAACTAGCTAAAATAACCGGAGGTTAAAACCATACTTCTAAATAAAAGGTGGGTCAAAGAAGTCTCTAAAAAAACTTAAGCATATTTTGAACTAGATGAAAATAACAATAGAATTTGTCAAAATGTGTGGGAGCCATGAAGACAGCTTTCCAAGGGCAGCACAGAGCACAGCTCACAAGCATTAGGAAAAAAGAAAGACATGAAATCCATAGCCTGAGATGTCACCTTAATAAACTACAGAATAAAAGAGCAATTTAAGCCAAAGCAAGGAGGAGAAAATCAATTTTTTTAAATGTCAATTTTTGAAAGAAAGAGGGAGAAAGAATCCCAAGCAGGCTCTGCACGGATGCAGGGCTTGAACTCATGAACTCTGAGATCATGACCTGAGCCGAAATCAAGAGTTGGAGGCTTAATCGACTGAGCCACCCAGCTGCCCAGAAAATCTATTTTTAAGGTTAGGTTGGATATCAATGAAATTAAAAACAGGAAAGCAATAGATTAGGAGGGCAAAAGCAATAAACTCCTTCCGGCTTTGGATGTAGGGATGGGGTAGGAGACCCATATGCTTGGATTTGTTAAGTGTTGTTCATGTGAATACCCATTACTACAGAAACCCAAGTACTGGAGGCCAGAATATGGTTCCCTGTGGTTCGAGTATGTGGCCCAGAGTTAGTGTGGCAGAGATTCGGATGGGCTTGGTTTCAAATCCCCTGTCATCTGTTCCCTGATTTGGGGTAATTATTTCATTTCTGTGAGCTACAATTTCCTTTCTGCCAAAAATAGATACTACATTACACTATTGTTTTGTCCTGAGAATCACATGCAGGAACATAAAGGATTGAACTACAGATTAATAAATTGTATTTTGAAAAAAGCAATTGCTTGGGGTGCCTGGGTGGCTCAGTCGGTTAAGCGTCCGACTTCGGCTCAGGTCATGATCTCACGGTTTGTGGGTTCAAGCCCCGCGTCGGGCTCTGTGCTGACAGCTCAGAGCCTGGAGCCTGCTTCAGATTCTGTGTCTCCCTCTCTTTCTGACCCTCCCCTCCTCACACTCTGTCTTTCTCTTTCTTGAAAATAACTAAACATTAAAAAAAATTGAAAAAGCAACTGCTATCTTGAATCCAGAAACAACAAAACACAGTTCTAGAAAGAGAAAAGTTCTGATTTTCGTGTTTGCTTTTGCTTGGTTCTTTGCAGGAATGTAAAGCAGAGGAGAGCGTTCCGAGCCTTTCCGGGCCGATCGCTAGTGATGCGGGGGCACCCATCCAAGTGTGAACTTACCACGTTGTCACGGACGACATGTGTTTTAAGTTTGAAAGGAAGGGACATGTAACTCTTCTGATATTTTAGGATCTCTCTGGGGGTGGATATATGTGAAGGAAAGTGGGTGAAGAGACTGTGCTGAAGAACAGAGGGACTATGAAGTCACCCTCTAAAGAACGGGGTCTCTTAGGGGCTGCAGAAATCAGCTATGAAGGAAGGGGAGTGGCCGAGGGTCCCCAGGGGGAAGACTCACACCTTGGAAAAGCCAAGGGTATGGCTATAATATCTCAAAAAGAAGGAATCTCTTTGGTATACCCTTGCAAATATTCATCCAACATATATTTGTTATCTGTCCCCTCTGTGCCAGGCACAGCTCTGGACAAGACACTGACGTGACCACATGATGTGACCAAAGCTGTCAGGTGTCTGGCATTCAGGCTGCTCAGAAGGTCCACAAAGAAGTGAACAATCTCAAAGGGCTGAGCGCCACTAAGAGAAAGCTGTTTTCTAGGGTCAAGGCTGATACAGGGGTGTCTTAACTGCATAGGAGGGTGGGGAGGTGTGTGAGCTTCAGGGGCAGGGCACAGGTCAGTAGCCCTTCAAGGACTGGGCCCAAGGGCCACAGCTGAAAGACCAACCTTCTCCCAGACCCGGGTCCGGCCTCACGCTAACCATCCGGTCTCTTGTCTCTGGGAGCTCTGTGGGGCCGGTTTACAGAAGATGAGGAGGACGAGTTATTGTGCAGTGGGGATGGCGGAGGATGGCAAGACAGCCCTGTTCTTGCATGTTATGAGGTCCAAGGTCATTCCGTAACGTTCATGACCCTTCTGTAGGAATCTGGACAGCCCTTGCTCATGCCGCTCCGCGTAGCTGGACATGGTTCCTGACATGCTAGACAGTCACTAGAGCCAGGAGTCTTGGGCAGGCAAACCCCACCCAAAACACAAAGCCCCACCAAGCTGGTCCACCTGTCCGTGGGATACAGGGCTTCAGAACAGCATCACCTAGAGAGACTTTGGAAGAGTATTTTCCACACGGCATCTGTGCACAAGGGCAGTCCCCACTGGAGGGAATGTCCTTTCTGGTTCTCTCATCTGCCCTTGAGAGCCACGTCAGAGTGAACCTGCCCTGGGAGACGGAGCACATCCAGGAGCCAGCTGTCCAGGCAGAGGATCGCGCGCAGACTGTGGCTTCTGCCCCCAAGGTGAACGGCACCTGCAGACCCTACCCCCGAGGCTCCTTGTCTGTCCCACTATCTACCCTCCCCAGAAGGCAGTAAGCCCCTTAATGAACACAGAGCCTCTCTCTGTCTCAAAAAATATTAACTTCTCAGTTAAATTAAATATTCTCAAATTTATGGCTCAGTTGGTTCAGTGCCTGACTTTGGCTCAGATCATGATCTCATGATTCGTGGGTTTGAGCCCCACGTCGGGCTCTGTGCTGACATTTTGGACCCTAGAGCTGCTTCGGATTCTGTCTCCCTCTCTCTCTGCCCCTCCCCTGCTCACACTCTGTCTGTCTCTCTCTCAAAAATAAATAAAATATTTAAAAAAAAATCTGTATTAGAAACAGTGCCAGGGCTACAAAAATGACAGAGTGTACGATTCCCTTCCTAGCATGGGAGGTATTTCTATACACAAATAATAAAAATCATGCAAAATTTTTTTTACTGTAATTATACAGGAGTGAAGAATTATGTTGGCTTCAAGGACAGAACGACTTTAGCCTGGAGGAGTGAGAGAAGGCTTCTGGGCGACGCAGCCACCTGGCATCTCCACTGACCCCGTCCTTATTTCCTCCCCGTGCCCGTATCCAGCCCCACCCCCACCTCCCAACTTGGAGCCGCCATCACTACAGATAAAAATCCTGGAGCCAAGCCATGTCGGTAACACCTGAGCTGCAACTCGAACCACGCGGAACGTCCCGGGTGGTCACGCAGGGAAAAGTACTACGAAGGCTACGATCCTTTGTATCGTGCAAGGGCGACACAAAGGGGTAACAGGGCAACTGTGAGTCATTACCTTTTTCATTACGACTGGAGTGAGATAAAGTCCAGAATCGACACTGGAAATGTAGTCTGGTGACAGGTGGGTAGGTTCCTTTCTGCTGTGAATGATATGAAAGGGTCACATTCTACGTACAGAGTTTTGGAAAACTCACGTCACATATCCCAACCCCCCCTCCACTGGGCCTGTGATAAGAGCCACTGATACTTATTGTTCTAGGGACCGCTAGGGTCAATTGATGACAATTTATCATTCCCTGGAGTAAGCGGCTCCGGTCAAAACATACTCTGGGAAGGAATCAGAAGCGTTATTCTCCTCACCCTAAATCACACACAACAGTTCCCTTCTTCGGCTCGCCAAGGTATGACATTCTATTAAGTAGAGTCAGTCCTTTATGACTTCACTGTATTTCGAAATGTTCCCTCAATGTCTTGAGGGCCAACAGATCATGATTAGCTGGAGCCTGAGTGGAGAGATCGGCAAACCCTGAAGGAAGGCAGCGAAGCCCTGGGCCTCGGAAAGTCCCGTGGAGGAACAAAACAGAGTCGGTGAGGCCATTCTTCACTGTGGCTGATGGCGACATTTAATTACTTGTGCTTGTGCTGGGAACAGTGTGTGTGCACTGAAAACATCGCTATTTAGTAGCACTTTGTGGGCCACCCTTATGCCACAGCAGAGCACAGCTGCGGTGAACACAGTGGTAATGACCCTTGAACACGCCGTGCCCTTGACTCGTGCCAGCTAGAAGGTGAGCGAGCTAGCTCTCTCCGGTAACGCCGTCGCTGACACACCTCATGTGTTCCTCACTCGTCGGACCAAAACAGGAAGGCTGCCAAACACGGAGACACTGTGTATCCGTCCAAGTTCAGGCGCAGGCAGCGGGGTCTGCCCAGCCCCTTTCAGCAAGGAGATACTGAGTGCAGAGTGGTAACTGGTTGGAATGTGTGCTGGGAGAGCTGGAGAGACAGGCTCCAGACGAGACATTCTCAACGCCGTCTCGGCGTGGGAAGCCCGTGGGGGGCTTTCCACAAATCCGTGTCCTGAATTCACTCCCTGAGATGACAAAATAACTACCTGGCATGCAGGTGGTCATAATTTTACAGCCCGTCTAGGTAGGTGGCTATTGGGTGCAGCCAGGCTGAGTACCACTGCTATAGCCTGGGCATCCAGGATTCCTTGCACCACACACACTATGGAATCCGGCCCCCGGGGCAAGGCTACACCTTCTCCGTAATCCGGAAGACCCTGGCTCTGTAACCCCCTGGTTCATGGTGATCAGCACCACGCAGTTCCCGACCTCTGACATCACAGCTGGCACCAGCACAGTCTGCCCTGCAGAAGACGTTTTCTGGGCCTTGACATCTGCAAAGTAAGTGATACTGGCACTCATTTACTCTTAACAACAGAAAGTATGCATGCGCGCACGCACGCGTGCACACACACACACACACACAGACAAGCCAGATGTTTCCAAGCCCCAACTTATTGCAGAAACGGCGAATCTGCAGATATGTGGACTCACTTTCTACTCCCAGACCTGAAAAAAGGCATCTTATTGGTCGAATAGAAACCGCACGCAACACCTTAGCTGTAAGGATGCCTGAAATATGGCATTTTTGGCGTTCTGTCCTCTGCAGTAATGAAAGGAATAATAGAGTGTGATGAAGGTTAAACACCCAACGTGCTTTATGCAACACAGCGTGGGCCAGAGGAGAAATATATATAGTAGGTATTTATTTAAGAATCTGTTACTTGAAGTTTACTTATATGTACAATCAGTGCATTTACAGCTTCGCCATACATTGGCCTTAGAGCATCAGGCAGCGCAATTGTCTAGAATCTGCCCCCTCTTCCTGCTCCAGAATGAGCTGGGAGTCATCACTGTCATTCTCACACGAAGAAATAGGATCAACAATTGAAAAACAATAATTCTTCTTAGATCAACTAGTAACAAACCGCGCTGCAAACCTGAACAGCAGACGCTGCCCTGAGACGGAAGCCGCCAGTAGGAACATCTAAATGGCAATCGACAAATTAGGGGAGGCTGCCTGTGAAATGGCTTGGACGTTAAACATTGCTAGAGGCCCCCGGCTTTCACGAGAGTGACAAGTCCCGATGGCAAAGAGGGCGCAGGAATCCCCCTGTGCTCCTGGAAAGGGAAGCAGAAAGTGAACTCCCTGGTGCACTCCGTCCAGGGCGCTCTGCTCTCCGCGGCGGGAGCTTGTCCTCAGGAGGGATCTGCCGAAACCCTCCCTGACCTGGGCAATGGCTGGCTCGAGGCCTCCCCGGCCTTCCTAGCTCGCATAAGGGGGGACAGAAAAGGCTGAAAAACTCTCTAAAAGACACAGCTGAGGGACTCAAGGTGGCTACGCAAACAAGAGATTTATTGATAAGGTTTTAGAACGCTCCTTCTCTCCGACATCTCACCGCCACCCCAGCGGACCCCTCGCATCCTAACGGTGGCTTCCAACAGACAGAGCACAGGACACGGACCCCACGTAAGGTGGAGTGTCTAGGGAAACCCACAGACAGCCGGGGAGACCAAGGGAACAAACCCAGAGGAAATAGAAGCCTCTCATACCCACAGCTACAGCAAACGTGAAGCGAATCCTACCGCTGCTTCCTAGGTGAAAACCTCGGCCCCTGTTACCGTATACCGCACCTACCGCCTTCAGCGAGAACTCAGAAGGCATGAGAAGAGACGGGGAGACACACGAGTAAAGATGCAAAGCAAGCATCACAGCAAACTCAAACATGGGGGAGATGTCGAAATGGTAAGATTGGGGACACAGGACAGCTGTGAGGAATATGCTAAGAGGTCTAAGGGAAGGCAGGAGGCACAGGCAGGAACAGATGGGAAATGGAAGCAGACAGATGGGCGCGTTAAGAGGAAATCAGAAGGAAATATGAGGAATCAAAATTACTGTAAAAGAAATGGAAAATGCCTTTGATGGACTCATTACGAGAGTCAGAAAGGCCAAAGAAACAATTGGCTTGAAGGTTAGTCATTTAGAAACTCCCCAGACCGACATGCAAGAAGACAGAAAGACGAAGGAAACCCCCACACTTGACTGTCCAAGCACCGCGGGACAACCACAGAATGTGGGACAGTCACACAGCGCGAACACCAGACGGAGAAGGGAGGAGGGAGAGGAAGAAGTCTTGAAGTGATGATGTCTGGGAATCTTCCAAAAGCAATAACAGCTCCCGAAACACGATCTAGGATATTCAGAGAACACTGAGTACGATGCATCCCCCCAAACCCACCTGTCAGAGCCTTCAGTGTGCACAAAACCTGAGCACATAGAAAAACCTCGAAAAAAGCCAGAGAGGAAAGAAAGAGCCTTACCTATGGAGGACCCAGGACAAGAGGCCTGTCAGACTTCTCTTCAGAAACCGTGAGAGAGCCCGAAGGGTGGAAGGAGATGATTAAAATTTTGATGGGAAGGAGGTGCCAGCTGAGAATTTTTATCCCGCAAGATCATCTCTCAAAAGTGAAGGAGAAACTTGGGTGCATCCTTTGGAGACAAAGGAATATGACCCAGCACTAAAAGTGAGCTACCAGGCCAGGGAAAGACCCCAGGGGAAGCTGACCTCCAAATGACTGAGGAAAAGAAGCCCATCGGGGGTCCACATCTGAACGACCCCTAGGAGCGGGCATTCTGGAGAAGCAAACGTGGAGAGGACAGGCAAGGGCACACAGGGTTCCTGGGGCAGGCGGCGTGCGGCGGCTTGAGACCTACCTTGCAGTTTTGTTGTAAACCTAAACCCGCTTTTAAAAAGTCTTTTTAGGGGCACCTGGGTGGCTCAGTTGGTTGAGTGTCTGACTTCAGCTCAGGTCATGATCTCACAGTTCGTGGGTTCGAGCCCCGCGTCGGGCTCTGTGCTGACAGCCAGCTCAGAGCCTGGAGCCTGTTTCAGATTCTGTGTATCTCTCTCTCTCTGACCCTCCCCTGCTTACTCTCGTTCTCTCTCTCTCTCGGAAATAAATTTAAAAAAAAAAAGTATTTTTAGAGGCATCTGGGGGCTCAGTCAGTTAAGCATCTGACTTCGGCTCCACTCATGATCTCAGGGTTCGTGGGTTCAAGCCCCACATCGGGCTCTGTGCTGACAGCTCAGGGCCTGGAGCTGCTTCAGATTCTGTGTCTCCCTCTCTCTCCCTGTTCCTCCGCTTCTCTCTCTCTCTCTCTCTCTCTGACTGTCTCAAAAATAAATAAAGATTTAGAAAAAAAATGTTAAGTATTTTTAAAGAGTGAAGAGGAAGTAAAGACTCTTACAGATGAACAAAATCTGAGGGAATGTGTTACCTGTGGGCCTGTCTTGCAAGAAATAGTGAAATAAGTTCTTTGGAGAAAAGAAGGGCAATATGCATCAGAACTTAGAGCTACATAAAGAAAGGAAGATTGTTAGAGAGGAATAAAGGATGTAAAATAAAATGTATTTTCTCATTAAAACAATTTTTTAAATCTGTATTTATTTTTGAGAGAGAGAGACACAGAGCATGAGCAGGGGAGGAACATATATATAGAGAGACACAGAATCCGAAGCAGCTCTAGGCTCTGAGTTGTCAGCACAGAGCCCGACACGGGGCTCAGACCCATGAACAACGAAATCATGACCTGAGCTGAAATTGGACGCCCAACCAACTGAGCCACCCAAGTGCTGCCTAAATACACCACTTAAAACAGAGCATCATAAAATGAATTAAAAAGAAGATCCACAAATGTGAGTGTGTTTAAACTTGCCAGGGCCATCAATCCATGGCATATAATTGACATTTATGGGATACTTCCTCGAATAATGGAAGACTACCCATTCTTTTCCAGCTCATTCTTTTCATCAGAACAGACCACACTCTGAGCTACAAAATATATCATGACAATTTTAAAAGAATATAGATCACACAAAGTACTCTTTCGGATCACAACCAGAAAGAGAAACCAGAAGCTAACAGACAGATGAAAATCCCCAAATATTTGGAGATGAAAATATGGTTTTAAATAACACATCAGTCAAAGCAATGTCAAAAGAAATTTAAAAAGGTATTTTGAGCCAAGTGAAAATAAAAGTATAACTTCTCAAAATTCTGGATCAGAGAAAGCATTTTTACTGAAGCAGGGATTCAGAGAGAATTCAGCCCATGATTCTGGTCTGAAGAGGCCGTTTGAAGATCTTTGCCTGAATGGTAACTGGAGCAGAAAAACTATGTTGAAACGGTGGTAGATGATTAGTTGGATCACGAGCAGTAGGCTAAGACTGTTGCAGTAGACAGCGAGTGGATGGCAATGGTGATGAGGAATAAGGAGGTGGGGTTTCACTACCACTTTTGAAAAAAGCATACTACAGTTGACTCTGGAACAATATGAGTTTGCACCCTGTGGGTCCACTTATATTCAGATTTTTAAATAAATACAGGACACGCTGTAAATATATTTTCCTTATGATTTTTAAATAATACTTTATTTTCTCTAGCTTACTTTATTGTAAGAATACAGTACATAATATATATAAAATACAAAATATATGTTACTCAGCCGTTGATGTTATTGGTAAAGCTTCCGGTCAGCAGTAGGTTATTTGGAGTTAAATTTGGGGGAGTCAAAAGTTATATGTAGATTTGAAAGTGCAGGGGCGTCGACACCCTTAACCGCTGCGTTGTTCAAGGGTCAATTGCACACTGTAAGGTAACTTTCATAGCAGCTTGGCAGCAAAGATTTCTCCAGTCAATCTCAAGATTTACAAATGTGTGTGGTGGGAGAAGGGGGTTGTCATAGTCGGATTTCCTCTGGGTGGGGAAGAGTAGAAAACGTAACAGGGTTCGAAATACTACTTTCTGGTGAGGAGGGAATTGAGTAATCTGTCATCTTAGTGAGTCGCCTAATAATTATTTAATTTTCACATGGCGATAAAGAAATTGACTGTTAAAAGTGGAGACAGCTATTTTTAGAACTGAAAAGCAGGGTCAGACTTGAGGTGTAAAGGAGGAGGGAACAGAAAGATGGGGAAACCAGGAGAGATACAGAATAGAAGAACAAAAGGAAACAAAACCAAAATATAACATTGTTATAATAAATCATTTGGAAGGAATAATATCTAGGGTATCGGTTTTCTGTCTTTAAAGCCTTCTGATTGGTCTTCTGTCTTTAAACAGTACTGCAGGCTTTACGCATTCATTTATTCAGCTAGTATTTACTGATCACACACAATGTATCGGTCCTGGGCTGCACATTACACAGCCTACAATCACACGCGGCAAATCCAAACTGAGAAATGCAAACGCAGTGTAATGTTGATTACATGTTAAGTGACAGTACTTGAATATATTAAGTTAAATAAAATACATCATTAAAATAAATTTCATCTTTTTTTTTTAACTTTTGTAATGTGTCTAGGAGAAACATTAAATTTACACATCTGGCTAGCATTATATTTTGGTTGAATGCGAGGATCCAAGCACTTCCGTACATCCCGGGACAAAGAAAGAAGCAGACCAAGACGAAGGAACATCTGTAAGCAAGACCGTTTTCTCTACTGGTAAGTGGTCTCGTGGGAGCGGCCTGCTGTGGTGTGGTGGAGAGAGGCACAGACGGTTGAGGGATGAAGTCCTCTCGGAGGAGGTGCTGCTGGGTTTCCAACGGGGGGGAGAGCCAGCGTGCCCGCAGGCCCCCACACCCCCACCCCAGGACGGTGACCAGAGCCATCTGTAACAGGGCCCTGAAGCTGGCACTTCTCTGCCAAGGAGGAGACCTCATGACATCCGGGCGGGGCGTGAGGGGCAGCGGGTGGGGCACCTTGCTAGTGCTTTAGGGCCGCCAGGAGACAGGGCCCGTGTCCCACACCCCACCTGATGGTTTAATGCCGCCGGACAGCAGACAGAAAGCCACACGCGCACGGTCCTCTGGGTCCCTTGGTCAGCTGGCATCTCAGGGCTAAGTGCTCAGTCCACAGCGAGGAACTGTTTCTCAAGAGGGAGACAGTCAAAACCGAGTAGGTTCTGTTTAGGCATTCTGGGGGTCCCACCGTGATTTCCTGTCAGGGCTCGGCCTGGCGACAGACATGTCCACCATATGCAGGACGATGTGGTAAGGGCAGGCGGCTGGCTTGGCAAGACCGATCGGCTCTGGTGTTTTGGGCACAGCAGTCGGGAAGAGGATGGGTTCACCAGGCTGGTGGCTCTATTCCAAGTGCCGCGGGCGTTCGTAATCTGTGCTAGCGAGGAAGCCACCACGGAGGCGCGGTGGCGGCCGGCTGCGTGGGGCCGTCCGTTTCTGGAGGCAGTGCAGACCGAGCTCGAAGCCCAGAGTTCTGCTGTCACGGTTGAGTTCACATCACAGCCTTGTTGAGACTTACTCCCACGTTTGAAGTTTTCGATGCTCGTATGGATGGTCTCTTTCCATTAATTTTGTTTCTTTTTTTTTTTTTTTTTTTTTTGTCTAACACATGGAAATGCAATTGGTTCTTATGTACTGATACTATAACCAATTACATTGGCAAATGTGCTTATTAATTATAATAGACACAGAGTCATGGACATACAGAATAATAACTATTCTCCCTCTTCCCTTTTCACTTTTATTTTCTTTCCCCCCCCCCCCGCCCCCGCCATGTCTTCTTGTGGGGACTGGAATCTCCACTACAGACCTGAATATAGGTGGACACCACGGACAATCTCATCTTGTTTCTGATCTCAGAGGAAAAGTTTTCAATAAGCCCTTGTATATGCTGCTTGCTTTACGTGTCGTTTGTGGTTCAGGTCTCCTTTGTCGGGCTGGGAAAGTTTCCTCCGACGTCCACTTGGTTAAGAGAACTTATCTCTAATGCATGTTGATTTTCATCATTTAAAAAGTTGTTAAGTTTCTTTCTTTATTTAGAAAATTCCAAGTGGGCTCCGCACAGTCAGTGCAGAGCCCAAAGCAGGGCTTGAACCCACACACCATGAGCTCGTGACTTGAGCAGAAATCAAGAGTCAGACACTTAAGGGGCTGAGCCACCCAGGTGCCCCATTTCCATCCTTTTACTGCGAGTGTAGAGATGGTCCTTAATTATATCAGTGTGGCGTCCTCATGCGTTTCGTCAGCTATACATAATTAGGCACTTTTCATCCAGACGAACAATCTTTTAACTGCAGTTTTAAGTAGAGTGTCTCATTGTCACCTAGTGAGTTATGCTCTTTAAAGCCAATGAAATTAGTGACACCTTGAGGTCACCGGGCATCCTGTCCTCTGCCAGTTCTATGTTCTCTGGGCACTGTCCTCTCCATCCTAGGGCAAAGTTGGAAATTGCTTTCCGGTGAGATTGGAAGTTCCGAAAAGTAGCTCCCAGAGAGAACTTGGAATGACTAACCCAGGTCCACACATTTTCTTTCGTTTCCCAGAATTAAAGTTAGTCCTATAACAAAGGACACCACCGTGATGTGAGGAAACATCAAAAATATTAGACAATTACCCTCAAAATGTTTCCCAACAGAAGTCCCTCGAGCTCCTGCCCCAACATAACATATGCACAGCATGGGTACACACACGCACGCCCTCTCTTCCTTCACTAGCTACTTAGAAACCATAAAACTTTTACACTTAAAAAAATTACTTGGGGGGCGCCCAGGGGGCTCAGTCGGTTAAGCGTCCAGCTTCGGCTCAGGTCATGATCTCACGGTTCGTGGGTTCGAGCTGCACGTCGGGCTCTGTGCTGACAGCTCAGAGCCTGGAGCCTGCTTCCGATTCTGTGTCTCCCTCTGTCTCTGACCCTCCCCTGCTCACGCTGCCTGTCTCTTTCCCAGAAATAAATAAAACATTAAAAAAAATTTTAAAAAAATTACTTGGTGCCGCAAGTTTCCAGACACGGTGGGGCACTGGAATCAAAAGAGGAAGTCGTTAGAAAGACAGAGTCTGGGTTCAGTCTGACTCCATCTTCCCGGGACAAAGGGCGGTTCTGGCGTGGTTCTGACGTGCACTCTGCGTTTGGAAGAAAACTGTCTTAGGGGCAGTATGAGCTCATCGTGTGGGACTCACGGGGTTCGAATCTCAGGCAAGGCTTGTCCGGATCAGAAGATCAAGGTGCTGGTTCCGGAAGATCAGCATTTTCCCCAGACTGTCTCTGGGGTGAGGCAACTTTGCTCCCGTCACTTAGGTGCGGTTGGTACTGGTGAATGGGCGTAACTAAAGCGGTTTCCCAAATCCGCACAAGACTGGGCTTACTCTCGTTCCGGTAGAACTGCACGTGTTTTCTAGAGTGGCAGGAAGTAGGGATCATAGGCAGCTCCCGCCCGGAGTGTTGCCACGCAGTGAGGACGAGGTTTCTTTTCTGTGTGGGATGAAGGGCAGCCCCAGTTCCCCAGCCAGAAACAGCCTGCTCGTCTGGGAGAAGCAGGCCACTGGGTCGTCTCCCCACATCCTCAAGGTCATGTAGCGAAACCCAGTACGTGTTCCTCCCCCAGCCCCCAGATCTCTTCTGTTGCCCCATTTTCTTCCATGAAAAGAAAAAAAAAAAGGGGCGCCTGGGTGGCTCAGTCGGTTAAGCGTCCGACTTCAGCTCAGGTCATGATCTCACAGTTCGTGGGTTCGAGCCCCACGTCGGTCTCTGTGCTGACAGCTCGGAGCCTGGAGCTGCTTCAGATTCTGTGTCTCCCTCTCTCTCTGCCCCTCCCCTGCTCACACTGTCTCTGTCTCTCTGTCTCTCTCTCTCCCTCTCAGAAATTAAACAAAAACAAAAGATAACTTGTTTCTTGCTGCAGGAAGATTTTCAAGTATTGCTTTTTAGAAAGCAATTAAAAATGAATCGTGGGCGGGGCTCTATGTCTAAAGCCGTGGAGGTAAAGGTTAACTGCAACCTGCGAGCGCTCTGTCAGAAGCCATTTTGGATGAGAGAGTGCTGCGCCAGTTGTAATCACAAGGGACCTTGGCTAAACTCGACCCTGAACTCTGTTGTTTAGCAACTGTGCTGAACACATTTTAAGGCTGTTCTTGATACTTCAGTAACAGCAAATCAGAAAAAAAAAATGACAAAATGCCAATCAGAGTAGATAAAAGGCCCGAAGAACTGTAAGAAAGTGTCAAGTTCACTTGACAGTTTAGCACTTTATACAGTAAATAGGGTCAAAATTGTTCTCTCCAGCTCTTTACTCCATTTTCCGAATTCTAAATTCCGTGTTCTGCCGTGGCTCTCTGCCCTAAGAGGCCACCCCAACCAGGCCTCTTGTCCAGGGGCTTCCCAGTGGGTTTTCCGGCGGGGGAGCCGTGATGGGAGATCAGAGGGAGGGTGTTTCTTCACTGGGATTCACGAGGGGAGGCAACCTTGGGAGGGCTCAGCCCCTCCATGGGACCCCTGTCCTCAGCATCGCCTGCGCTTCTGAAGGGTGGTAATGGCGGCCTGCAATGCTGTCCCCATGGCAACCCTGCAAGCATCGTGTATATTACCAGGCAGAGTCTCTTCACAGACCAACTCTCCTCAGTCCTACCTTGGGACCTGACTGACACGCGCCGGTATGTTATCTTTTCCAATAGGTATAAATAGTTAAAAATAGAAATGAATTACAAAAACAGAAATCACTTGTCATTAAAATGGTAAAAAGAAATGAATCACAAGAAAAGAATGAAAGAGAAGAGGAAAATAATTGAATAGAAAGCAAAGAGAAAGGATAGAAAGACTTGGAATCTACCCCCTTTTTTCCCCTTTCTTAAATTGACCGTTCTGCCCAGAAGCCACACGTTCAACCGAGGCCAGTAAGGTCTTCTGTGGGAGCCGCTGTCCAGACATCAGGGGCTCATGCTTCTTCGGATAAGAGGGCTCTGGATGGAGACAGGTCAGGTCTCTTTATAAAACTCTTCATTCTCGGGCACCTAGTGCTTCAAATTAACAATGTGTTTACCTATTTATCTCTTTTTCATTCTTCAATAATACAGAAGGACTTTCTCTTTCTAGAAGACTCCAGCAATGCCAGGGACATGAAGTAGAACTCTCATGTGTTCTCCAAATACAAGGTTAGCAGCTCAGTACATCTGTAACATATTTAATGCTCTTCCGTTAATAATAAAAAACGATATATACTTTAAATGTAACATTGGAGTACGGTATGCATACGTTTATGTAAAATTGAATGTTCACATAACTATTGTGTTTTGGAGTTTGCTTCTTATCTGTAAGACACAGAGATCTCTACCAAGTGCTCTTGGAAGATCACATAGTAGGCCGTTAGAAGGACACTGTTTAACCCAGGTGCTCTGATCGACATTCGTAGTTTTTTTCCCTTTTCTTCTCAATGCCTCTATGAATATTCTTGTACATAATTTTTCATATAATTGTATTGATATATAATGAATGTAATTTGCACATTTAAAGGGATCAATTCAATAGTTTTTAGTATATGCATAGAGTTATGAATCAACACTGGAATACATTATAGAACATTTTCATCATCCCCCAAATAAACCTATGAACCAATTAGCAGTCACTCATTATTTCCTCAAGCCCTTCAGACTTAAGCAACCATTAATCCCATTTCTCTATAGATTTGCCTACTTTGCACATTTCATTTACATGGAATCAAATACTATGTCACGTTCTTTACTCTGCATTCTTTCACTTAGAATAATGCTTACAAGGTTCATTTGTGGTGGGGCAAGTATCAGTACTTGCTTTCTATTGCTGGATAATCCAACATATGCTGAGACCACATTTTATCGATTCACCCAGTGATGGGTATTTGGCTTGCTTCTACTTTTTGACTACTATGAATAACGGTACTATGAACATATATATTACAAGTGTTTGTGAGCGCCTATGTTTTCAAATCTCTTATGTACAAACCAAGGGATGGGATTGCTGAGTCTTATGGTAACCTTGTGTTTAATTTATTGAAGAAATCCTGAACTGTTTTTCTAACATGGCTGAACTATTTTGTATTCCCACCACCAATGCATGAGAATTCTCATTTTTCAGTATTCTCATCAACACTGACCCTACCTTTTCCTTTCCTTTCCTTTCCTTTCCTTTCCTTTCCTTTCCTCTCCTTTCCTTTCCTCTCCTTTCCTTTCCTTTCCTTTCCTTTCCTTTCCTTTCCTTTCCTTTCCTTTCCTTTCC
>NW_027529428.1:19163166-19192844 GCF_008692635.1 Crocuta crocuta | reverse complement strand
CATTCTAGGATGTGGTTAAACAAATTTTCACAGGCTTATTAGCCATTTGTGTCTTTTTTTCAGAGAAACATCTATTCAGATTCTTTTTCTGTTTTTATTTAGGCTACATGTTCTTATATTATGGAGTTGTAAGAAGTATTTATAAATGCCAGACACAAAAAATTCTAGAAACTCTTAGCAGACAAATGACTTTGAAATATTTTCTTCATTTTCTTGGTTGTCTTTTCATTTTCTTTATGGAAACCTTTACAGAACTAAATTTTTAATAATTCTGATGGAGTCCAATTTATATTTCATTTTCTTGCTTGTGCATTTGGTGTCATGCCTAAGAAAGCTTTGCCTGACCTAAGGTTATGGAGATTCACTCCTGTACTTTTTTCTATGAGTTTTATAGCTGTAGGTCTATGGTCCATTTGAGTTAGTGTGAGAATATGTATATAGATTTTTGAGTGAAATTGGTGTAATTTAGTGTTTCTTTAGGTTGGATTCCTGAAAGGACAATTGCTGGCTCAAAGGTCATGTGGATTTTTTTCCATTTTGAAATATATTGCTAAGTAATCTCTCAGTGCAATTGTATCAGTTTATCATCACAGAGCGTAAGCATGAGAGTAAAAGTTCCACCACATCCCAGCCAACAGTGTGACGATTTCTCCTTCAAAGATTATTCCAACATGATGAGTGAGAAAATTTGTCTAGTTTTAATTTGCATTTTGCTAATTACAGAGGAGTCAGACATTTTCAACTGTTTTAGACATTTCCTTTTAGTTTTCTGAGGATTCTGTATTGATAGCTTCTACCCATACTTCTACCAGAATATTAATATTTTGTTCCCTCTATGCTTTCTCTTTAACTTTTTCCAAGACCTTTGATTGTTAAAATAAGATGAGTATGAAAAAATAATACACATACAGAAACATTTTTTAGTAGAAATATGAATAGAATTCAGAAAGCTTCCTGAGATAAAGGAAAAGAATAGAGAGAAAGATTCAGATTGACTTCAGAATTTTCAACAGTTATGGCGTATGAAGAGAAAATAGACTGTCATTTAAAACACCTTTGGGAGAAATAGTTCAGGAGGAAGATAAATACATTTTCAAAGATAGTAGATAGGAACAGTATGATTAAGAATAAGGATACATAAATAACCTAAAGAAGTTTACAGTGCTTTCTAAAGTAGTGTCAATTCATCTTAGGGTGACACAGAAAAAGCCATAGAATTTAGAAAAAAAATATTTAATTCATAATTATAGTCTGATTTTTAATTCTACTTTTTTGTGTGAATGCATTATTATATTACATATTATGATATTAAAAACAATGGCTTACATTTAAAAATCAATGAATATGATTTTTAGGTGTTTATAATCAAACAGATTTATGGATACAAATGATTATTCTAAAATGGCAAGGTCATCCTAAACTCAAAAATATATCTGTAGCAATCTAGAGCTAAAAATCTTGAAAAATAGCAATGCAGTAGTCTGGTGGTGACAGGAGAGAGAAAAGAAATACGGACATAACGAAGTAATCGTTTCATTTAAAGTCAAACTATAGATATTGATAAGCATTTGAAGTAATTAGGAAAAAAATAAGTCCAGCTGAGTAAGTTAGATATTTATCAGAAAAACAAAACTAGAATGTATAGTTTTCATAAGTGTAAGACAATGGATATATCTAGTGCCAAATAGGAAAGAGAGAAAATAAACTTAAAAAAATGAATAAACTAAGATGGCAAAAAGTCCCAGTATAAATAGTTATAATAAATATAAGGTATATTTACGTTAAAGGAAATATTAAAAATTAAAGTGTATATTAAAAATAAATATAAAGACATTAACTAGATAAAATCGTGCAGTTGGACATCAGCAAGATGGTGGCATAGGAAACCCTATTCTTTCATGGATACACCAATTTAAAAAACATGCATGGACTAAATTTCCTTTGTGAGAGCTTCAAACACCTGATAAGGGGTTGCAGCATCCCAGGCAAGCACAAGGCAAAGAAGAGTCCCATTGGAGTAAGAAAGTTTATTGTATTAACCCAGTTTGGGTTAATTTGGAGAAAACCCCCAAACCCTAGCTTCAACGTGGGGAGGGAAAGAGAGAAGACTAGACTGTGCACCATTATTAGGAATATTTGGGCCCTGGCACAGGCACTGGTTTCCACATCACTTGACTTGCAGTACCAAAGGGAACAGAGGTATCATTCAGGTGCCACGTTGGGGTACTCTGAGAATAAAGGTAGCCCTGAGCTACACCAGAGAAACTGCAGTACCAAAGACAGATACCAGGTGGAGTAAGAGATTATAGGATCTTGAGACTTAGGAAAACCTCTTTAGCTGAGATTTATATGCACTAACAACGAGAAGATACATCCCCAGGAAAGGCTAAAGAAGGCTCCCGAATCTCTAGCCATGCTGATTGGCGGGGGTCTTCTCCTGTATGAGGCCAGTCTGTAAGGATAGGGAGAGATGTCTATTTTTTCAAATGCCCAAATCTCAAAAGGCATACAAACAAACAAACAAGACCTAAATAAAGGAACAAAATAAATCTCCAGAAACTGATATTAAAGAAATAGAGATACACAAATTAATTATCTAACAAAGAATTTAAATATCTGTCTTCAAGCTGATCGATGAGCTAAAAAAAAAAAAAAGAATAGAGATAGATAACTAAATGAAATCATGAAAACAATGTACAAACAACATGAGAATATCAACAAAAAGAAAGAAATTACAAGAAGGAACAAAACAAAACATCAAGAACTAAAGAGCACAATAATCAAACTGAAAAACTCACTAGAGAGATTTATCAACAGACGTGATCAATCAGAAGAAACAATCAGAAAACCTGAAGACAGGTCATCTGAAATAACCAAATCTGAGAAGGAAAAAAAGATGCAGAAAGCCTAATGGATTTCTGGGACACCATTAAAAAGATTGATAGTGCTTTATGGAAATCCTAGAGGATCAGAGAAACTATTTGAAGAAATAATGACCATAAATTTCTGAAATCCATGGAGTGAAATGGAGGTACACATTTAATGTACTCCATCTAGGAGAACTCAGAGAACCACAAAACTGTGAAAAGCCCCAGACAAAGACAAAATCTTTTCACAGCAAGTGAAAAGCAGGTCATCAAATACAAGGGATCTCAAGTACAAAGTTCATCAAATACACTAAGATCCTGAGTAAATTTCTCAGCAGAAACTTCATCAGCCAGAAGGGACTAAGATGATATATTTCAGTGCTAATTTAAAAAAAAACCCCTGCCAATCCAAAATATTGTATTTGATAAAAATGTTCTTCAAAACTAAAGGAGAAATAAACAGTTTCCCATATAAAAGCTGAGTGAGTTCATCACCATGAAACTTGCCTTACCTTACAAGAAATGCTACAGAGAGGCATTCCAGTTGAAACGAAAACATGCTTGTAAGCATCATGAAAGCATATAAAAATATAAAGTTTCCTGTGAAAAATAAGCATATAGATAAATAGACATGTCTTTACAATTGTAATGTTGGTATATAAGGTCTTAGTCTTTTCTGCCTGCAATACCAGACATACCGTAGACTGAATGGCTTAGAAACAATGAAACCCCATTTCTCAGAGTCGTGGAGGCTGGAAGCTTGAGGTCAGGGGGCCAGTGTGGTTGAGATCTGGTGAGGGCCCTCTTCCAGACCGCACTGTGCACATGTTTCATTGTATTCTGCCGCCTGTGGTGGACAGCTGAGGGCCTGTCTTACAAGGGCACCAGTCCCATTCATGAGCTCCAGGCTCCCAAACTCATCTATTACATACTTCCTCTCAAACACCTTTGCAAACATTACTGTGATGCACTAGTTTATTTTTTATTATTTACTGATATACGAACAGTGTGCTAGACCCAGTTGCAAAATTTATCCATTAATAATATTCAATGATTTCTTAATAGATTTTTTTCCCCAAGGAACTTGATGCACAGCATGATATCACATTAATCCCCCAAAGCATCTGTGACTATAAACTATCACAGTGGTTAGACTGCTTAATTTACAGTCAAAAGTCAATTATAGAGAGATAAAAAATGTATAATAAATCGTTGACATGATACATATGACAAGCAAAATGTTAAAAATTAATTATCTTGTTTTTTACCAGGATAATTGGTTAAAAACTCTTGAAAAGATTTTTTTTTCTGAAAAAATTACACAATTGCTAAAGCAAATTTAGAAACAAAGATAGTTAGAAATAAACATCCAACATTAAAATTGCAAGGATAATTATTCTCAGTAAATGTTTACTTACTTCAGCTTCTTAAGTGTAAATTTTTCTAAGAAAATTTTTGGGATAATTTACCTTTATATGATCTTATTATTATCAATTTAAAGATTCCCAGTCTTCTTCAAAGTTGCATTTTTTAAAGTTTATTTATTTTGAGAAAGCTGGAGAGCGAGAGCTGGGGAGGGGCAGAGAGAGAGGGAGAGAGAGAGAATCCCAAGCATGTTCTGTCAGCACAGAACAGGACTTGGGGCTCGAACTCATGACCTGAGCCGAAATCAAGACTCAGCTGCTTAACTGACTGAGCCACTCAGGCACCCCCAAATTTGCATTTTATGATTACTAAATTTATATAAATGGTAACAATAAATAAATCAATAAATCTTCACATCATGATTTTTTTCATTGTGAGAAAATTCTATAGAGCTGAAGTACCTGGAAAGTGCCAAGCTTGATAGAAATGGTTTTCAATATTAATTTTTTTGCATGGAAATCATAAATATTTTAGCCAAAATATTTTCACAGGTACCACCTTTTTGCCTTCATTCAGAATACATGTTGTTGTTGTATTTTAACTAGACAGAACTTGTCAAATTATCAGTCTCTATAATTTTGGGAATGTTTTGCTAAATTTAGATGCTGCAAAGTTGCCATCACTTTTCTTTTTTTAGCATTTTTTAGATATTCCCATGTTTCTAAGACTTCTCATTTACTTGGAGTAAAATGCAAAGCTGTATTGAAAGAAAAATATCAATGTCATTGTTGATTACCCGAGTTACTTCTCATGGGTTTTTCCTTCAGAAGTTCCAACATCTAAAACATGATCTGAGATGGAGGAAAAGGAGTGAAAAATACTCTGTTGTGCAATTTTACAAATTTAAACAAGCTCTTCACAAAATTTTATACTTCAGTTACTCAGCTATCTATGTGTAAAATATTTGTTAATTTTGTGAGCTATATTTTTATTCCCAAATCATGACTTACATGTGCCCCACAATCAAATTCTGGTATACTTACTTCCCCTTGCAGCCGTTTTAACTTGAGACATTGTTTTTGCCACGAAACTTGTCACCACCAAATTTTTCCTTATTATTATCACAAATACAAATGGTTTTATCCTCACGGTTGACCTCTTAAACTCAGATCCTAGAACATCCACATAATATCAAATGCCTCACTTTCAACACAATCAACTTCCAAATCTCTACTTTGATTATGTGGATTAGATGAAAAGATGACATCAGTATTGGAATTAAGTAATTTTCTGCTTAAAAGATTTGGTGCACTGAAAAATAAATCTGTTTTCACTTAATTATCAACCACTTTCCTTGGCTAAGTGAAGCCAAACTTTTGCCAACTAGCTTTAGCCTCACTTCTTTTTTTATTTTTATTTTTTTTACTATTTATTTATTTTTGAGAGAGAGGCAAGAGGGTGAGCAGGGGGCAGGCAGAGAGAGAGAGGGAGACACAGAACCCGAAGCAGGCTCCGAGCTCGGAGCTGTCAGCAGAGCCCCATGCGGGTCCCAAACTTAGCAACTGTGAGGTCATGACCTGAGCGAATGTCAGACGCTTAACTGACTGAGCCCCCCAGGCACCCTAGCCTCACTTCTCATACATGGCAAAAACAGTTGAAACTCAAAGTGAAAATAGTTATTTGATCTAAACGAAGTCTTCCTTCACAGCGCGCCACGTACACTCATTTTCTGCAGATGTGTTCGGCCATCTCTTCCAGGCATAACCTTGTAATAACTCCTACCCTTCTGATCTCCATGTTACCACTCACCATTCCCCTGGGGTCACTAAGGTCCCCATGGTGGATGGTCAATATGCCAAGAGTTTGTGCAACTCATCATCATCATCTTGAGAAATACAATTACTGGGTATTATTCAATCAAACATGAGCTTTAATTTCTTTTAGTTCATTGCCATCAGATAACTGCAAAACAATATACTTAACGACAGAATTAAAATTTTGCTGAACAGTCAGCAAGGAGTCGTGCATTTACAGTACATAACTCGTGAGGGGAAAGATGTAACCAGAGTGTCCAGATGGCGTGCGGTCTCACGGAAGCGTTGGGCTCCTTTCCGTTTCTCATACGTACGTCACGTACACCTGACCTGTAACTCCTCATGTTTAGTCACTGTCCCCACCTGCAGGGAGCCTGGTGGCCATGCCACAACTAGCTGGTGTGGCCAGTGGGTCCCAGGACCGTCGGGTGAAGTATCTCTTGTACCATCAGGAAAGGTTAGCTGCCCCTTACCGCTTGTGTCGGGCGCTCTGGTTCATCAGAAGACACTGCACACTGTCCCCCCAAGAGGGGCACCGGTCAGCCCCCATCAGGGAAAGACTGTAAATGCAAAAGCAAGTTCTCACAGGTCATTGCTCAGATTGAAAATCACCTTAAAGTGCGAGCTCTGTTCAAGGGCACTCTCGTAGTTGAGACCATGGACGAGGCTAGAACGACAAAGCAGAGGTTTATCGAATTCAGCCTGGATTAACAGAATTCAACTGTTGACAATTACGTTTCATTAACCATAAATAATCTGAGGTAGAAGCCACACGGAAGGCGACACAAGACAAGAGGGAAACTGAGACTCTTCCTGGGGAAGCCGGGTTTCCGATTACCCAAATTTTGGGCATGTTTTCAAGGAAGCAACTTTTCACTTTGCTAATCTTCTGTTAGATCCTTTCATTTCCACGTTTATCAGTGATTATTTCTCAGTTTGCAGGGGAAGATGGTGAGGACCCAGGCCGTGGTTTAACTCCGTGTGGAGCGAAGTGAATGGTGCCCTTAATATCTACATTAAATATAAGGATTTGTTACAAACATCCCACCTTGAAAAACAAAGACATCAATTGTGCCTTCCCAACACACACACGCAGAAAGCACGTACCCACTCCAACAGAATTACGTTACTAGTGTTAGGTCAAAATTACCAAACACGCACTGAAATGCAGATATGTTCTAAAAAATATCGGAGGTTAGGGAAAAAAATGTATTAAAGCTCTTAGTTGCCTCATATCAGCAATTGAGAACATCAGAAATTGAGCATTTGTGTGACATTACTTTTTTATAGTTTTTCAAGGGCTAGGAGGAAAAAAACCCTTTTTTATTGGGTTATTATTTTTTTTCCCAGGGCCTGACCAATTTAACAGATGGCTTTTTCAGAGGGCATTCACCAGGGTGGTGGTGGGAGTCATCAGTCAACATCTGATACCCAGGAAGAGTCAGCAAGCCTGAAGGCAGAGGCTGACTTCAGGCTAGGCAGAGGGAAGCCAGGGCCATCCATCTTCGCGTGCCCCCCAAAGAGCGGCAGAAACGCTGAGACGCTGAAGGCCAAGTTGTTTTGAGATTCCTGATTTCCTGCGTTGCTCACACCTGCCCCTCCTCCACCCCTTTCCCTCGCAGGCTGTAGCTCTACTGATCTGCCAATCAGGACGCTTCTCTTACCTTCTTCCTGTCTGGCTCTTCTTCACACCTTCTGAGTAATGGCGCTGCTGTTGGTCAGCTCCAGAGACACCCCCCGTGAAGGGTGTAGAGAAGAAAGGTTGACCTGTCAGGTTCTAGCTGAGGTTGTTTTCCTCAACCCCTGCAGAGCCCTTCAACACCGGACCTTCAGCAGGACCCCTTCTGGAAGGTCCTCAGTCGGGTGAGCATCGTCTCCATGGACAAAACCTCCACCCAACCCAGGAGCAGCCTCGCAACTTGGAACTACCCGATGCCTCACGTCCCGGTTCTTCTAGATGAAGGTGGACGCCTGCCGCCGTCCTGCCCTGTGGTCTCCGGTAGAAGGGAGGATGGAGTCCATGGGAGGGGGTGGGAATGAGTCTTCCACGCTAGGTCGGATCTCAAAACTTATTCCTCAGCGTGTGACAGAAAAGGATTTGCTCAAACTTGGGGGGAGTGGCCAAGTGTTGATTATTTGCTGTGTTGATACCCTGCTAGAGCGTTTTCTGTCAGGCCTGTTTGATCCCCACCGGACATCCCTGGGGTGGGGGTTCTCTCTGTTGTCAGAATCCCTTCAAATAATGACTAAGTTATTTAAATGTGTTTTAGCATAACAGCTCTTTAAAAATTAGACCACTTTCTGGAGGGCTGTTTTTATGGCAGAATATAATGCCATTAGCATATAACGGAGTGCTCCACTGTTACATCACACCACAGGAGTGCTCTACACAAAGTGTATTGTGTCATTATGGTTTCAGGAAAGACAGACTTACCGGCTGCCTGGAGGCGGCACTTTCCAGTCAGAACACCTTCTGTAGAACCAGGCTGGCCTTCCCTCTCCACGTCTGCATAGACACGCGTGTTCAGCTCGGCCATGGCAGCCCAGGGAGGGGTGAAGAGGTAGGGTCTTCTTGGACTTGGAGTCTGTGTTGCATAGATTTCCGGGCACTGAGAGCATTTTTCTTGGCTATCGCTTTATTTTTAGGAGCAGTTGGAGGGTAAGACGATCGTCCACTGCACGGAGATGGGAAGTTACCAAGGAACGGAGGGCACGGAAGCTGGCAGAAGTCGTCTGCAAAGTTTTAGGAGCAGTTTCTGCACGAGANGCATGTCCCCCGCCCTGCACAAGTGACACAGCAGGCCGCCTACATCAGTTCTCAACAAGGCCAGTGCTGAAGTCTCTCTCTCCCCCAGGCGGTCTGCGACCGTCTCTCCTGCGGCAAGGGCAGCACGTGCTCCTGGGAGCCGGCGCCCTCGCAGCCGGGCGACCGTGTCGTCGGCGAGGCCAGCCCCGCGCCCCACCTGCGCCGTCAGCCCCTGCTGGGCCGCTCGTTCCCGAGTGGTAAGGAGTTTATCCTTTTGCTTGAAAAATTGCTTCCCACAAGCGGCCCTCAGGGCTACGAGCCTGTGTGCGGGACGCAGATGCTGTTCCCCGATCTGCTCTCAGTTCCTCGCCGTCCCTGGCGGTCAGTGGGCGCTCCGCGCTGTCCACCAGTAAACGAAGCAGCAAAGCAGTTGGAACCAAACTGGAACGTCTGGCGGCGGCGTCTCCGTCTCCACTTGCAGCGCCGCCTGGCGACTCTCAGTGCCAACACGAACACGCAGAGTCGTCAGGGCTTCTCTAGCCCAGGGGCCCCTGAGGACCGGGGCTGCCGTGTGCCCCCTCTCCCGGGCCTGGCCGTCCCGCCCCAGCGGTCGGCTGCCCCCTCACCCCTCTCTCCAGCAGCCTCCTCCCGACCCGAAACGGCTGCAGACGCCCGACAGCAGGGGTGTCCGGGCTGAGCACCGCATCACAGACGCGCAGGCCGCCAGAGGGCCTCTGGAGCCCCTCGCGAAAACGCCGAGGTCACAGCCAGGGGAGGACCCTTCCTGCGTAGTTTCTCCTGCCAGCGCAGGGGCCACTCCGGATCCCGCACGGCACCCAGCGGATCTCCGTGCAGCACGGGTTGCACCCCAGGGAGGGGCCTGGAAGCCCTTCCCTCCGGCGTCTGTGCTTGGCTGCGAAACCAGAATCCTTCCCGCCATCAATAAACACAGAGCCTGGAGGGGGCACGGCCCCAGGACGGGTGGCTGGGAGACGCGCCACCGCCACCGACGCTTCTGCCTCGGGGACGTTTGGTCGAGGTAAATCCCTCCCACACAGAGGCTCTGACGATCGAAGGGGTTTTGAATAGAACACATCAGGAATTCCAGACGGTAACCTGGTGGCTAATAAAAAACGCAAGCAGAGTGGTGTTCTGACTGCTGGCTGACAGTGTGCAGGACGAGGGGGCCGTGACTCAGGCTCATCAGAAGCTACCCCCAGAGCAAAGTGGCTGCTGTAGAAAAAGACTATACACGAAGCTCGGCAGAGAACATGCTTGGGATTACTTCTATAAAGCACGTCTCTCTCTGCCAAGTCCTTACTCTCATACACGGCGTTTGCTGGAAACAAAAGCATGTTCAGGTAAGAAGAAAAAAAATTTTTTTTGAAATAACAAAATGGCTACTAATGGATGAAAATGGGTGAAAACGTTTCTCTTGGATCCTGCTCCGTTAGGAAGTTAGATGAAAATAATTTAAACTGCCTGAGGGGTCAGTAGGTTAAGCGTCCACTACTGGTCTTGGCTCAGGTCATGATCTCATGGTTAGTGGGTTCGAGCCCCTCGTTGGGCTCTGAGCTGGCTGCACAGAGCCTGCTTGGGAGTCTCGCTCCCTCTCTTTCTGCCCCTCCCCTGCTCGCTCTCTATCCCTCCCTCAAAATAAATACGTAAACATTTTTTTAAAGAAGTCAAAGCAACAAGCAACGTGGTGAATCATTCAGCTGATGTTGATGGTATTTGGTTCATAGACTCTAAGCCTTTTTCTAATATCCCATTACATCTATACATTCTGGTTTCTATATAGGGTATAGTTTTGTTCACAAATGATAAAACCAAATGATTTAACATCCCAGAGGCTGCCCCTTCCGTGCTACGATTTTTCCCCCTCTTTACTCCAACTTGATTCACGTGACCGGGCGAAGGAAGAGTCTGGTCGTGGTGGGCGTGTCAACACTTGCTGCAGAAGAGTGTCCTTTCTGTCAAAAACTGTCTCCTTCTGGTGTCTCCTGTGTGGGCAGTTTATGGGCTAAGTGCCACGGTCCCCACTTGAGGAATGTGTGACGACAGGGCTGTTTGGGTGACTGAGTGCGGTTAGGTTGATGTGTCAGGGAGGGAAGGGGCAGGCCTTGCTGGGCCCACGTCACTGGTGTCTCTCTGTCTGTCTCTGCGTCTGTTTCTCTCTGTGTGTCTCTTCGCTTCCCTCTGTCGCTCTTTCTCTTTATCTCCATGTCTCTGTCTTATTGTCTCTCTCTGTCTGTTCCAGTCCTCCAAAAACTTTTCCAAATGTTGACTCCCCACGGCCCTTTCTGCCTTCACCCTGAGACCCTAATTCATCATCACACTGCACCTACCTTTTGTTGGTGGTTCAGGTCTACAGCACAAAGACAAAGGTACCTGCCCCCGAGCAGAGCTATGAGCAGGGTAAGGTGGAACCTTCCGAGTAGCTGTTGAGATGTCCTGTGCCATTCAGATTCTCAAAAAATTACCTACATGATCATCTTTTCTCCTTCTCTCTGGAAGTGCTTGGGACTTAGTCCTTATTGTTAATGTTCCAAAATGTCTCCAGTAGGTGCTTTGTATCATGTTTGAACTCTTTATTCTGCATTTGTTAGCAGTACTTTAAGATCTAGAAGTATTTAGGGGTGTCTGGGTGACTCAGTAGGTTAAGCATCTGACTCTTCGACTCAGGTCAAAATCTCACAGCCGTGAGATCGAGCTCTGAGTTGGGGTCCAAGCTGGGGGTGGACCCTGCTTGGGATTCTCTCTCACTCCCTCTGCCCCTCCCTCACTTCTGTTCTCTCTTTCTCTCTCTCTCTCTCTCAAAAATAAATAAATAATAAAAAAATAAAATCTAGAAACATTTAGAAACTCTGCTACTATTCTGACATTTTTCCTATAACTCCTGTTTTTCTGTTTTTTTTTGCTTTCTGTTGTTTTAAGTTTATGGAACATTGACTGTTTACTTGGACCCTTCAGAAGGATCGTCTGGTATATTACCTTTCTCATATTCTCCATTTCTGATCCTTGCAGCTCCAACTTCTTGTAAATTCCTTTAACTTCAGCTTGCAGCCATTCAATGAGCTGTTTTTGTTAAACTTCTTGGTTGTTCAAAGTTAATTTCCATTCTCTGAATGTTTCCTTTTGGAATTACATGCTCTTGTTTCCTGAGTTCAATCTGTTCTGATCACGTGGAGATCTATTCTCATTTAAAAAGAAGCCACAGTGCTCAGTTCACTTTCTCCCAGGGTCTCTGCTCTACGTGCCCTCTGGCCATCAGCTGCCGTCTTCCCGGGCTGGAGGGCAGGTCCCAGACCCCGGCGCCTCCCTGGGGCCCCATCTTGAGTCAGTGTCCTTGTGGGCTCTTCCGTGGGCCTTCACCTGCAAGGACACAGATGACTCCGCCCTCCGATTTCTGTCCCCCAGCGCTCCTCAGAGTGGCACCGCCTCTCCTGCCCTTGGTCTTCTGTGTGCCTGTGTCTGCCTTCTGGAGAAGACAAGGGGCTGGCCCAGGGGTCCAGTCTGCCGCGCTAACACAGAGGACTCGTCAACTCATTCTTCTGTCCCCAAAGTGGTCCTCTTATTCACCTTTTGTGCGATTTAAACTCCTCATATTTTAATCCCGAGCCACAACTAATCCAGCAGAGGTTAACACTGGATGTACAGAGGTAAGTTTTCAAGGTACCCTGAGTAATAACGCCTCATGACCTTGGGCCCCACCTGTCGGTTTTATCATTAAATGACCAAAGACAGATTTAAATTCAGGGGTGTCGCTGTTTTCCCCGCCAGGCCAGCTGATAGGCAAGCGACTGGTCAGCAGACTGTCCATCACACTGTGGGATCATCATTCTCTCCTTGGAAATGGCTGAGAACTCTCTGAGAAGGACTCAGTGTCTCTGCTGGCCCCACACAGAAGCGACTGTCAGCTGCCCTAAACCCTGGCTGGCGCCTTGTGTCGCACATGAGAATGGGGAGCCAGGAAGTTTCTACCACATTCTCTTCCTTTTCCATCTCTCTCTATCTCTCTCTCTCTCCCTCTCTCCCTTCTTAGTCCCTAATTTATCAAAAGACGAACTGTGTTTCTTTCATACACCTGCAGGTGGGATTCAAAATCTTCCTAAGTTTCCGATCTGCTGGCCAGCTGTGTCTCCTTCCTCTGCTTTGTGCTCCCGAGCTCGCCATCCGGTCCCCTCGGAGCTGCTGCAGCCCCCACCTCGTCATTATCTCACCAGGTCTTTCCATGTGACTTCAGCCACACGCAGGGACAGTGACCGTCAGTGACTGTTCTCAAGCTTCATATACCCTCATGTCTTTGGGAGCTCAGCTACTAAAATATGTGACACAGTGATTTCAGATGTAAATTCCTTATTGTCTTATCGTAATGGTTCTAACACAACTCCACACTAGTGTGGCCATCCTTCACCCTCTTCAGGACCAGGATCGTCGTGGGAAACTCAACCAGTGAGGGAGGGGAAGGTCACCCTCCGGACTCTCAGAATGATCCGTGACCACAGGAAACACCACCATGATCCCCATTCTCTCAGACAAGGTAGGTGCAGACATCCACCTGTGTGCCTCGTACGCTGAAATAACACGGGCCAAAATATACACCCAGAAAAAGAATCTCACAGCACAGTGTCATGCAGTAGAAGACACATAAGAGATAGCCACTCAAAAGATGGCAGGGTTTTTTTTTTGCTTTATTGTTTTTGTTTGTCCACTTATTGGTCAGACTACAGATTGGCCATGGGACCCGCCTGTCACACAAAGAAATTCCCACAGCATATTGCCTTGCTGCTAGAACAATAAAGACTTCGTTAACAAATGGATGCCGTGTGTGCTTTCTGTTTTCCTAGCTCTGAAAGGAGGAAAGATCCCCATCATTCAACGAGTAGGCTCACCCAACTGTTAATGGAATGATCTATCATAGCACAGCTTAACATTAGCATTAAAAATGAGCCAACCAAAGATTTTTTAATAAGACATAATCCATTTGATCAGTTTTGTGTTTAAAGCACATTTTAATGAATTGCAGAACCAATTTGGGTGTTAATTATCTTTCTCGTAATAAAGCAACATGAAGCCCTTATCTTCTGGGTACGAACCCTGTTTCATCTGTCTGAGCAGATGCAGTTGGATAGTTGGGGTGAGGACATAGCAGAGCTCCACACGCCGCCAGGCAACCAGACCAAAGTCCTCACCGGCCGTTGGGGGTAGACACTGGGTTTCTCAGTTGCCAGAACATGGGGAACATTCCTGACAGCCCCTGGCTGAAGACGCCCACAGGGATCAGGGGCTAATGAGCTCCGCCGGAACTGGGGAAGTGGGAGGTGGCATGCAGATTGAATGATTTTACTTCAGGAGCTCTAAATGAAACGTAAAGAACCCATGATCAAGAAGGAGCACAGAGACGCTGATCAAATCCGGCTGTCCAGAAAGCCGGCCGGCCGCAGCCGCCCTCGAGAGGCGCCCTAGACCAGCTGGGCATTGCCTCTGTCCTCACCTCCGCATCTTTACACACCTTTGCACCCCCTTCTTCCCCTTTAGGCTCTGAACGCCTGGCTACTGGGGGCCAGGTGTGTGCATTTTCGTGTGAGCAGTCAATTGCCTGAATGTGGCAGAAGCCCGGAAAGCCCGTCTACAGCTGAAGGCTGCGCTCTCTGGCTTTCACACTGGGCTCCGTCTGCCCCGTGAAACTCGGCTTCAGGATCCTCTGTGTCTGAGGTCAGGAAGCAGGTGGGCAGTGACGGTGCCGGGCTCTGTGCTCCGAGCTCCCGAAACCAAACCGGGCCAGGTAAAAAAATTCAGCACCTGGGTGCCTAGGTGGCTTAGTCTGTTAAGTGTCTGACAGACACTTAACTCAGGTCATGATCTCACGGTTCGTGGGTTCAAGCCCCACATCGGGCTCTGTGCTGACAGTGCAGAGCCTGGAGCCTATTTCAGGTTCTGTGTCTCCCTCTCTCTCTGCATCTCCCCCACTCACGCTCTCTCTGTCTCTCTCTCTGTCTCTCTCTCTGTCTCTCTCTCTCTCTCTCTCTCTGTCTCTGTCTCTCTCTCAAAAATGAATAAACATTAAAACAAAATCAGCACACCATCTGGACCTGACAAAACCTCAGTGTCCGCAGGGTGCTAGCCTCTGCCTCCAGATTTGCCACAGGCTCCTGCTATTTTTATGATTCTGTCATGAAAAAACCCAGAGTTATCTCAAAAGATGAGGTCATAATATGCATAAAAAAGGCAGGCCCTGTGGAGAATCGCTGATCCGGAGGTGGCTCCCACAGAAGGTGCCGGAGCAGTCTGCACCGGGGCGCTGATGGAGATGCAGCCATCTGATGTCACTCTGTGTAATCCGTCGCCACATGGAACCCTGGAC
This sequence comes from Crocuta crocuta, assembly GCF_008692635.1. Taxonomy (NCBI): domain Eukaryota; kingdom Metazoa; phylum Chordata; class Mammalia; order Carnivora; family Hyaenidae; genus Crocuta; species Crocuta crocuta. The sequence goes on along the minus strand of NW_027529428.1, from coordinate 19,177,685 downwards.
AGGGGTGGCTTTAGAATGGATTCCACCTCAACGGGAAAAAAATAGAATGACCCTGAAAAACCCCTGCTTAATCTCTTTTTCGGCTTCCATCAACAAATGACAGTTCCCATTATCCCGGAAAGTGGCAGCTGGGGTTTGTCCCTGACCAGAGAGTCACACGCATTCCAAGTATAAACTTACATATAAAGACCGGAGGACGCGCACACCTGTCCATAAATTTAGGAACCGCTAGATCATAGCATTTGCAGCCCAATTATAATGTGCTTCGAGGAGGTTTATTTATTCACTCTGAGCAGCTGCCCCTGTAACCTGAGTCGCTTTAGGTTTCCTTCATCATTTCTAAATTTCCTTTATAACCACGAAAAGTGGTTTGCTTATAATCTTAGAGAAAGCATAGATGAAGAATCCAAAGCCCAGAAAGTGAAGTGTGTGGCCAAGTTCACTCAGTGAGACAAATGGTGTGTGTCACTGAAATGCCAGCAGACAGAGAATATTAAAAAAATCATATCCTTTTGATCTTCTGTTATCAAGAGTTTGCTCAGGGGCTCCTGGGTGGCTTAGTTGGTTAAGCATCTGACTTCAGCTCAGGTGTGATAATTCATTAATTCATTACCATTTGAGAGTTTGAACCCCACGTCGGGCTGTGTGCTGACAGCTCAGAGCCTGGAGCCTGCTTCAGATTCTGTGTCTCCCTTTCTCTCTGCCCCTCTCCTGTTCTCTCTCTCTCAAAAATAAATAAACATAAAAATTTTTTAAAAAGAGTTAGCTCAATTGATGTTTTAATTTTTAAGCATTTCTTAAATTAAGAAAAATATTTTTAGAAAGAGAGTGCTAGCGGGAGAGGAGCAGGGGAGAGTGAGAACCCCAAGTGGGCTCTGTTGAAGAGCCCAAGTAACGTCATTTTGAAATTAAGGCCTCCATTAAGAGCACCCTCGGGCTGCACGTAGCCCCAGTTCCTCAGATTGCTCAAGGCTGAAGCCATCCTCGACCGCCCTCAGGTCAGCTAATCAAAAAAACATTCCTGTGGTCTGAGTCAAGGCTGGGAACTGTAGACAGTTATTCTGTACAAACTAGCCAATTTCTCACCACTTGCCTGAACCCCACGTGGGCTCTTTGAACTCACCTCATAATTGGTCATTTTCAAAGGATTCTCAAAAGTCATGATTGGGTCCCGCCAAAAGTAACGGACGCCTCACAGATACTGAATGGTCAAAGCTGTTACCATGGGTGCTGCTGTACAATTATAATTGGTGCTTATGTGATGATGCCATACGTACAACGTGTGCACTGTAACACCCCCATCCCTTACCCCTTAAAAACCCTGCTCACTATTGTTCGGGGCTTCACCTTCTGCCACAACACTGGTAGGCAGGTGAGCCCCTGCTTGAGCTTGTAATAAAGACCCTTCTGTAATTGCATCGGTGCCGGCTCCTTGGGGGTCTCAGGGGACTCCCAACTTGGCAGTCTTGGGGAGGCACAGCTCGAAGGGGGCTTCGCATCCACGCTCAGGTCGGTCTATCCGCTTGGCTGGTGGACATGGTGCTGGTCCTGGTCTAGGAGCTCGTCTGTGGCCATCAGCCGGGGGCCTTGGTTCTTTTCGGGGGGCTGTTTGGGCTTCCTCATGACATGGGAGCTGTGGTCCAAACACACATGTTTCAGGAGACAGAGACTCGAAGCTGTCTGTCCCTTTAAGGCCTCAGCCTGGAAACTGCCAGATTGTCATTTCCACTGCATTCTGTTGGCCAAATAGTCAGAGAGCCTGCCCAGAGTTAAGGGATTGGAATTAGTCACGGCCTCTCAAACAGAGAAGCATTCGGGACCTTGTAGACGTTAGGTGCTTTCCGCCGTGTTACTAACAGAAGCTCTGATTTCAATTCGGATGAAGCCCCGCTCCTGCCGTGTGATACATAAACCCTTTCACACACATTATTTCATTCAAACCCATTTGGTTCAAAGACTAGTGCAACCAAGCCACTGGCATTTGCTATTTCTGGTTGACAAAGGACAGCCAGAAGGGATTAAGTGATGTGTATACCCACCTTCACTCACTGGATCCCACCTGAATTGTCTTCCTGCATTGGCAGAGGCCGGCTCTCTTGGGTACTTTGTCTACTCAAAACATTCCTTAGGTTTTAGGAAACAAACATTAAGAGACTTGGCCTTCTAATAAGCTTAGCAATACACGGAAGGAGAATTGAAGAAAATAGCTCCGGTCACAGGAAGGCCTGAGCAGATGTGCCTCTGGGTGCATGCTAGGTGGGCTCCATTTGGAAAACATAGGTGCTCTGTATTTCATTTTCTTTATGGTATATTTGTATGTATGGCGTATGGTGTATTTTTTTGAAAAAAAAATTCTGATGAAATGCAATTAATTTTATTTATGTGTGGGCTTTTGGTATTATAAACAAGAAGTCTTCCGTAACGCAAGGTCACAAAGAATCACACCTGTTTCTTTCTAATAGTTGCATGCTTTTTTGGCTGTTACTTTTAGGTTTAATCCATTTTGGATTTATATATGGTGTGAGGTAAGGTCTAAGTTCACTCTTTGCATATGCTGAAAAGACTCTGCTTTTCCCATGAAGGGTCTCAATACCTTTGCAAAAATCCAGTGGTCATAGATACATGGATTTGTTTCTGGAGTCTTAATTCTAATCACTGGTTCTATAATGTGTCTGACCTTGAGTCAATGCCACACTTTCTTGATTTTTATAGCTTTGTGGTGACGTGGCATTACGAAACGTGAGTTCTCCAAGTGTATTCTTTTTCAAGATTGTTTTAGCCAGTCTTTGCATTTCTCAAAAAATAATATTTACCAACTAGCATATATTGCTTATGTACGGTTCTTTTCATCTTTAGACATATACTGTCTAGTCCAAACATGACTTTCCAGAAGTTTCTTTCCCCACTCCTCCTTTAGAACAAATTATGCATATATTTGTAATAGACCTCCCTTTATCTGTCACAGTCTGATTTCCATTCTGATAGCCCATAGTATCCAGCTGCTGTTTAAATTTACATACTTGAAAATTCACGTTTTTGGGTGAATGCAATAGTACTCAATCACCCTCTCCTTCCCCAACCAATGGCAATGAGTAATATGCTTTCCTTTTCCCAAATATCATATGAAAAGAATTATACAGGGGCGCCTGGGTGGCTCAGTCGGTTGAGTGTCCGACTTTGGCTCAGATCATGATCTCACAGCTCATGAGTTGTGAGTTTGAGCCCCACGTTGGGCTCTTTTCTGACAGTTTAGAGCCTGGAGCTGGCTTTGGATTCTGTGTGTGTGTCTCTCTCTGCCCTTCCTCGCTCATGCTCATGCTCATGCTCTGTCTCTCTCTTTCTCTCTCTCTGTCTCAAAAATAAATAAACATAAACAAATTAAAAAGAAAAGAATCATACAATATTTAGCCTTCTGTGGTCAGCGTGCATCAATACCTCGATCTTTTTATCGCATGTACTGCACTGTGCTTTGCCTTCCCCTGTAGAGAGACTTCCTGTCTCGCATGCCCTTCCCACCCATTCGCAATTACAAATAAAGCCACTATGCTATAAGGAGTTCTGTACTAATTTAAGCTTCACTTTGCTTGCGTAAGCACCTAGGAGTTCGACTGATGAGTTCTGTGGTAAGTTTGTTTAACTTTATAACAAGATTTCCAAACTATTCCAAAGCAACTGTATCATGTGTGTTGCCCTGAGCGAGGAAGGAAAGGGTCTATGGCTCTGGCTGTCTTGTCCGCATTCTGTATCACGTGTTTCTCCTTTGGATTTTAGGCTTTCTAACGAGTGTGTAGCTGTAGCGGTGTCCCACTGAGTTATTAGCTTGTATCTCCCTAACGACGGATGACACTGTGCTTCGTTACCATCCATCCGTCTTTCCTGGTAGAGTGTTTTAAATTTTAAAATTGGGTGTCTGTTTTCTTATTGTGGAGTTTAAAGAGCTCTTTATATACTGAAGATATGAATCTTTGATCAGACATACGATTTGCAAATACCTTCTTCCAGTCAGTGGCCTATTTTTGAATCATTTAATAGTGCCTTTAAATGTAAACGTTCCTAATTTTAACAAAGTGAAATGGATCCTACTTTTTTTTCTTTTATGGATTATTTTTTGATGTCCTATCTGAAAAATATTTGCCTGGACACAAAGATTTCTATTCTGTTTTCTTCTAAAGAAGTTTTAAAGCTTTCCCTTTTACATTTAGATCCATGATCTATTTTTAGTTCATTTTTATGTGGAATGAAGGTGTGTACGCATATTTTTGCATGCATATACCCAATGGTCCCAACATTATTTGTGGAAAACAGAATCATTTCTCCATGGTGTTGGTAACTTTTGATCTCAGAGATTTTCCCGGGCTTCACTGGTAAAACGGACGCCTGCAAGTTTTACTTGTCCGTTTTCATTAATGTTTTTATTTCCTCTGGTTTCTATTCCATCCCATGTTTTCAAAATGCCTCAAAATGCTACTGCCAATTTTGAAGACATTTTCCTAGTTGTTATTATGAGCCTCTTCCCTATCTTAGATATATTCTGATTTTCCATGAGATTCAGAGTGCAAAATAAACATAAACTCACGTGTTCAACTGTCATCTTATTGCTTTTCAGGCAGTCTTTTTTTTTCCCCCTGTAGTGTGTCCCAGACTCAGCTATGTTTTATTCCCTAACCACAGGTTCTCACCGCCCTATTTCTCCTAAACAAAATGCACTCACATGAAAGCATCGACAGGATATTTATATTCTCATTAGAACAGTCTACTATTCTAGACTAGTATAGTTTGGGAATACAATGTCTTCCCCGAGTGGGGCTGGCGCATCTGTGTGTTTACGATGCCAGCTCACAAAACTTGCTTGAGCTTCCGGGGGAACATGTGTGGCTCCTGGTGGCACCAACTCCTTTTATTTTTTTCTCTAAAGTTCGCAGAAATTATTCCCAGGTTGTGGCATACGATTGACTCTTAGTTTTTCTTCTTTGAGGTAATTGTGAAGGTTTTAAAAATATGCTTCCATAGATCATGTTTAGTAACTCGGTATGGACTTGTCTGAGAGAAGACCTGCTAACACCTTCTTCCATGAGTCCTCACATTGAGGGGGAGAAGAAAAGCGTGTGACTCGGCACATTTAGGATAGAATCAGGGTTTCATCTCATGGTCTCTGATGTAGGAAAGTGTGTGCCAGTAACTTGCTGCTAGGCAAGACTCTACATGGCAAATAGACCTATTTCTCTTTTGTGACAATGGCATCAGCTTGTAAGAGTGGCAGAGTCCAGATTTATCCAAAAAATAAGCCAAATTAAGCTTCTTTTTTTTTTTAATTTTTTTTTTTAATGTTTTATTTATTTCTAGGAGAGAGAGAGACAGCAGTGACCAGGGGAGGGTCAGAGAGAGAGGGAGTCACAGACTCTGAAACAGGCTCCAGGCTCTGAGCTGGCAGTCAGCACAGAGCCCGACGCGGGGCTCGAACCCACAAACCACGAGATCATGACCTAAGCGAAAGTCGGACGCTTAACCGACTAAGCCACCCAGGCGCCCCGCCAAATTAAGCTTCTATTATTGAAATGTTTACAACAATAGTTAAAAGCCAAATTAACTTATTTGATTTTCGGGGCCTGTTGCCCATCCTGCTGCATAATTCCTTTATGATTAAGACACTGCAGGTAGAGAAATGAAGGGCTTTTTATAATCCCCGGAGGGGCGCCTCGGTGACTCAGTCGGTTGGTTGACTGTCCAACTTTGGCTCAGGTCATGATCCACAAACCCCATGGTTTGTGGGTTTGAGACCTGCATAGGGCTCTGACTGTCATCTCAGAGACTGGAGCCTGTTTCAGATTCTGTCTCTCCCTCCCTCTCTCTCTGACCCTCCCCTGCGCACGCTGTCTCACTCTCTCTCTCTCTCAGAAATAAATAAAACATTAAAAAAAAATTTTAATCCCCCAAGCGGATAAACCATGAAATAATGAAGAACGCCCATATTCTTTAGAAATGCACAGCTTGGCTTAAAAAAAAAAAGAAGCAAAAGATACATGAATTTTTAATTGTCTCTTTTTTTTCTTGCTCACTTCTCAGAAAGACAAGGCTGCCCACACCCGACTCAGCTATTTACTAACATGCCTTCACCTCATCAATGTCAGTGCCCATGTGAAGGGAACGAAGGAAACCCTCTGTGTCCTTTACAGAGACGTAAGTCACAGATACCATTTCACCCCCTTGACACACACCTTTCATTGTGTCCAGGGTGCTCAGAACACACCCAGCACCACTTCCTGATTTCAGATCATTTCATCACCCCCAGGAGATGCCCAAAGTCTCCAACCTCTGGCGACCGCCAACCTGCTTTGTGTCTCTGTGGCTCTGACTCTTGTGGACAATTCAGATACCTGGAAATCTAAAATAGGGGGCGTTTTTGTCTTCATTCGTGTGCTGTTTCAAGTTCACATATGTCATAGCCAAGCTTCAGCTTGTAGCCATATTTCATTTGCTTTTACGGATGAATTCTCTTTCTTCATATGGATGTATGCCAACTTTTTTTCGTTTCTTCATTCATCAACCACTGGACATTTTGATGGTTTTTATTTCATGGCTGTTACAATAATGTTACTATGAATATTCATGTGCAAATTTTTGTGAGTATATGTTTTCAGATTTCCTGAGCATGTAACTAGAATTGCTGGATCGTATGGTAATCATATATTTAACTTTTGAGGAACTGCCAAACCGTTTTCCACAGTGACTGTGCCGTTTTACATTCCTGCCACCAACGTATGAGACTCTTCTCTTTGTCAACATCCTCACCAACGCCCGCAATTTTGTTTTCTTTTTTTACTATTATGCCTATCTTGGTGGATGTGAGGCAACGTCTTATGGTGGTTTTGATTTGCATCTCCCTGATGACTAATGATTTTGAGCATCTTTTCATGGGTTTTTTCTCATATGCATATTTTCTTTAGAGAAATATTTATTTAAATGGAAAGCATTTATATCAGTGCTGTTTTTAGTTGGGCCATGTGTCTTTTGTTGTTAAACTGTAAGAGCTCTTTATATATTGTGGCCACTAGGCTCTTCCCAGAAATACGATTCGCAAATATTTCTCCTATTCTCTGAGTCGTCTTTTCTCATACATTTTAAAAAACTGCTTTGTTTTCTAAGAACAATGATTGAAACGTAACTGTCTTCTTCCTGCTAGCATATGGTTTTGGCTATTTCTGGCTCTCCATAAACTAATCAAGTTCTGGGTAAGAATTTTTTATTTTTCTTTTATTACGTGAAAGGATTTTTCCCGTAAAAAACAATGACAACAACCACCTTCTTAAATGGTATCTGTTTCTCTACCACCGTCAGCACCTGGGCCTCTCCACTCCGGGCGTTTTCCCCCTGTGTGTGGGTGTAGCCCAGCCCTAGAGAGGTGCCCCTATGGGACATGTTCACCTTTCTTATCCACACCGCCACCTCCAGCTTTCACTGTTTACCTTCAGTGCTTTTCCCCCGCGATGCCCCGGGTCTCGGACACCTGTAAGTCCCATTACCATGGATTCCTACACCAGCACCACCAACATCGCGACTTCTCCCCCTCATTCTGGGAACCCCTTTAAGGCCAAGAATAGACTATCTGATATGCCAGCAGCAAACATATGCTATGATTACATGACATAGGCATTTCAATTCGTAGCCCTTAATAAAGGCAGATGAATGGAAACACACAGTGCTGTATTTTCTCCAGAGAAAAAGTTCAGGGTCATCCATGGCCTTTTAAACAATTTTAATGTTGACATAATCAACAATCCCAGGAAGTTGCAAAAATAGTGTCGTCCCTGAACCCTTTGCCCAGGTTTCCCCAGTGGTGATGTCTTTCATAACTCAGGTGTAATATCAGACTAGGAAATTGACATTGATACGATGCACGGACATCATGCAGATTTTACATTGGTGTGTGTGTGTGTGTGTGTGTGTGTGTGGTTCTCTACCACTTTACTGCATGTGTACATTTGTGTAACCACTGCCATATTCAAGATGAAGAACTGCTCAATAATCACAAAGAGTTCCATGTGCTCCCCCTAACTGCGGGCACCACTCACCATTCACCGTCTCTATGATTTGGTGACTGTATCAATAGTATGTTCCTTTGCATGGCCAAGTAGCCTTCCACATTACTCTGGACCACCATTTGTTTGCTCATTCACCCGTTACGGGACATTTGCATTTTTCTCCAGTTTTTGGCTATTAAGTATAAAATTGCTATGAACATTTGTATACAGTTTCTTGTGTGGACATAAGTTTTCATCTCTCTGTGATAAATGCCCAGAAGTGTGATCGCTATCATATGGTAAATCTGTGTTTGGTTTCTTGAAGGTGCTAACTATCTTCCAGATTGGTCATGATGAAGGACCCAGTTTCTTGGCATCCTTGTCACCATTTGGTGGCAACACTGTGTTTTATTTTAACTGTTCCATAGATACATATTGATATCTCTTTGGGGTTTTAATTTGCATTAATGTTTTCAAATACCTTTTCATGCATTTATTGGGCATCCATCTTTGGCAAAATATCTGTTCGCATCTTTTGCCAATTTTACATTTCTTTTTTTGGTTGTATTTTGAGAATTTTTCAAAAAATTTTAAATGTCTAATTATTTTTGAGAGACAGAGAGACAGTGCAAGTGAGGGAAGGGCAGAAAGAGAGGAAGCTACAGAATCTCAAACAGGCTCCAGGCTCTGAGCTGTCAGCACAGAGCCCAGTGCGGGGCTCAGACCCATGAACCATGAGATCATGACCTGAGCCGAAATCAGATGCCCAGCCTACTAAGCCACCCAGGCAACTCAATGTATTTTGAGAATTTTTAGATGTATTTGACAAATGAATTCTTTATTAGGTGTTTTGCTTGCAATTATATCCTCTAACCTGTGAATTTTCTTTTCATCCTATTCACAAGATCTTTGCACATCAAAACATTTTCATTTGATGAAATTCAACTCATCAATTTGTTTTTCTTTTTATGGATTTTCCTTTTGGTGTCACATTGAAAGCTACCTCTTCACCGAGCCACAGACCCTGAAGATTTTTTTCTACATATTCTTCCAGAAGCTTCATATTTTTATATGGTACATTGAAAACATGACTTATCTGACTTACATCATGAAGTTTAGATTGAGACTCACTTTCTTTAAAACAACAGACATTCAGTTGCTTTGGTAGCATTTGCCATAAAGGTTTTTTTTTTGGTCAATGCATGACTTTTTCACCTTTGTAAAAAATCACTTGGCTACACCTGATGGGCCTGTTTCTCAGCTCTCTGGCCGCCTCCTTCATCTCTGCACTGCGCCTCCACCAACCCCTGTACAGACCTGATGACCACCCATGGTAAATGTTATATCTGCAGGGACTCATTCCTCTGTTCTTCTTTTTTAAAACTATCTCACTTGTTCCTGTTCTTCTGCCTTTCCATATACATGTGGGAAGAGGCTTATTCAAGTCTGCAAAATTTTTTGCCATGTTTGGAGAGGAATCGCATGAATCCTATATATTAATTTGGGGGAGAACTGCTATTTTTACTATGTTTGGTACTTCCAATCCATGAACAGGGATTTACTTAGATGATGTTTGTTTTCTGTAGTTTTCAACAGACACTATTGTACATAAGTATTTCACTTTATTGAGCATTTTTAAATATTGTGAATTTAATTTGATTTCCACGTATACTTTGTTAGTATATAGAAATGTTATTTTTTTTGTATAGTGCTCTTAAATTCTGTGACTGTGATGAACTCATATATTGATTCTAGGAATTTGTAGATTTCTTGGGATTTACTATGTAGGCTGTAATGTCTTCTGCAAATAGTGATAATTTTCTTCCTTTCTTCTTCATGTGCATGCATTCTACTTTATTTTTTTTACGTGTTGAACTGGCTTGAACTTCCAGTACTATATTTAATAGCAAGGTTTAGAATGGGCATCCTTGCCTTGCTCCTCATTTTACAGGGAAAGCAGTCTTCACCATAAAATATTATGTTCATTGTAGGTCTTATTGTGTTTATTTTATTTTATTTCATTTCATTTCATTTCATTTCATTTCATTTCATTTTAAGAGAGTGAGAAAAAGCACACATGCATGAGTTAGGGAGGGGCAGAGAGAGAGAATGACCCAGAATCCCAGGCAGATTCTGCACTGTCAGCTCAGAGCCCAACACAGAGCTTGATCTCACAAACCATAAGATCATGGCCTGAGCCAAAATCAAGATGCTTAACGGACTGAGCCATCCAGGTCCTCCTGTATGTGTTCTCTTAATATTCTTTACCAAGTTGAGGAGTTTTCTCTTTATCTACTTTTGCTGAGCTAGTTTATCATGAGTGGCTCTGTGAATGTTATCAAATGCTTTTTCTGTATGAATGCACATGTGCAGGTGATTTTTAGAAATATGAGGAATTATATTTATTGAAACTTGAGTATGGAAACAGCTTGTATCCCTGGAATAAACCACCTTGATCATGGTGTACGATTTGTTTTGTATATTGTGTAATTGGATTTGTTTTATTTTTTAAGGGATTTTTGTGTCTGTGTTCATGATAAACACTTGTCTACAGTTTTCTTGTCTGCAATATCTTTGTCTGTTTTTGTTACAGGGTATTACTGACTTCATAGAATGAAGAGAGTACTTTTTCTTCTTATGTTTTCTGGAAGAGAGGCCCTACTTGGCCTCTAATGATACCACAGGGTGGAGAAGGGTGTCTCACTGTCACCAGGTAGAGGATGGAACCCTGGGCTGCACCGTCTCCCCTGGCACCACGCTGGTGGGGAAGGGGCAGAGATGCCTCATTGCTGCCAGGTCGATGCAGGAGCCCGGGCTCTGCAACAGGTCCCCACAGACGTCGGCCCAGGGATGAGTGCGTAAGCACCCTGCTGCTGGGGAAGTGGGGTGTCTGGGCGCCCTGGCGTGCGGAGAGTCTCATTACCTTGGAGTGGTGTGAGAAGTCCCAGCTCTTTCCACAGCCGCCACCGTTCCCACCCCAGTGGTGAATGGGAGGGTTGGCTCTTTACTTCCAGGTCAGAGTGGAAGTATAGACCCACCCTGGCCTCTGTAAGCATGAAGTGGGTGGGGGGGAAGAGTACCCTGTTGTCCACCCTCGGGCTGGTTAGTCTCAGGCCTTACTTGCCCTCCCCTGGCCCTACCCCAGTGGGGATAGGAAGAACCTCGTTGTTGGGGAAGGTGGAATTCATGGTTTCCCCACAAGATTTGCTTATGGAGTGGAGAGGCCACATTTTATTTCTATTGTGTTTGACTGAAAAAGAAGGGTTATTGCCAGAAAGCCCCTTTCTTAGTCCTTTGGCTCAAAGTCTTTCTTGCATGTACACAGTGGCATTTCTGAGTTGCAGACTTCTCTGGCATCCAGGCTGGGATAGTTGAAGGGGAAAAGAAAATCAAAAGAACTCATCACCCCAGGGCGCATGGATGACTCCGTTGGTTAAGCATCCAACTCTTGATTTTGGCTCAGGTCATCATCTTGCAATTTGTGGTTCCAGGACCCATGTCAGGCTCTGCGATGACAGTGTGGAGCCTGCTTGGGATTCTCTCTCTCTCTACCCCTGCTCCCTCACTCCTCTCTCTCTCTCTCTCTCAATGTACATAATAAACTTAAAAATAAAAGAACCCATCACTCTGTTCTTCCTTAAGTCTTGAGATCCTTAGCAGGGGCACCTGTTATGTTTTACACGTGATATCTGTGACTTTATCAGTTAATAGCAGTAGGAATAGGGAGAAGGGCATCTGTCCATCACATCCTTAGCTGGAAGTCTTCCTCCATGACATTCTTTACATTGACTTTAATGTTTAGAACAATTTTAGATTTACAGAGAAATTAAGAAGTTAGTACAGAGAGTTCCAGTATATCCCACTTACTTCCCTTATTAACACCTTACACTCGTATATACTAGTTATAATCTGTTGTATAGTAACACTTGTTATCACAAATGAACCCATATTGGTATATTATTAACTAAAGTGCACACTTTATACAGATTTCTTGGTTTTCACCTGATGTCGTTTTCGTGTTCCAGGATCCCATGTCACACGGAGCTGTCTTATCTTCCTAGGCTCCTGTTGGCTGTGACAGTTTCTCAAAATTTTCGTGCTGCCGCTGACCCTGACAGCTTTGAGGAAGACTGGCCAGCTATTTTATAGACCATGCCTCTACTGAATTCATCTGATGTTTTCTTGTGGTTCCACTGGAGAGGAAAGATCACAGAAATGAAGTCCCATTTTCGTTGGGCTGTAGCAAGGTTTACACGATCTCCTGGTTTACCGTTTCTGATGCTGACCTTGACCACTGGCTGAAGTTGTGTGAGTCAGGTGCTCCACTGTAAAGTCCCCTCCCACCCTTTTCTTGCCTTACTCTTCGGAACGAAGTCCCCATGTCTAGCACCTACTTAGGTAGCCGACAACCACACCTTCTTTCCTTGAGGGGAAGAAATATACCTAAATTATGTGAAATTCTTCATGTAAGACATGTCTATTCCCCCCACTTATTTATTTATATAGATATGGACTCCTGGATATTTATTTTTATATGTATTTTTATAATTCAAACCTTCTTGATTTTTGTGTTGGCTCAAATTCTTTCAGCCGTGGCCACTGGTGAGGTCTTTCAGCTCACTCCTATGCTACGTTAGCATACCTCCATCTGTTTGGTTTTTCTTTTTTAAGCACGTCCTTACTCTCTGACACTAAAAGATTCTCTAGGCTCAGCTTGTATATTTTATGCCTCAGCTAGCACCAGCCATTTGTCCCGCATCCCTGGTTTATCTTAGTAGAGAATGGTGTTAGGTGCATATGCTTACTGGGGTGTGATTTCCCTTCGTCTCTATCAGCTGACAGAGGAGGTGAATACATACGTGCATATTAACGTGTGGGCTTACACGTATCTACTGGTATTTCCATATGGAAGCTTCCATAGTCCAGTCAACTAAGGTGAGTTCTGCTGGTCTCCAATACTATCTGTTCCCACATGGATCATTCCAGCCTTCTCCCCTTGCTTATCTGCAAACTCCTCCTCCAACAGTGAAAACCCTGGATCCCATCGTGCCTCAGACACTCACTTAATTGCTCAAATCCGGGATAAACATGTAGCGGCATCGGAATTGTGTGTCCGCACCCGTGTGTAAAACGTTGTCGACAGAGTGCAGCGCTTACTGGAGGTACTTTGGTGTTACTCCGGCCGACTCTTCGTTCCCGAAGTTCCTGACTTCAACGTGGTTTGCCCTGAGTCCCTTCAAAGAGGCTGTTCCAAAAGTGTGTAATACAGTCTGCATTGCAGCCTGAGATCTCTAGCTTCCTAAATGAATTTTAATTTTCCATCAACTAAGTGTTGCCCTTTGTTCTGTAACATTCTGCGGGTTTTGACAAATGCTGAATGCCCTGTACTTGCCATGATAGTATCATCCAAAACAGTTTTTCCCCTGAAAATACCCCTGAGTTCCACCTGGTCAACTCTCCCTCCCCTCTTATGAACCCGTGACAACCACTGTTTTTTTGTTTTTTTGTTTTTTTTACTCTCTCCATAGTTTTGCCTTTTCTAGAATATATATAATTGGAATTGTATAATAGACACCCTTTTTAGATTTTGTTCTTTCACTTGATTTTAAATTAAAGAGACACATCTAATTTGTGGTAAGTGAGAAAGTAAGAATGTAAAACACCGTGTGCCTAGACTGTAAGGACAGGCATTTCCTAGCATGAGAAATAAGAGTTTTCCAAAATGTGTTAGTAAGTCTGCTCTTGGAAATCTGGATTTGATTTCAGATCCCAGCGGCAGATCTGAACACAGACAGCCATTCCTGATTGACAGACCAGGATGCTGATAGTTAGGTGAAAATAACCCGTAAGCCTCTCCTGGGATTACTGGATTGTCTGTTTTCCCCACTCACTTTCTCCAGTAACCTCACGGTACGCGAACTCACGTCGATGTGTCTTTGCTCTTTGCCTCTTACCAAACAACCTCACGGAGCCAAAGAGAAATTACAGAGAATAAGCAATGGATTCTCAGGGTTCAGGGCTCAGGGAATGAGGAGAGAAAAGGACATTTTACCCTTCGTATCAGCCAAGGAGCTGGCAAAACCAGCTGGGAGACCCTGGGGCTTCAGCCCCTCGCTGCCCTGCCCTTCCCGGGGGTTGCCGGCCGTCTGACCTCAGCGCAGTCTCCTGAAAGAGAGCTCACTTTAGTGTCCCTGTTTCCACTTTTCTTCACCCGCCATCTCCTCCGAACACAGCCACCAGCATACTCTTACTAAAGAGTAAGGCGGCTTTCCTGCTTCGAGTCCCCTGATGGCCTCCCCCACCCCCGCCATTGATGGGAAGGACCTCATCGGGACCAGATGCCCGTCTGCTTCTCCAGCCCAGTCTCCCAGCACTCAGACCTGCTTTCACCATGACAGAGCCCCTCTGATCTCGCTGCTGTTGGTGCGACAGACCCAGCTCATTCCTGACGCCGCCCCTCCCCCGCGCTGCACCCTCCCCTCCGCCCCCTCCCCCATCGCT
>NW_027529428.1:19104471-19162824 GCF_008692635.1 Crocuta crocuta | reverse complement strand
TCGCTCTTCTTGAGATCCCCATGACTTCTCCCCACAAGTCAGGACTCTGTCATACGTGAGCCCCTCAGAGAGGCTTTCTCCCACCCCCAGACATAGAGGTCATTATTTGGTGACACTTTCTTTATATAGTGTTACAGCATCTGCATTGCTTTCCTAAGTCCATTCTGCCTGCCCCCACCACACACACCAGAATGAGGAAAGTGACCTTTCCTGTTTTCTTTGCTGCTGCACCCCAATATCGAGAAGATGGCACGCCCTCAACACATACTTGTTGAATGGATGCGTAAGTGAATCACTGATCCCACGCCACTAACATTAGAATGGTTTCTCAGCAGCAGCCACTTGCCTGAGCCCTCGACCTTGCATTTTACCATGACCTTCAAGAGAGCATAGCGCTTCTTTCTTACAATCCTTGGGATGATCGTATATTCTGTCCTAAATTCATCACTGCCTTATAAAACTGACAGGGAGAACACCCACTGTATTCCTTATCCAGCCCAAACATACCTTAATAAAACTAAACAAAACCTTCATCTGCTAAAACATCTTATTTTCACTGTGAAATTTAAGAAGCCAAGTCATCTGCTAAGGGAAACACAGCACCCTGAAATGTACTTTTTTTGCATTTATTATCAAGATCCAGGAAATATTTAACTGCCAGTGAGATACAGATATCAAGAAAAGAATCTCATAAATGTATTAAAAATGACTTTTTGAGCATTTATATAACAGAACCACTATATCTGACTTGTACTCAGTCCAAAAATATTATCCAGAGACACCCAAGAATTGCAATTCTTTTTTTGCCGGGCGGAGAAACATGGTCCCAGATTTTTATCTTGTTGCAGGTATATGAGGCAAGGAAAACTATTTAAATCGCCCAGGAATGCCACAGGGCCATGAAGAATATAAAGGAAGCCTTGTGTGAAGAAGTCATGTTTGGGGTAAATCGTTGCCTACTTCAG
The DNA here is from genome assembly GCF_008692635.1 of Crocuta crocuta. Classification (NCBI taxonomy): domain Eukaryota; kingdom Metazoa; phylum Chordata; class Mammalia; order Carnivora; family Hyaenidae; genus Crocuta; species Crocuta crocuta. The sequence goes on along the minus strand of NW_027529428.1, from coordinate 19,161,859 downwards.
ACATTGTTATACTTTTACAGACCTTTGCAATTCAATGGAGAGGTCAATGGTCCCGGCCTTGCACCCGCCTGGTTGGCGATGCTGGGAAGGTCATGCCTGTTTTGCTGTGCAGTTGAAATATGTTTTTGGTTTTAAATGAAAATTTGGGGCCCCTGGGTGACTCTGTTGGTTGAGTGACCTACTCAATTTCAGCTCAGGTCACAGAACCAGGGTCATGGGATTCAGCCCCAAATGGAGGTCTGAGCTGAGGGTGGAGCCTGCTTACTCTCTCTCTCCTTCTGCCCCTCTCCCTTGCTCATGCTCTCTCTCTCTCACACATAAAAATAAAATAAAATAAAATAAAAATAAATGTAAAATTCCACACTTTTTCATTTAAATAATGAGCTTCTATTTTTTGAGAACCTATCATAAGACAGGCGCTTCCCAAGTGCTTTCTATTGTGTCAATCACTTAACCCTCATGGCCATACTATGAGGCAGGTCTTACTATATTTGTTTTACCAAAGAGGCTTAAACCGACCAAATAGCCTCCCCCGGAGTCACACAGCTGGAGCCTGCCAGACCACCCACAGCTAAGCAAGGGATTCATAAGGATTCTTGGACTCCAACTGCCAGCGAGGTCCAAACTCTGCCTACACTTTGATTCTCCTTAATAGAACTGGGGACATTAACTTAGACTGGATAAGGATTAAATTGCTTGAAAACCCTTATGCATTTTAGCTTTTTCATTCAAATTGAAATTCCAGAGCATCTGGGGCGGCGGGGGGGCTCAGTCAGCTGAGGGTCCAACTCTTGATTTCTCCTTGGGTCACCGTCCCAGAGTCATGGACTGGAGCCCAGCGCGGGGCTCGGTGCCGAGCGTGGAGCCTGCTTAAGATTCTTTCTCCCTCTGCCCCGCTCCCCAGCTCACGCTCTCTTTCTCCAAATAATAATAATAATAATAATAATAAATGAAATTAGAATGGAAATTCCTTGCTCTATTTAAACACACACACTTCTGACAGCACGTGTTTCAAAGTCTGGGAAGTTCAGACTAGCGTACCATCAATCTGTTATACAACGGTGGTGAAGTATTGTATTCTGCACTAAGGACAAAAGATAAAAAACAAAACACAATTAACTTGTAAATAAAGTAAACATAATTCTCTTCTTCTGGTTCCTCTTGCTTAAAGAAAAGTACAGAGTTTACAAGAGCAGAGGAAGGTCGAGGAGATCCAAAGAGAACCCCTGGGCGGGCCTCCCAGATTGATGACGTGGGCGGTGGCTTCCGTCTCCCTCTCCCCAGGGTCACAGCCCGAAGGGTCCCGTGCTTCCGGCGTTTGCAAGGATTACACACGGAACCCAAGTCGGGAAGAAAGGAGATGGTTTCTTGCTGGTCACTGCGCCCCCATCCGGTGAAAGACATTCCTGTGCAGGATGAGAACGTGCTGAGTGGTGAAAGGAGGCCATGCGGGGGGCCACGTGGACAGAAAGACAGTGGGTTGTGGGTTGTGAACGTGGGGCGCCCCCCCCCCCGTTCAACCCCTCGGGGTTGCAGAAAGGTCGCCGAGGTCAGGTGCGGCCGAGCGGCCCCCCGGGGGCGACCCCAGCGGGCCCTGAGCACGGAGAGCTTCCGGGGCGTGATGTGAAGGGACCAGCCGGACGGGGCAGAACGCGGCGGGCAGGCCGACGCGTCTCAACGGAGGCCTCGGTGGCCCCTGGGGGGCACGGAACAGCGCCTGGGCCCTCAAGCGCCCGCCGTGGTCTCCGGGAGGGGCCTCCGGCCGTGGGTCTGGGGGCTTTCTTCAGTGGTGTCCTTTCCGTTTCCAGTGGGGACTCCCAGGAACCGGAAGTGAGTCTCTGAGGCCTGAGGGAGGTACAGGCCGCCCGCGCAGCGCCCCTTACAGGTGGCAGCAGGTCGGCTAACTAGGCTGTTTCCAGACGCTTTGTGACTGAGGGCACCCTTCCCCGTCAGTGTGTACCTTTATTTTTCACAGAACACATAGAGCACATTCAGCAAAAACCCTATTATTTTATCACAAACAAATTATATACCTTTTCAGGTCTCAGGGTCCCACCTGACTATTTATGGACTGAACAAAAATCGAACTGAGATTTTACAAAGACAGGAAAGTGCGGTGCGTCCCCACCGCCCCCATCAATTCTCTAACGTGTGAGCTGTGTGAGCTTCCTGGGATAGTAAGGTGGACTCACATCGATAACCATAGTTGAGTTCATTGGGAAAGGCCATCAGTCCACTTTCTGGCCTGTGGGCAGAACACAGGGGTGGTCAGAGCCTTCTCCAGGCCTGAGAGAGGTGGCAAAACCCACTCATCTTAGGCCTCGGAATCAGCCAATCTGGACAAAGTCTTGGCCCAGTTACGGGGTAGCTGTCTCATCTCGGGAATGGGTCCCAGCTTGTCTTGGCCTCTCTGAGATAAAAACACTCAAGTTGGGGGGGCGCCTGGGTGGGTTAGTCGGTTAAGCGTCCGACTTTCGCTTTTGGGTCATGATCTCGCGGTTCGTGGGTTCGAGCCCCGCGTCAGGCTCTGTGCTGACTGCCAGCTCGGAGCCTGGAGCCTGTTTCAGAGTCTGTCACTCCCTCTCTCTCTGACCCTCCCCTGCTCACGCTGTCTCTCTCTCTCTCCTAGAAATAAATAAATAAATAAATAACATAAAAAAACATTAAAAAAAACCACTCAAGTTGGAGAGTTCATGTGAAGATGAATAATCACAAATTAAAGTAAACTCATGACCAATGCATCCATTTTATTACTCCGTAAGAACTCCTAAGAAACCATGGCTAAATCTAACTTAAGATCCCTGATGCTTCAGCCCAAATTGATCTTTCCTCCTGGTAGTCTCTGTAATATTTCTCATCATCACCTTCCGTTTCCACACCTTCCAGCGGTTTCTATTTTCTCTTCTAAGCAATCCCAGTTGCTTGAACCTTTCCTCCGAGGCCTTATTTTGATGAACCATTCATAATTAAAATTAAATTTGATGAACTGGAACCAAAGCCTTTCACTGGCTTCTCTTTAGCACCTTGCACACTTAATTTAGTAAAAATCAGAAAACAAAAAGTATAATTCCCCATAATTAAAGGAAGGCTGAAAAATGGAGTCTTTTTTTTTCTTTTTTTTATAAAAGAGACTAGCTCTTAATTCTCAATTCTCTTTGTGTGGATGTATCTGAACTTAATGGTAAAAATAAAATCTCTTTGGTATTTAAATCAGCTTAGGTTGTCAAAAGATTTGTTGAGATACTTACAAAGAAAGTATTTTAGAATATATTTGTGGCACAACCTTTTATATTTTCTTACTAGTAGAGAGATTATCATTTATATAAAAGTATGAACTTCATCCTTAAACTTAAACTATAATAGAAACAAATATGTGTGTCTGCAAAATTCCAAAAAGGAGATCATGAATTTATAGTTATAAAAGCTAAAAAATCCAGAAGAATTAAGTAAAGTTACAAAGTGTATTTTTTTAACCATCTTAACCATTTTCAGTGTAGAGTACAATATTATTAACTGTGTGCACATTGGTATGCAACAAATCTCTAGAACTTTTTCACCTTTCAGGACAGAAACTCTATATTCATTGAAAACCCACTCCCCTTTTCCTCTTCCCCCTTCCAGCCAATGTTTGACTTTGTTTCTAAGAATGTGAATACGTCAGATAACCTCACAGGAGTGGAGTCATAGTCTTTGTCCGTTTGTCATTTACTCACTTCACGTAGCATAGTGTTTTTAAAGATTTACTCATTTTGTAACATTTATATCATTTCTTTCTTTTTTAATTTTAAAAACTATTCTATTTATTTTGGAGAGAGAGAGACAGAGAGACAGAGTATGAGTGAAGGAGGGGCAGAGGGAGAGAGGGAGACACAGAATCTGAAGCAGGCTTCAGGCTCTGAGCTGTCAGCACAGAGCCCAACCTGGGACTTGAACCTATGGACCATGAGATCATGACCTGAGCTGAAGTTGGACTGAGCCACCCAGGTGCCCCAGATCTTACCTTTAGGTTTTAAAATCATTTTAAGTTAATTTTTGTATACAGTGTAAGATGAGTACCCAAAATCATTTCTTTCATGTGGCTATCCATTTTTCCCATTTTGCTTATTTTTTAATTAAACAAATATCTTAAATATATGTATGAAAAGGACGAAGGCCATGACGAGTCATAAGTAGAATGTGGAAGATGGAGGGCGCCTGAAGACCTCACGGACTAGAAGGAAACTTGGAAGTTTCTGAGTTCACAGGGCACAGTGGGGATGACCCTGGTGTGTGCAAAGAAATCAGGGACTCTAAGTAGAGAATTCCATGAAAGAATGAAAAGCCTGTTAGAAGAAGGTGCAGAGAGCCATCTCTCCAATAAACACTGTTTTCTTGTGCTCTACCTATACTGAAATCATTATATTATTATTCCTCATTCAATTACCATCTTGTCCACAACATTGTAAATTTGGGAAAAGCACAATCTAGATCTAAATTACTTACAATTTTGTACTTCTGGCTTAACACAATGTGTGGCATGGAGTGGATGTTCAAGCCATAACTGTTGAATTACAGACTAAAGGGCATCCACTTCCAGCATGCTCATGGACTAGATCATCTGAAAACATCTTTTTACAAAACACTTGGAAATACAGCATAAAGTGTAGCAAAATTTCCCCAACATAGAAAAGAGCAAAGAAGGGTTCTTTCTAAACTCTCAAGGGTGGAGTAAACTTTGTGAAATGTGCTGTGAGCTTTCTCCATAACAAAGGAAAGACAGGGGATTATCCCATCTAAGGGGGAGATATTGATTCCTGACCCTATACCTACTGTATGTCACCTGAAGGAGGAAAATAAAAGTGCTAAGAAATGTTTGTGAAGGTCATAGACTAGAAACCCGGGTCCCCTGAAATCGTAAGATTAAAGTGTCCTCCAACACACACAGCTCACCAGCTCACCCCCAGTAGGTCCAGTTGACAGAGTGGCAAAAAGAGACTCCCTATGGACAATTACTGGGGATTCCCAAAGCTAACAGAAGAGACAATGGCAAGGAGACAGAAGGGATTTGAATGGTGTGGCACTGACAGCTATGACACCCGCCCCCTCATCAGATCAACATAAACATTCATACTAAATGCTTATTTACCACAGTTCCTATTATCTAACGTATCATGTCGAGATTTCAACAAAATATTATAGAGCATGTGAAGAATTTAATAAAATCCCAACCTAGTCTTCTAAACCCAGCGAAACTATCCTTCAAAAGTGAATGATAAATAAAGACTTTCTTAGATAAGCAAACACTCTGGGAAGTCACTGAATGCAGAAAAGTACTGAAAAACATGATAAAAATTCTTCAGGAAAAAATGAAAGTTATATTGTTCAGCAATTCTTACTTATGTGAAGAAAAAAAGAGCATCAATGAAATAATAAATGAAGGCACATAAATCTTATTTTTCTCATTCTCTAACAGATAACAATTTGTTAAATGATAACAGTAACAATGTGTTGGGTTATTTCTCCGTGGGATAAATGACTGACAACAATGTCATAAGGGATGGGGGAAGCAGGTGTGAAAACCGGTTCAGGGTACCTCCTACACATTAACAGAACAGTGTTATTTCAAGGTGGATTTACATTAGTTAAAATTGAATATTGCACCTCTAGGGAAACCACTAATTTCTTTATAGAAATATAATTGATATTATCAGATATGAGATAAAATGGTATCATAAGGAATGTCCAGTTAAACCCAGAGAAGGCAGGGAAGAAAAAAGAAAGTAGCACACTTACTACGATGAGCACTGGGGAATGTACAGAATATCGAATCACTGGATTGTACACTTGAAACTAACGTAACGCTGTATGTTAACTATACTGGAAGTGAAAGTTTTAAAAAGTCTTCAATTTCAAAGAGGAGAAAGTAAACAAAGAAGAAATGTAATGAATAGAAAACAGCTGCAAAAATCAATTAATTAGATTAATAGACATTAATCCCATCATGTTAATAAACAGCAATGCAAAAGAAATCATCATAGTAAATAAAAACAAAATTGTATCACCTACAAGAAACTCACATTACATATAAAGCTCCGATGAGTTAAAAGAAAAGGGGGTAGAGAGAATTTTGCTATGCTGAAACTCATCGAAAGAAAGCTGGGGTAGCTTTGTAAATATCAGACAGAGACGACTCCAGAACAAGGAAAATTATCAGAGGTAGAGAGAAATACTGAATACTGACAAAAGGGTCAATTTCCCAAAAGCATATAACAATCTTAAGCATGTATGACCTAACAAAGAGCATCAAAATAGATAAGGCAAAAACTGGTAGAACTGAAATGGAAACAGACAAATGTGCTATCATGGTGGGAGACTCCAGCATGTGTGTTTCAGTAACTGAGAAATCAAGCAAACAGAAAATCGTTCAGGAAGTAATGGAGTTGCACAGCGCTATCAATTAGCTCAACCAAATTGACATTTATAGAAGATGTGCTATCCAACCACAGCAGAACACATTCATCTTAAGCTCACATTGAATATTCATCATGACAAGTGATATTCTGGGCTATAAAATGCATCATAGCAAATGTAAAATAACTAAAAGCACATAAGGTGTGTTCTCAAACTACAATAGAATTAATGTAAAAATACACAACAGAAAGGTAGTGAGAGAGGTCATGAATATTTGGAAATTTAAAAATATCCTAACAAGGCTTGTGCCAATAGAAGGCATCTGAAGATAAATAAGAAAATATTTTGAACTAAATGAAAATAAATTTACAGTTTATTAAAATGTTGGGGTTTCAGAGAAAGCAGAGTACGTGCACTAGAAGCCAATACAGGTTTCTCCAGGCTTTTACCTTAGTAAGTAAGAGAAACAAGCTTAATTTAAGCCTAAAAAGGAGCAAAAGACATAATAAATTAACACACACACACACACACACACACACACACACAAGCACGAACATAGAAAAAAATCAATATAACTACCAGTGGTTCTTTGCAAGGATCCATGAAATGGATGAAGCCCATTCCACTATCACGATGACTAAACCCCCCAACTCTCCTTTGGATTTGATGGGATACAAGATGTCACAATGACACAGCCAGTTTGGAAGGTATTTGGCAGATTCTTACAAAGCTATGCACAGTTTTACCACATGTGCCAACTGTCCCCCTTCTCGGTCTTTGCTCAGTGGAATTAAAAACATGTCCACACGAAAACATGCACACAAGTGTTTATAGAGGTTTTATCCACAAATGCCAAAAACGAAGCAACTAGAAGTTCTTCGATGGATGAAAGGTTAAACATATTGTGTGTCCGTATATCGGAAGATCACTCAGCAATGAAAAGAGAAGCTGTCTCAAGCTACACAAAGACCCAGATGGATCTTTAAAAAAAATTTTTTTTTTTAATATTTATTTCTTTTTGAGACAGAGACAGAGCATGAGCAGAGGAGGGGCAGAGAGAGAGGGAGACACAGAATCTGAAACAGGCTCCAGGCTCTGAGCTGTCAGCACAGAGCCCGACGTGGGGCCCCAACCCACAAAACATGAGATCGTGACCCAAGCCGAAGTCGGACGCCCAACCGACTGAGCCACCCAGGAGCCCCAAGACCTGACACTCTAATTGTGACTACGTGACACTATGCATGTAGTTCCTCTGATAGGGACAGATTGCTACTCCTTCCTTGGTAGATAGAACCCTGTGTAGCCAACCTGCCAGCCACTGGGTAGCCGGCACCCTCAGAGTCAGTACCGTGAAAGGGGCTCAGCATTGACTTCTGCCGTTGGCAGGAGGCACTCAACAGTAGCGTTGGCCAGACCAGCAGTGGTGGCCCTTGGGAGGGGGTTTTGTTGTTTTCGCGAATAGCCTCTGTTCCTGCTGCCCGAGGCCTTATTGAACAAGCAACAGACCGGCTAAGGGGAGCATCAGGCTGACGCTCACAAGAGGACACTTTCTCTCCCTGGCACCTCCTCTCAGCTAATGCCTCCCCTGATATGGACATCTGTGCATCTGTGTCCCTTCCTAGGGTCTGCCCACACACCTGTCCCCCGGACTTCCTTGTTACAAATATTCTGATCTTGCTACTTTGAAGTCTTTGGGCAAGTATTTGGCCAAACCATTAGCTACTGTCAGCAGCTGACAGCCACCTACAGCTGAGGCTCTCTCTTGATCCACGTCAGGATCAGCACCTTCTGATTATGTGATGTCTTTATCTTTCTTGATTATCTTGTTGTTTTAATTTTTTTAATGTTTATTTATTTTTGAGACAGAGAGACAGAGCATGAGCAGGGGAGGGTCAGAGAGAGCAGGAGACACAGAATCGGAAGCAGCTCCAGGCTCTGAGCTGTCAGTACAGAGCCTGAAGCGGGGCTCGAACTCACGAACCACGAGATCATGACCTGAGCCGAAGTCAAACCCTCAACTGATGGAGCTCCCCATATGGCCCATTCTTGATTATCTTGTAATAAAGCTTCCGTGGGAAGCATGATGGCAAACACACTGGGCCAAGAGCCACAAGTTGGAAACCCTGGTCCAGAGTGTGACCTGACACAGGTGAGGCCTGTCTGTAAAATCAGTAGGTTGAACTTGAAACTGGAGACACAGAAACTGGTTTTGTGGTTGTAAAACCTGGCACCTAAGACTTGCAGATAATTTGAAGAATAAAAGTGTTTATATTTCATCTTGGCTACAGCCACTTGGGAATTTGAATTATTTTGCATTTTGCGTTGTTAGTAAATACACTACAATTCGTGTTATAATAGATGCATATTCCATGTAATCATTCACGTTGGAAATTCTAATGTGACATCGATTGTACGATATTTGTGACAGTAATCACCGTGAATATTCATTGGCTGCTCATTTTGGATAGGCAGCGGGCTTGTTCCTTCACACACATCAGTTGGTTCATTTTCACAGCTCCATTAGGTAAACGCTGTTGTTTCGACTCGATTCCCCTCAGCGAAGAGCTTTGGGTGTGAGTGGTTTGCTTGAAATAATCAGAAGAAGCACAGTGAGCGGGTGGGGAAGTGACACGGAGAAGAGTAACGGAGGGCGCAAGCTGAGCTGACTGCTGCTGCCTGTAGCTCAGGCTCCGCCCCTCTGAGGACCCTCAGTGGCCTGTTGGAAGCAAACCTTGGGATTGTCCCAGAGTCTGGGGACAGCATGCACCCTGCTGGTGACACCCAGCAGCGGGCAGTGACTGCTCCCTGCCTTTCCAGCCTGCACTCAGAGACGGCGGGTGCACGCCCTTGGCCAGAGAGCACCTCCAGGCGGCCTGACTCAGGGAGGTGAGAATGGGGGGTTGTTTCTGATTATTCTTTTTTTAAGTTTATTTATTTATTTTCAGAGAGCGAGAGAGAGAGAGCACAAGCAGGGGAGAAGCAGAGAGAAGGAGAGAAAGAATCCCAAGCAGGCTCCACACTGTCAGCACAGAGCCCCATGCAAGGCTCAAACTCAAGAACCATGAGATCATGACCTGAGCCGAAACCAAGAGTCAGACACTGATGTGACTGAGCCCCCCAGGCACCTCCCTGGGGGCTTAGAGGGAAGACACTCAGAGAGACCAATACGTTACAGACAGGGCACCAGCAGCGTCCAGCCCCGCGTCGAGCTCTGCGCTGACAGCTCAGAACCCACTTCGGATCCTCTGTCCCTCTCTCTCTGTCTCTCTCCCTCTCAAACGTAAAAATAAAATAAAATGAAATGAAATAAAATAAAATAGAATAAAATAATAAAATAAATAATAATTTAAAAAACAAGAGTATAAGAACATGATAATAATACCATTTTGGAAGGTTAAGTGTCATTCAAAAATGATGAGTTTTAATCCTCAGTGTTTAATTCCCTCTGAAATATCAGCTGCAGGGTGTTGACAGGTGAAAGCTGACTTTGAGTTTGCGTTCAATCTCAAAACTCCCATTTTCGGTGGGGGGGGGCACTTTCACTCATCCACCTCCTTCATTTATTCACTGCACTGCAGCAGAATCCTGTCCTGCTCGCTCGGCCTCACGTGGGTGTCTTTCCAGCCCCGTAACAGGAGTATTTGGAACAAATATTGCAGGAAAGCATGTCTACGAAGGGAAGGCAGAGCGACATTTACCTCCTTTCTTGCTTGGCTTTGCTGTTTGCGTGAGGGCATCCTCCAGTGTCGCCTCTCGAGCCCGGGGGTCTGGAGCCTCGGATAGCTGCTCTCCCTCCTGTATCCCTAAGGGGAACAAGAAAATTAAACAAGTGCCAGTTTACTGAGCAGCTGGGAAATCCCGGACACTTGAGCTTCCAGATTTGAAAGCAATTTTTGAAATTTTATAGTAATATGAAATCAATTAATAAGTAACCATTGCTAATTAAGTGTTATTAATTATTCATTAATATGAATGCCCACCTTACGTGGGTTTCCCTTGCCATGTACAGAGGAGTGATTCCTGCTCCCTGAAGCACACCGTGGTCTAGGTCACCGGCTCCCTGCCGGGGGTGAGTGATGAAGGGGGAAAGTAGCTGCATCGGTAACTGCCGCACAGGAGGAATTTTCTCGCAAGGCTGGGTGGTGGCGTGGGGCTCAGAAACGAGTGAAGGGCCAGGCAGCGTTGAGATCACATGCTCAGGGGTCCTATGAGCCCAGCGTCACGGGGACAGGGGGTATATAGAGGGCACTCACCAGGACAACAGGGACGCTGGTTGGGCACCCGAGGGGCCCGCACCCCCCAGGGCTGAGCACTGTGGACACTTAACCGAATGAGCTCCCCAGGCATCCCTAAGCAGTATTTCAGTTTTAAGTGATCCAAAGAAAACCCAAATCAAGCTGAATTAAGAAAAAATATTAGCCCACCATATTGAAAGTTTAGGAGGCGGGAGTCTTCAGCAGGCGTTGGGCTGAGCGGTCACGACCAGGTCCTGGCTGGGCCCTCCTCCCCTGGGGGTTTGTCCAGCTTGTCTCTGCGCTGAGGCAGCGGCTCCCGCCTCTCAGCGGGGGTGGGGGCTCCCGGCCTCTGCTCTTTGCCATCCAGACAAACGAGACCACTCTTTGCCGCCAGCCCCAGTCAGAGGGCTGGGTCAGCCTCACATAGATGAAAAAGCCCACAGTAATATTAGCCGAAGAAACCCAACAGTATGTAAAAATGGTAATATATTGTGAGAACACTTTTCCCCAGAATGCAAAAAATTCACTGTGAGTGACGACCTCTACAGACTGAAGAAGGAAAACATAGGATCATCTGAAAACATATAGAAACTGCACACGACGGAACCCAACATGTACTCATGGTGAAAGCACTCAGCAAACTCAGAAGTAAAAAAGTTTACTCAATCTGATAAGGGTGTCCCCACTGATCTCACAGACAATATAGTAATTAATGGTGTACACCTGCAAGCTTTCGCTTAAAATGGGAAGGAATGCCGGCTCTCCGCGCTCCTGGCCGACATGGTACCGGGTGTCCCAGCCAGTGCAAAGGGAAAGAAAAAGAAAAGGGCACAGGACTGAAAAGAAATAAAATAAAGCTCTATTCATACAAGGTATCATTATCTGTGGAGAAAATACCCAAGAATCTTTTGTGTAAACGCTACTGGAAGGGATAAGTGAATTTAGTAAGTTTGCAAGTATATATATAAATTGTACTTTAATACTTTAGGAATGAACACTCAGTTTAACCTCTCTAAAGTCCCATAAACAGCATCACAAAAAGAATTAAATACTTAGGTATAAATATAACAGAATATTTGCAAGATATATAGGCTGGAAATTGCAAAACCCTGGTGAAAGAAATCAGAGAGTACAGAAAAACCGGGAAAGATCCATTTTTGTAGATTGAAAGGCTTAATACTGTTAAGATGTCAGTTATCTCCAATTGAGCTACAGATTTAACAAAATCCTAGGACACAATTCCAGTAGGAATTTATAGAACTCAGTTAGATTCCTCTAAAATTCATAGAAAAAGGCAAAGGATCAGAATAGCCAAAACAACTTTTTACAAAAACAAGATTGAGGAACTCACACACACAAACTTAAAATGTATCATCAGGATGTAGTGATCATAACCGTGGGGTATTTTTGAAAGGGTGGCAAACATATCGATAGATTGAATAGAGAGTCTGCACATAAATGGCCAATTGATATTTAACAAATACCAAAAGGAGTGTAATGAAAAAAAAACTTTTCAAAACATCGTGATGGAAAATTTAGATGTAACTACTTAAAGAAAAAAAAGAACCTTGAACCATGCCTTGCACTACTACATAAAAATTTAACTCCAAGTGGATTGTAGGTCTAAATAGAAATTTGTAACCATAAAACTCAAGAGGAAACCAAAGAGAAAATGTTTGTGATCCTGGGTGAGGATCTTTCAGAAACGCATTCAAAAGCATGACCTAGAAGAGAAAAGGGTACATAGGACACTGTCAGAATGTGAACCTTTTTATAAAATATATAATTAAGAGTCTAAAAAATAAGTCGCAAACTGAGCAAAAACATTTCCAAAATATAAGTCTAGCATGTATAAACTATTGACTCAAACTTAATGTGAAAATAATCCAATTTTTAAAGACACAAAAGATTTGAACAGACACTTCATATAAGAAGGTATATGCATGTCAAATAAACACAGAAAAATGGCTTTGCAAGTTAGAAACAATAAATCCTATTATATGCTTTCTTAGAATGGCAAAAAGAAAAGAAGGAACCTACCAGATGCATATGTTGAAAAAAAAAAAAAATGCGGAGCGATAGGATGTCACTCTACGCATGGCTGACGGGGATGCAAAATGGTGCAGCCACTTTGGAGAATAGTTTGGCTGTTTGTTATAACGTTAAACACACACTTACCATATGACCCAGCAATTCCATTCTTAGGTACTTTCCCAAGAGAAATGGAAACTTTTGTTTATCAAAACCTGTATGCAAATGTTTGTCATAGCTGTGTTCAGCCTGCCAAACGCTGGAAGCCATTAGAAACCTAGTTTAGCGAGCAAATAGACTGCTGTCTTACATATCTACACCAAGTGATGTGACTCGGCATTAAAAAGAACTACTGATACACACAATTCACAGAAGAATCTCAAATTCATTAGACGGCTACACAGTATAGGATTCCATTTCTGGGACATTTTTAAAAAGATAACATTCTAGGGATACAAAACAGAGTAGTTGTTGACAGCAAGAGGTCGTAGGGAGAGATGTTGCTTAGAAAGGGGACACGAAAAGTTGGCCTGTTTGAATTCGTGTGTCCACAACATCTTTGCTTTCAACAAAGGAAGGCTTACTGTATGAAGCAACCACATAGAGCTTGCTTCCTGGCCCGCAGAGTAAGAATAAACTTCATCTTGAAGATACCTGCATCTTTAATATATTGTACAGATGACGTTCCCCGGATTAGGAAGAAAGCCTTGAACGTGTGTTAGTTTCCTACTAAATGTCTATATATTCATGTATCTATATATGAGACGTAGGAGTGAAGGCAAAGGAGGGAAGTGAGAAAATGAGAAATCCCGCCCTTCTTCATTCCATCTGCCAGGCCGATTTTTAAAAAATAATAATGCATTTATCTTTATGCTTCATTTGTAACTATTTTTTGTCACCAGGAACCCAAGAAGCTCTTCTAAATTGTTTCTGAGGTAAAAAGTACAAATGCTTTATGGAGGTGTTAAAATATTATGCCAGAGATATAAAATTAATTCTCCCATTTTAGTATCTTGTGATGCCATTTTTTATCCTTCATCAGACTTAGAACTTGTAGCTAAGCAGTCCTTGTTAAAACCATTTCCATACAAAAGATCCTTAACTCCTTTCCCTGTATATACCTCGGAAATATTCCTTGCTCTTTTCTTAAAACAATGTTCATAGAAAGAAACTTCCAGATTGTAAATAGTGCATCCTAGATGATCCAAGGAGGAGGTTGGATACACAGTGACCTCCAGAAATTCACAGCAGTCAGTTAGGGGGTTGATTCTGATTCCTTCTCACTGGCGACCTAGAGCCTGAATGAGAACACAGACTTCGCTGACTCATAGATCACTTCAAAGTCGGGGATACACAGGAGCCCAGGAAATAGCGGCATTCATTTAATTTGAAAAATCAGAAAAGCAGCCAGAAACATAGTAAAGAACATGAAAGTGGGACAGGATATATAATCTTTTGATGAAAATCCTATTATTCCACAAATATTATTCTCTGTGTCTCTTAACAATTTACAGCATATTTTGCTAGATGTCTACGAATTACAGTCCTGAAGCACCTATAAAACCAGGTAGGTGCGGGGGGTGATCAAATGCATCCTCCTGACTGATGAAAGAAAGGCAGTGGGAGGAGAAGAGGTGTTTTTCTAGTGAGATGCCCACGTCAGGTGTCAAGGAGAAGAAGATCAGGTGTGTGCACAGGTGGTAAACCCGGGTAGAACGATAGGTATCCCGAGAGGAGGGGGTAGTTTTCCAGGTCCTTAGATGTCTTATCAAAACAAGAATGGGGATGCTGGGAAAAGAACTAAAGGACAGATATCCAAGTGGATTATATGCACCTGTCCCAGTGGAGACCAAACCCTCCAGAAGAGGCGGGAGAGCATGCCAGGATGAGCGTGGGCAGGGCACTGGAACGGAAAGAAGGTTCTGGAGAAGACACCCCCGCTGAGCGACAGAAACAACATCCCATGACAGAGGTAGTCCTTTGTTTTGTGTTTTTCCCATTTTTTCACGAAACTTTATTTAGCTTTAGATACATGGAGATTTGCACGCAGCTATAAAACACTCATACAGAGTGGTCCTATGCACCGTTTACCCAGTTTACATACATGAAAACATTTTGAAAAACTATGGTAAAAGATCACAATCAAGACAGCACTTATACAGACGCTGGCAACATTGGCACCACCAGAAGGATTTCTCTTACCCTTTTATGACCAATTACCCCCTGGTCTGCGCTACCATCCTGACGACCACTAACCTGCACCCCGCCTCTAAATTTTGTCATTTCAAACACTTTATATCAGTAGAACCGTGTGTTATGTGACCTTTTGAAATGGCTTCTTTTTTTCTCAGCATATTTTCTTGGAGACTCATCCAAATTGTTACATATATCAATAATTCATTCATTTTTAATGATGACTTGTGTTTCATAGTAAAGATCTAAGATGTTTGTTTAACCATTGAAGGACATTTGGGCTGTTTCCAGCTTCTGAGTATTATGCAGAGAGCCACTATAAATATTTGTGTGGAGATTTTTATGTGAACGTAAGTCTTCATTTTTCTAAGATAAATGCCCAAGAGTGCAATTATAGTGTTATACAGTAATTGCATGTTTTGATTTATAAGAAAATGGCAAACTATTTTCTAGCGTGGCTGTATGGTTTTACTTTCCCACCAGTAACCACTAGTAAGAGCAGACAGGTTTCTTTGCATCCTTGCCAGAAATTGGCATTTTCACAGTTTTTTGTTTTAGTCATTCTTTCAGAGGTATGATACCATCTCGTTGTGATTTAAATTAGCATGTCCCTGATGGTTAATGATGTGACACATCTTTTTATATGCTATTTGCCATCTGTGTGTCCTCTTTGGGGGACGTACACCCACTTCATCCTTCATTTTCAAGAGTGTTTTAGCTATTCTAGGACCTCGGCTTCTCTACATAAATGTTATCACAAGTTTGTCTGTGTCCACAGAGACCCTTGCCAGGAGCTTGCCAGGATTGGATTAACACTAAATGGACCTGAGGAAAATGTACACCTTTATTATGTTGAGTCTTCCAATCCATTGATATGGTATGCCTCTCCATTTATTTAGATGCATTTGGATTCCTTCCATTAGCATTGTGCCACATTCAGCATACAGATCTACTTGTTTTGTTACATGTATGCTTATTTCATCAGCTTTGGAGAGATTGTAAATGGTGTTGTGTTTCCAATTTGGAATTCACTTGTTCATTGTTAGTCTACAGAAATGCAATTGATTTTTACACATTGCTCTGGTATCTGGTGACCTTGCTAAATTCACGTATCAATAGTAGGAAATTAAAAAAAATTTTGTAGATTCCTTGGGGTTTTCTACACAGACAACTCTGTCACCTACAAAGAGCAGAAGATTTTTTTTTTCCAATTTGTATTCCTTTTATTTCCTTTTTTGCCTTATTATGCTTTCTAGAATTTCCAGGACTAGCTTTAATAAGAGCAGTGAGAGAGAAAATGTGTCCCTTGTTTCTGATCGTAGGGGGTAAGCTTCAATCTTTTGCCAATAATTATGATGTTACTGCAGGGCTTTCTGTAGATGTCCTTTATCAATTTGAGATAATTCCACCTTTGTTCCTAAGTGACTCTGAGTTGTTATCGCAATGAATACTGGATTTTTTTCAAATATTGTGTTGGTGTGTTAGTTGATACAGTCATGTGATGATGGTTGGGCTGGTGGATTACACCGATTGATTTTGGGGAGGTTGAACCAGCCTTGCATAGCTGGAACAAATAACCACTTCGTCATCATGTAGAAGTGTTTTATATACACATTGCTCAACCCAGCAACCGTATGGAAGAGTTCTGGGTCTGAATTCATGAGAAATATTGGTCTATTTGCGTTGTCTGGTACGTTTTGGTCCTCTTTTTGTTAGGAGGCCACACTGACATCCTGAAATGAGTTGGCACGTGTCCTTTTCCTGTCTCCTGGGGTATACTGTGTAAAATTCATGTTAAACGTCTTTCTTTTCTGGTAGAATTCTTCAGGGAAACTAGTGGGGCTTAAGAACTCTTTATAAAGGGCTTTAATCATGAATTTCATTTCCTTATTAGTTTTTAGCAGACTCAGATGATCTGGTGAGTCATGGTGGTAGTTTGTCCTTTGTGAGGAGTTGAATTTATGTGCATTGGGCATACGGAGTACCCTCTTCCCTTTGCTGTCTCCCCGTAATGATCTGCCCTGAAATCAGTAATTCACATCTTCTCTCTTCTTTTGTTAGTGTCTGCAGGTTTGCCTATTTCATGTGTATGTTTAAAGAACCAGCTTTTTACTGAATTAATTTATTCTTATTTCCTATTTTCAATTTCATTCCTTTCTGCTTTTTCTTTACTATTTCCTTCCTTCTACAAAATTCAGAATTACAGTAAAACCTTGGATTGTGAGTAATTTATTCTGCCAGTGAGACTAGCAAACATTTCCAATACATTTTAACCTGATAAATGAGCAACGTCTTGCAATACGAGGAGTACATGACACCAAACATCACATGATCACAACTGAGCCAAAGGTTCTTGAATTTCGTATTGGAATGCTTTGGATTACAAGCATGTTTCCAGATTGAATTATGCTCCCAATTCAAGGTTTTACTGTATTTTGTTCTTTTTTTATAGTGTCAGGAACTCAGATGATTGGCTGATATTGTTTTTTCCAAGGAATATATGCTGTGTTGTACCTGTTCCTCTCCCTCTACTTTACTGAACTCACACATTTCAAATATTGTATTTCATTTTCCTTCAGATCCATTTTTAAAATTTCCTTCAAGACTTCCTCTTTGACTCGTGTATTATTTATACGTGTGTGGTTTCCTTTTCAAGTTTTTGAGTTTTCGTGGATTTTTTTTGTTGATTTCTGATTTGATCCAAATACGATTAGAAATATATTCTGTACAATGTATGATAAATTATGATATCAGTCCTTTTGAATTTAGTGTTTTTGGGGTTTTTTTTATTTCCCAAGGTGTGAGCCATCCTGGTAAGTGTTGGGCACTTGAAAAAAAAATACACACACACAGCTGTGATTGGGTGGAAGGTTCCATATGTGTCCACTAGGTCCTTTTGGCTGAGTGTGTGGTTTGATTTTCCTATATCCTCAGTGCTCAATATTTCAATTAGTTGCTTTGAGTGGATTGAAGGAATCTCCACTCATAATTGTGGATATGTTTATTTCTCTTTTCTCCTCCATCAGTGTTTCCTTCTTTATTTTGAGACTTTGTTATTTGGTGCTACATAGTTAGGATGCTCATGGGTTTATCCTCTATCGAGATCTATCTACCTATGCATTTAGTATGCAGTGCACCTACTATCAATAGTATTTTTATTTGTTCTAAAATCTAACCTAATTGATATTAACATAATCATTTTTAACTTTTTTTTTGTTCAATGTATCCATGGCATATGCTTTTTCATCCTTTTACTTTCAACCTAACGATGGCTTGGTACTTAAAGTGAGTTATGTGGGTTGGTTTGTTTGTTTAGTTTGGTTTTTGTAGACAATGTATTGTGGATCCTTTTTATACACTCAGTCAGTCCTTAATTGGTATAATTATACTGGTCACTCAGAATCACAATTGATATGTTGTGACTTCAGTCTGCCATTTTATTATTTGTTTTCTGTTGGTGACCTCTGCCTCTCTCTCTTCTTGCCTTTCTGTGGGTTACTTAAACACTTTACAGTAGTCTGTCTTCATTCATTTATAATGTTCTTGAATGTATCTCTTTGGATAGTTTTTGTACAGGATACTGTAAATGTTACCATATATCTATATGTACACACACACACGCACACACACACACACACACACACACACAACACTGGAGTCAACATTTTACTACTTTCAGTGAAATGTGGAAAGCTTATTTCCATTCATTCAAGTCTCTTAATTCTCCAAAGTTTTTAAATATAATCATCTGAAGTACTTCTACATTCATTAAGCACCACACCAAACGATACAAATTTTGCTTCAACCGTCAGTATGATGTAAGAAACTCACATGAAGGACTTTCTTCTGTATTTATCTCTATTTTTGCCCATGCTAATGTTTTTCTTTCCATTCTGAAGTTACAGGACCTTTTCTGTTATGGTATCATTCATTCTGTTCAGAGAACATTCTTCCGGCCATCCCTCACCGGTAGGTTGGCCAGCCACGGTGTCTCTTAGTTTTCCCTCATCTGAGACTGTCTTTATTTCCCTTCAATTCCCAAAGAATACTCCCACCAGAAGCAGGATGCATGATTGACAGTCGCCTTCCTTCAGGACTTTAAAACTGCCATTACCTTCCAGCAGCCATGATTTCAGATGAGAAATATGCTGACGTGTGCATTCGTGTCTCCGTGTAGGTAAAAGCTCATTTTCCCTGTTGTCAAGAGTTTTTCTTCGCTTTTAGCTTACAGGGTATCAATTATGATGTCTCTTTGTGTGGTCCTTGGGGCCATCCCATCCGAGTTTTACTCAATTTCTTAGATCTGTAGGTTTATGGCTTTCCAAACTGGGGAAAATTTTAGCCACTACTTCTGAAGATACTTTTTCAGTTCTGCTCTCTCTTCTCTTTTTCTGGGCCTCTGATCACACAGGTGTTAACTCTGGTTACTGTCCCACAGACACACGATAGTTTGTGCATTTTTTTTTCCAGTCTACCACGTCTCTGCTCAGACTGGGTGGATCGTATGGGTCTGTCCCTCTGTCATCTCCACTTTACTCTTGAGATCATCCAGTTGAGTTTTAACTGGTGCTTGTATTTTTCAGTTCTATAATTATGTTTACATCTTCTTCATAGCTTCTATTTCTTTGCTAAGACTTCCCATAATTGTTTATTACACATTTTGGACATTATATTAAGACACTCTGGAAGCACCTGGGTGGCTCAGTCAGTCAAGCATCTGACTCTTGGTTTCAGCTCAGGTCATAACCTCACGGTTGATGGGATTGAGCTTCTCTCTCTCTCTCTGCCCTTCTCCATGGCTTGCTCTCTCTCTCTCTCTCTCTCAGTAATTAAATAAACTAAAAAGAAAAGACACTTTGTATCCCATGAGCCAATATTTTAAGCAGTGGGCTGGTTAGGTGCAGCTCTAGGCCAGATGGTGTATATTCAGCTTCTCACTGGCCTTGTGGAAAGCAGCCCCAGGGAAGAGGGGTTCTGCGCCCCACTTTCCCAGCTCCGGTGCTGGTGGGCTGGAAGGTCAGCTTCTCTCCTGGGCTCCCCGATGCCGGAGCCGAGCAGGGGAGGGATGTCAACTGCCCCGCCCCCCTGCCCAGCACCTCCTGTCCTGCCTCTTTGGTTCAGGGTTGGAGCAGAAGCTCAGCCACTATCCCACTGACAGCTGATGAGGGAGATCTGGGGAGGGGGTGGGGCGGAGGGCACACTGGCTTTGTTCCACACGGCCCCCTCCTGTCCTGCCCCTGCCCAGTGTGCCTGGAGGTTCCGCTCCCACTGGGCCCTGTTCACACCAGTAGTGGGAGAGAGCGGAGTGCATGCCAGCCCCTACTTGGATGACCTCATCAGTCTCTTTGATAGCAGATGGGAGGGGAGACTCAGCTCTCAACTGGTCCCTAAAGTCGCCAGAGAATAGGGGGGTGAGGCTATGAATCCTCGTGGGAAGTAATCCTGCCTCATGTGACCTTGATAGATCTCATTGCCGGTGGGGTTCGGCTTATGTCCGGACCCTGCCGACACCACCTGTCCCCACTGCGTGGGGATGGATGAACAGCTCCCTCTCCATCCCTGGACACCACTGGACGCCTGGCAAAGGCGTCAGCACACCACCTGCTTCCATGAGACCCCACGGGGGGAGAGGATAATCAACTTGCTGAGAGATGAATTCTGTGAAACCATGGAGCTAAAGGTGGCTTTTCTGTTGGTGTTTAGCTGGAGGTGGGTGGGTGGGTCCTGCAGACAAATTTCCTGTTGTCCTCTCTGGCCTTTAGCTCACAGTGGGAAGAACAGAGCTCTCGCAGGGCTTTAATGCATACACCTTTTGGCGGGTCAAGGTCAAAAGTTTCTCCAGAACCTTGTCTGGGACACACCGGAGGCAATACAGAAACTGAGGGACCCTGCTTCTGGGTTCTTCTTCCAGTCCAGATTTCTCTAGGTTTCCACCTTCTTCTCTACACCTTTCGGAGCCTGCATATGCTTGCTGTTGTGTTAAACCTAAGATTGTACAGCTGCAAGATAAGGGGCTGTGAACAGCGGCGTTTCTCCAACTAGTGAAATGGGAAGTGTTTTTTTGTTTTTTGTTTTTTTTTATCAACTCTGCCACTAGAGAAAGGACATCATCCTTTCCCCTGAGAATGAAAAGGAATCCATCATAAGTAAAAGCTCATTCCTATGAAAAAGAAAATGATGGTTAGTTAACTCCTGGAGCTGATCATTAATGAGAATATGAGAGAAAGCAGAAAGATCATGGCTAGAGCAATGGTTATTGCTACCTCTTCCAATTTTGATCACATTTTCACAGCTAACTCTTTACTAACACATTCTTTCAGTCATTCAGAAAAGGAATGATACTAGTATGTTCTGAATACAGCCTAAATTCATAAAACAATGTGATTCACAGATGGGTTAAGCCACCTACAATGTACACTTGATATTAAAATTAACAAGGCTAATTCTGTTATTCAAGGTCAAATTTAACTCTTTATCCCTTATCAGCCTTTTACTTTCTTTTTGCTCTCTCGGTTCTTGAACAATTATTTAGGGCATTTGGAATACTTCTTTTATCCCCTTTTTTATTTCCTTTGCTCTAATTCTCCAGGGGTTTAAACCCAATCAAGCAGCAAATGCTGCCCTCCATCCACCTCGTTGGTGCAGGTCATGGTTCAGGACCTTGGGCTCCCTGTCTCTCAGAGCCCGCTAATCTTTCCCTTCCCTCTGGGACCAGAGCTGCCATGCTCCATCTGTGCCTGGGTGGCCTGCATTTGCTTGAGCCCAGTTGTTTAAAGACATAAAGCCACATTCTTCTTTCAACAGGATGCTCATTGCTAATAATGAGCTTTTCATCTCAAGGTGTCCCTCTCTTATATTCTATATTTCAACTGCTTCCAAACTCAGAAGGGAAAGATAATTATTAGTTACCATTCTCCCTTTTCAATACATTAGTTCTCTGTCCAAGACAGTTGATAAACTGGAGAGAACTTGCATCTGTGCTGAGACAACACGCAGTGATGTATTGCAGATTCGTAAGAGGAAGATTGCACTTGCTGGCGAGCAGTAGGTGGGGGATTCTTTTTCTAATCAGCAGTTCTCTCAGGAAAAACAAAGGACACATGATTAGAAAGGTTGCTGGTGGAGAACGTGTCTTGTTTTCGAAGAACTGCATGTTTTTAACTTTCTTGCATAATGCAAACATAATACAAATTTCTGTATTCTTCTTTTAAAAACTATAATGGATAAGCAATATGAAAATACAGAGAAGTTTGGAAGATTACTCTAAGATTTCATCACTTCAACATAATAACTATTTCTCAAATGCTTCTTTCATTTATCTGTATACATGGTTGTCTAGATACTTCCAGGGAAAACAACTGAGAATTCAGAAACAATACAATCAGTCTGAGGATGATGACCCAGAGAGAATCTTAATAACCCAGAGAACACCAGGAAATAGAATTTCCAGCAATTACATAACCTCAGTGCACGCTATAAAAATAATATCATGCTTTAAAGTCGGGCCGACTAATTGTGAGTTGAAAAGTATAACCAGGACGGCGATAGAGTAAATATTGTGACATCCCATTGGGAATATGAACATTATTCTAGTTCTTGAATATTAATTGCACTGTGGTTGACTGTCAGGCAAAGTCGGGTTTCTGTAAACACCCCCCGGCTCGCTCGGCTGAGTTTGGGAGACTTCTTTTGTCTCATGAAGTATGTGGCTCGGGGGGCAGTAGGCAGCCTTGCCCGCATGGGTGAGGGAGGGGTTGGGTCATCTGTCTGTGACAACACCTCTTTCATGGCCAGACACGTGGTCCCAGGAGAGTTCAGCACAGTGTGCATGGGCCATTCTGTTCCCACAGTTACAGCCGTGATAAAAAAAAAAAAGCATCAGAGGTCAGGGGAGAAGAAGGTCACACACAGCCGTTTAGTGCTTTAGGCGTAATGAAGACTCATGCATTTGTTAGAGAAAAGAGACTCTGACTCAGTGACATAAAGGAGGCAGAGCGGACCTATGCCCTACATTTTCCAGAATCCCCCCGCTGGCCTGGCTCTGGGTCAGAGGCAGCCAGTGAAAGGAAGAGTGGAAAGCAAGGATGAAGACGGCGCAGCGTTTGGAGGGCAGAGTCACCGCAGGCGGATGACAGATGTGAGCTTCTGGTCGGTGCTCCGGGTGAGGCACGGCCATGTGGTCCAGGACCAGAGCTGCCCGGCCCTTCCAGCTGCACAGGCCTCCGTTCCGGGCGCTAAAATCCCCCCACTGTGGGGCCAGAACACTGCCCTGTGAGGATTATTTCTTAAACGTGTACCCTGGAGGCAGTTCAAGATGACGGAAAGGTTTACTGAACTTTTCACCGCGCGATGATGTTGCATTGTTCTGAAAGACCAGGCGGTTGGATAATGGCTGAAAGCTTTTTATTTGAACTCATCCTTCCTCGTCAAATGAATGGAGGCCGTTCAATGGAAAGCCTCGGTGGGACCTCAAGAATAAACACATCGGTGGGACCTCATGCTGTTTCTCTTCTCCTCTGGTTCCACTTGTCGTGCGGAACACATTGCGTATTTTCTGCTGCGACGCCTCCCCGCTCCTTGGCTGTCCAAACACCCCCACTCCCAGCACGCGGATAGATATGAGGAACACCAGTCCATCATGGCTTCTTGTCAATTTTGAAAGCTCAACACTATGGAAACCACAATTCTGGGCAGAAAAAGCTCAATGAGCTTACATGAAACTGCTTATGGCTTACCTACGGCCCTTAGAGAGAATGTCTGTATACATTTTGTGCAGAAATACCAGTGTGTTTTATTTCTGGTGCTGGGCCAGACTTCACCGGGGGTGATAATCAGTGTACGTTATGTGCTCTGTATTTCCTCTCTATGATCTGAAAAACTTGCCATCCAAGAGCAATGAGACCCAAAGGTTTTTATTTGTTAGATAGGGACGAAGAAGAATGAATATAGTGGTGCTTATATGAGAGTTGGTTAAGCATTATTATTTTTTCCTAGTATTATAAAAGTATGGTAGTGTAGCCACCATAAGGCTCAACGTACAGAGCTGTTCCATCATGGCGGCGATCTTTTGTATTGTTCCCTTATAACCTTATAATCAACTCACACAACAAATCATTTTATTTTAAAATGGTTATAAAAATCAAATCATACAGTAAGAAATCTTTGTGGAGTGGATTTTTCACTCACTATAATTCCCAAAAGAGCCATCCAGGTTCCCGTGTGGACCAGTAGTTTGTTCCTTCTTATGGTTGAGTAGCATTCCCAGGTACGGAGAGATGACAGTCTGGTTAACCATTCACCTGGTGAAGAATGTTCTGGCTGTTTATAGCATTGGGCTGTTATAAATAAAAGTGCTATGAACATTCACATGCAGATTCCTTTGTGAACGTACATTTCCATTTCTCTGGGATAAAGACCCAAGAATTGAATCGCTGGCTTGTATGATAATTGCATGTTTACTTTTATAAGAAACCACCAAACTATTTCCAGTGTGTCTGTTCCATTTTACATCCCCAGTAACATGTGTGAACAATCCAGTTTCTCTGCTTCCTAGCCAACATTTGGTGTTGTTAAAACTATTTATTTTAACCATTCTGATAGCCGTGCAGTGATATCTCATTGTGGCTTTAATTTGCATTTCCTCCTGGCTAATGATGATGAACATCTTTTAATGTGCCTATGTGCCATCTGTGGATCCTCTTTAGTGAAATGTCTGTCTTTTGTACAGGCTCTAATTAGATTGATTGGATTTTTTTTTTCTGTCGAGTTTTGAGAGTTCTATTTTCTGGCTACCAGTCCTTTGTCAGATAAGGGGTTTGCAATATAAGCTTTGGTTTCTCTAAGTCTGGAGTTTGCCATTATATCTTCCACTGTGCTTTCACAGAGCGCAAGACCTTTGAACTTGGGAGGTTCGATTCGTTAACTTTTCTGTCAATGGTGTGTTTGTGTGTGTGTGTGTGTGTGTCTCAATTCATTGCCTACCCCCAATCCCAAAGATTTTCTATAATTTTTTAATAAAACACTTATACTTTCATGTTTTACATTTAAGTGCATGATTCATTTCAGTTCCTTTTCAAATGTTGTGTACAGTTCACGTCGTGATTTGTTCTTTTGCCAATGGACATCCCATTGCTCTGGTTTCATTTATTGAAAAGACCATTTTTTGAATATTTCTAACATTGAAAAGCTTTTGTCCCTTTGTCAAAAACCAATTGAGCGTATTGGTTGAAATCGATGTCCACATTCTATGTTCTGCTCCACCGATATGTGCCTCTCATCTTTCCACCAACACCACACTGTCTTCATGACCATGGTCATGTAGTCAGCCTTCAGACGGCTACAGCTATTACTCCCACATCACTCTTTATTTTCAAGATTGTTTTAGTTATTTTAGGGCCTGTCCCTTTCTATATCAATTAGAGAATGAGCTTGTCCATGGGGTAGCTGGTTGAGTGTCCAACTTGGGCTCAGGTCATGGTCTCACGGTCTGTGGGGTTAGAGCCCCACGTCGGGCTCTGTGCTGACAGTTTGGAGCCTGGAGCTGCTTCATATTCTGGATCTCCCTTTCTCTCTGCCCCTCCTCCACTCACACTCTGTCTCTTTTTCTCTCCCAGAAATAAATAAACATTAACAAATTTTTTTTTTGAAAAAGGATGAGCTTGTCCATGTCTCTCAGGAACGTCATTGGAATTTTGATGGAAATGCATTAAGCTTATAGATCAATTTGAGAAGAACTGATACCTTTAAAATATGGATTTTCTAGTCTGTCAACATCATATTTCTCTTTATTTTGTCATTTTCAGTGGACAGATGCTGCACAGGCCTTGTCATGTGTATGCCTAAGGATTGCATTCTCTTTGAAGTATACGTGATACTATGCTTTTAAATTTTTTTAATGTTTATTTTTGAGAGAGAGAGTCAGAGTGTGACTGGGGGAGGAACAGAGAGAGAGGGACACACAGAATCCAAAACGGGCTCCAGGCTCTGGGCTGTCAGCACAAAGCCCGATATGGGCTCAGACTCACAAACTGCAAGATCATGACCTGAGCCAAAGTTGACCCCTTAACTGACTGAGCCACCCAAGCTCCCCTACCTTGTTCTTGATATTAGGGGGAAAGCATGTGTTCTTTTTCAGTATTAAATATGATGCTAGCTGTGAGGGTTCTGTAGATGCTCATTATCCAGTTGAGTTAATTTCCTTTGTTGGTTGTTTTTATCATGAATGAGTGTTGGATTTTGTCAAATGCTTTTGTTTTGTTGATGGCTATGACTATAAGATTTTTCCTATTGAATCTGTTACTGTGGTAGATTACAGTGATTGGTTTTCAAATATGGAACCAACCTTGTATAACTAGAATAAATCTCACTGGGTCATGGTATATAATCTCTCTCTGTCTTTCTCTGTCTGTCTCTCTGTCTGGTTCTGGTCATGGTAATTCTGGCTTTATAACATCAGTTGGGAAATGTAGCCTTTTCCATTTTGTAGAATAGAAATGGTGTTAATTCTTTAGATATTTAGTAGAATTTTTAATGAAGTTCCCAGGGTCTAAAGATTTCTTTGAGAGGAATTTTATTCTATAATTTCAATGTCTTTATATGGTTATAGGACTATTAGGTGATATATTTCATCTTGGTTGGATTTTGGAATATGTGGTATTTCAAGGAAATGACCTATTTCTTTTAAGTTGCAAAATATGAGTGTAGATTCACTCATACCATTCCGTTCTTACCTTTTCAAAGGCAGAATCTGTGGTGATATTCCCTATTTCATTTCTGACACTGATGATGTGTTTCTTCTCTTTTGGTTTTCGTCAGTCTTGCTAGAGTTTTATCAGTTTTATGGATTTTTTTAAACAGTTTTTGTTTCATCAATTTTTTTCTATATTGTATTTTCAATGTTGTTAATTTCTGCTTCTAGCTTTACTATATCTTTCCTTCTGCTACCTTGGGTTTATTTTGTTCTCTTTTTAGTTTATTGAGGTAGGAACTAAGATTATTAATTTGTTTTTTCCTAATAGAAGCACTATTGCTATGGGGTGCCTGGGTGGCTCAGTCGGTTAAGCGTCCAACTTCGACTCAGGTCATGATCTCATGGTTCGTGGGTTTGAGCCCTGCAGGCTCTGTGCTGAAGCTAGCTCAGAGCCTGGAGCCTGCTTCAGATTCTGTGTTTCCCTCTCTCTCCGACCCTCCCCTGTTCATGCTGTCTCTCTCTCAGAAATAAATAAAACATTAAAAATTTAAAAAAAAAGAAGCACTATTGCTATAAATTTGCCCTCAGTAGTGCTTTACACACATGCCATATACTTTTATACATTATATCTTCATTTTCAAACAGTTATATGTATTTTTATTTCCCTTGAGACTTGCTCTTAGCCCCTGTGCTATTTAAAAGCGTTTTGCTTTGTTTCCACTTATTTATGCAAATGATGATGCAGTGAATGCTTGAGTGTATTCTAATTAAACAATGCAAGAAGATGCAGTAGCAACAATTTCTCACAGGTCAGGCTGCTCACAGTTAATGACACTCCTCTGTTCCTTGTTTACATATGTGCATAATATAGAGGTACACTTAACATGTCTAAACACAGATGGGATCATACTACATAATCTTTTTCCAGGATCTGCTTTTTTTTTTTTTTAACGTAACTCTAAGAAACCATATTGTATCACGTCCTGGTTGCCACGTTAATACCTTATATATGTATTCAATATGGTTTGAACATATTCTACCAATAGATATTTAGATTGTTTCAAAATGTTTAAATTACAGATTGGGCTTTTGTAAGCATCCTTGATGGTGGAGCTTTATCATAAATGTGCATTCAATGCATTGTACGGTAGCCCTGTACCCTCAGCGAGAGGAGGGGAGGGAAACAGTGGAGAAGCAGAAGAGCTTGGGGAATCCCAATCACCGGTCCACTGGCTAAACACACGCCCTTAAAGCAAACAGGGAGGCTGGATGAATAAGTCCTTCCTCTGTCTCAGAGTCTGCAGGTGTGACCCGAATCCGGGTCATCTCACCTCCGTGCGGAGATATATGGGAAGGCTGGGCGCCTGCCGCGCGCACTATATACAAGGCAAATATAAAACGTAACACTTGGAGAAAAACTTGGCATGATTCCCCCAGTTCTCATAATGTCACAGAGTGGCGTGTGGGGACCTGGCACAGCTGGTCACACCTGAGAATGGGCCGCAGAAATGACACCCCTCTCTGTTTTGCTATATGTTCGCCATGATGTCAAGTGGGGGTCTCTGGTGAGGAGAGGTGCCTTGTTGGCCTGAAGCCTCCCTAGGAAATTACACATAAGAGACCCTGACCTGCAGCCCGCTGGGCCAGCCCTGGGCCCGGGCGAGAGGAGAGGCCCGTGGGCTGCTTTCTCTTCAGTGTGTAAAGACGGTTCGTGCATCATGGTGGCATAGCCTTAAATGAAGGAGACAGCTTCGTGTGGGCTCAGAAGGACACGAGACCCTGTATTCAGGGCTACCTTTTAATGATTAAGATACAGCAGCAATCATTGGTTATCTGCAATTTAGTAGTTCCAAGAAGTAAGTTTTTCTCTCTATATTTTTGCTGAACACACTGGGTCTGGACCCAAACTCATTACAAAATGAGACGGTTCCTTTGTTCAAATGTGTCTATATACATGCGTAATTTTCTTCAAGCTATATTTCCAAAAGGAAAGCTGTTAGGTGTAAAGTTTAAGTATATGGTTATATATCACATTTACTGCATATTTAAAATGTTTACTATATAAATTAACTGAATAATAATTAATATATAAGTCAATAATATAATAAATAATATATAATATAACAAGAATTATATAATAATTAATATTAATTAATTGATAAATAATATATGTAAAATATGTATATGCACATATTCATTTATCATATACCATATATACATATACACCAATTTTGAAAAATAGTACAATTTCTTGCCATTTTAATAGGCAAAAATTAACTAATTTCTGCTTTAAAATTTATTTGGGTATAAGTTATCTTTGTGTGTATTTATTTGACATTTTGTATTCCTTGTAGAAATGATCTATTCACATATTTTATCTGTATTTCTCTTGAGATTTTGTCATATTTGTAAAGACTTCAAAAGATTTTTGAGAATAT
Source organism: Crocuta crocuta (assembly GCF_008692635.1). Lineage (NCBI taxonomy): Eukaryota > Metazoa > Chordata > Mammalia > Carnivora > Hyaenidae > Crocuta > Crocuta crocuta. The sequence continues at coordinate 19,132,883 of NW_027529428.1, read as the reverse complement.
ATGTCTGCATGATTTAAGACAGGCTCCAGTTGTGTTTTTTTAGACAGTTATACATTTAGTTATTTGAACATCATTTATTAAATTTTCTGTCTACCTCCCTCATCGATCTCAATGTCAATAAAGTCATCCACTAATTTTTCTTTTCTATTTTGTATGTGCTTATAGATACTCTATTACAGTGATGTATTTGTTTGGAATCAACAACTATTTTTTAATTATATATTTTGATCATAATTACTTTTTAGTATATTTTTCTACTGGAAAAGCAATTTTATTTGTCTCATTGTTTTCTTTGAAAATATTTTCTTAAATAAATATATGTACATTTTTTTCCATGTAACTTTTTAATTTATTTATTTGTTTATTTATTTATTTATTTATTTATTTATTTATTTTTGAGAGAGAGAGAGAACATGTGAACAGAAAAGGGGCAGAGAGAGAGAGAGAGACAGGATCCAAAGCAGGCTCTGTGCTGGGAGATCACCACCTCAGCTGAAATCAAGATGTGAACATTTAACCGACTGAGCCACCCGGGGGGCCCCCATTATATTCCTGTGTGTTTCTTTTACAGTGAGGGGAGGAAAACTTTTCCTCTACCAACTTATGCCTGATGATCAGGACATGCGGATGAGCTGACAAGAGATGGCCTAATGGCCGAAATGACAAGGTTTATTCACCTAAGCATGGGAGTTCACACAGGCGATGGCTCTCCAAACAGCTAAGGGTAATATACCAGCTTAATAAAATGGGGAATGTTTAGGGCCTCAGTAGGAAAGTAGGGAGGGTTCTGATGAACCTTGCTTACACAATTTTTTTTTTTAATATTATGATGTCAAAGGTCAGTCACTTCCCCGTCTGGAAACTCCCTGGGAAGGGGATTTATGGCAGCTGAGTTTTCCGGAGGCTGTGCTCCAGTCAGATGAGGGAAGTTCAGATAAGACTTCTCTCTGCATCTGCTGTAAAGATAGTTGGTCCCCTCAAGAGCATGTTTTGGATTCTGTTATGTGCCCCATACACACACACACACACACACACACACACACTAGCAGAAGAAATACTGGAAAGTCCTAACCCCCAAAGCCTCCCAATGGGGCTTTATTTGGAAATAGAGTTTTGCAGATGTAATTAGTTAAGATGAGGTCACGCTGGAATTGACTGGACCCTGAATCCAATGTAAGTAGAGTCCTTATAAGAAAACGGCCATGTGAAGACAGACCCACAGGAGAATGCCACCTGGTAATGAAGTAGAGGCTGGGGTTCCGGAACACACAAGGAACACCAGAGATGGCCCACAAACTCTCAGTAGCTGGGAAGTTACAGGGAAGGATTCCCCTGTGCAAGGAAGGATTGCCTTTCAGAGGGAGCATGGCACTGCCAGCATCTTGCGTTTAGTCTTGTAGCCTCCAGAATCCTAAGACAATAAATGTCTTCTATTTTAAGCCACCAGGTTTGTGGTGCTCTGTTTTGGCAGCTCCGGGAAATGAAGCCACAACACGTACCACTGGTCACAGGTGTGTCTGCCGGCTGCCTCCACAACTTGAAGGTGAGCTCTGACTGCAGGTGTGAGCAGCACACGGGACAGGGCTGGCTCCCACTAATGACAGCCAGCACGACTGAACATTTACTATGTGACAAGAGCGAACTCTGAGGGCATTACATGTATTAAGTTATTAATCAACAGAACAACCCCAGGACAAAGATACCATTTTGACTTCCATCTGCAGGCTGCGAAAACATAGAGCATAAGGCATTTTCTCATAATCACATAGCCAGTCAAAAGCAAAGCTAAGATTCAAGCACAGGCAGCTAGATTCCGGAGCTTTTGCGCATAAAGGGATGAGCTCTCTGACACATTCTCCTCGCCTGCTACCCTTTGTCTCTCTGCTGTCTTTGTTGGCCTGTTCCCATCATCAGAATCTGCCTCATTTTAATGTTTCTTCATTATTCAGCAGCTCTTCTTATTTGCATCTCATTACAGGCTAGAAAGGGACCCATCTCCTAGGAGACAGGAAGTGGTTCTGTGCGGTTTTACCAATGCTTTGTATGTTTCAGAACCTTCTCTCACTGCACGTTGTTGGATTCGAGAGTGCCAATGTGTCCCTGTCTCTAGTACCTACCCTTAAAACCTCCAGAATAAGACCTTTATTAGAATAATAAATGAGTATGCTTATTCCTACATTAATGTGTGTATTGAAATTAGACACGATTCACACCTGTAGAGGATAATTTTATAGAGAGTTAGTAAATCAGGTGGTTCTCAGTTCTAGGATTTTGTGATCCCTCTTCCCCCTCCCCAAGCAAGAAAGAATGTTATAATTAATTACTTTTTATTTTGAGATAATTTTAGACTCACAGATCAGCTATGAAGACAGTAGAGAGTGGTCACAGCCCAGTGTGATGATCAGCAAATACTCTCTTTCAAAACCAAACGCAAGGTTCAAGGAAAAAGTCATGAAAAACCACTATTTTATTGCTCTGGAAATTGACAAAGTGCTCGGTTTTGAGTGAGAATGGTGGTACTCGGTGGCGTTCTGGCCTGGGGGTACTCTGATCCCTCAAGTCCAGATCCTGGAGGTTCCGCAAAGGCAGGTCATTGAGAAGGGCCCTCAGTTTCTCTGCCATGACAGAGGACGGTCCCTCGGCCCGGAGCAGCAGGTAACGCCCACAGGCCATGGCATCAGGGTGGAAGTAACCTTTCAGAGGTGGATGAGTAGAGGAAGGCCCCCTGTTTTCTCTCTGAGCCTGAGGTTGGGGGCATGGTTGGGAAGCACATATTCCTGGTTCGGACCGCATATGTGTGCCATGGAGACCAGAGGCCCCAAGGTATTCCCACGCTCCTGCTGAGCCCGGGGCTATGCACTTGTGTGTGGGAGATTCCACGGGACCTCATGGAAAGTAAAACTCTGGTCGACTCAGACTTTGAATGTGGTCTCTCCCCTCACAAGAGCTCCATCCTGCAGCAGGCGCAGATGATCTGAACCCAGGAAAGTTACTAAACAAATAAACAGCATCAGAAATAACCGTCAAGAAAATTCAGAGCTGGTACAGCATGTTATCTAAAACGTCTACTCTTCAGCAGAGAGTTACAAGACATGAAATGAAACGGAGAGGTTTAATCAGGGTGGTGGGGGCCCTGGGCAGTCGCCAGAGCCTGTCTCTGCACAAGAGCCCATTGTTGGAGCCAGCAAACGAAAGACTTCAAAGTAGCTCTTATAAATATACTAATAGAAGTAAAGGAAATCGACTTTATAGAATTTAAGGGAAGTGTAACAACAATGAATCAACAAACATGATTTCATAGAGCTCTAGGAATTCTTAAAGGGGCCAAATGGAAATTCTGGAGCTGGAAAGTAAATAACCTGAAGTGACAGATGTACCAGAGGGCTCAGTAGAAAATTTGAGATGGTGGGATGAATAGTGCGTAAAGTTAGAGCCAGAGGGGTCAAAATTATTTCATAGGAAGATCAGAGAGGAAAAAAAATATTAAAAAAATGAACATTGTCTCAATGACCTTTGGGAGATGGTCAACTTTATCAGCTTACTTGCACTGAGAATCCCAGAGAGAAAGAAGAGAGAAAAGGTAAAAAAAAAGAAAAAAGTATCTGAAGAAATAATGACTGACCGCTTCTCAATTTTGGTGAGTGCATTAATCCACACACACCGATGCTGAGCAGGCCTCGGTGGAAAGGTACACATACTGTGTGGTTCCATTTCTGATGAAATATCTGTAAAAGGCAAATGTATAGGCACGGAAAGCAGGTGCGTGGTTACTTGGGTTGGCCATGGGAGCAGAGATGGGCTGGAATGGACATGGGGAGACTTTTAGACACTTACATGTCTCTAGCTGGACTGTGACACTGACGTTTGGACAACGCAAAGTAAATGGAAACCGTTAAGGTGAGCACGTAGTGTGGGTGGCTTGTTGGATGTGCGTATTGTTATATAGCTTTTATTTTTTATGTATTATGATGTTTGATGTCTTTAAACAAAATACAACTTTTTGGCTACAGAGAGAGTGCCCCTCCCTGGGCTACCCAATACTTAAAGGCACCAAAGTGCCCAACACTTTGTGGCCCGAGGCAAGGCTCTTCTTCCTTAACCGTGCCAGCGCAGGTGCCCGACAGCTAGGGACATCCTTGTGGCTTAGGTCCCACCAAAGCTCTTCAGCCTAGCTAGTCCCAAACTGTTCACCTGCCCCGCCTCGCTTTCCCATGGAAAGTCCACAAAAGCCATGGCCTGGGCTCTCCCCTCAGCCCTGCCCCTTCTGCCTCCTGACCTATGTCGGTGACCCCCACCCCATGCGGCCCTGTGGGCCTCGCCTCCTGTCTCTAGAACCTGGGAGTATAACACACTGTGCTCCCGAGTCTCTCCTCTGTCTCCTCACGTGTCCACGCCTGACTCACCATCACATAAAAGAACACAGAACAGTATGGACACTGCTTAAATTTTCAAAATACAATAACATAAAATCTACGTATCACAAACAAAACTAAGATACGTTACCGCTTTCTAAGCCGGTTACAGGGATGTTCTCGTTGGAACCTCCTGCTACACATGATACAATCCTGTGAGAATCAGACCCGGCCTCACAACGCGTGAGCTGAAATGCTTGTTCTGTCTTTTTCTATTGACAGAACTTTGGCTGACTCACCTCACCTCTCTGAATCAGTTTCCCACCCTTCAGATGAAATATGAATACGCGTAAGGCATCCCAGACAGTGCCTGACCCAGGGCTCAATACTAGTACTTCGCACTTTTACTTTTAGCACTGAGACTGTCCCCTGAGGGCACGTACAGAACATGACGGCAGTGGGGCCCAGTGAGTGCCAGTCCTCCGGGTTTATCCGGAGCATGTATCCATCGCCATCACCATCTTCTCTCAAGCGTTTCCCTGCTCGCTCCCTCTCCAGAAGCAGTACCCATCATTCTGCTGCTCATGCTCATTGCACACTAGTGACTAGACTCCCTGGATCTGTGCTGTTGTGTAACTACGTCTACACACCTGCATGGCACGGTCAGCACTACTCAACTTCCCGTTCCCACGCCTGCCGTCATGACTGGATTTCACCTCTGGGAAAGCATGGGCCATATTGCATTGCACTCTGCTCTGCATGCTGAATCCATAACACTACCGCTGCCATATTATCAGAGTTCAGTACGCGTGTGGTTATCTAAAGGGAGCTGGCGTGCCCAGAAATGAAGGAAATTTTACAGAGGAGACGCACAGGGTCATGGAGAACGGAAGTAGCATCAACTCATGGGACCCGTGGAAATGCTATTCAGAAGTGAACCATCAGTTTGCAAGTGACAGTCGAGTGACCCTTTATTCTGGGCACTTCGAATCACAGTATTTGTTTTTCCAAATAGCTCAGAGAGAGGATTGTTTCCACCACTTCACAAACTCCTGGAAATTCTATTGGTCTATTTATGGTGACCTGGTGAGGAGGTGTTAAAGCAGAGATCTGGCCCCAGAATCCTCTGACGTTGAGATCACTCACCGCTTTGCAGGCCTACATTACTCCATCGATCTGGGGCCCCTTTCTGTGTGAGGCCCAGCGCCATGCTGTGCCCACTTCTGAGGTTCACTCAGTGCACAGATAAACTGCAGTCACTCAGGTCAGGCTAACTTGTCCCAAATGAATTTCGTCATCAGAACGCAGACTAGATTCCAACCGAGATGGGCAGCCCTGAGTGTGGGCATGAACTTGGAGGCCCCCATGCCACGTTCTCTCCAGGACAAAGAGGCTGTGCCTATAGGTCCCATGGACATATTTCCTGGGTTGTTCCTCATCTCCATTGGCATCAGCATCTGAAGGGAATGGAAGCTTGTAGAAGCCACCTGTGTGATGCTTCTTGGCTGTACCCGTGGGTTCCATTCCTGTTCCCCCTGCTGTGGTTCCTGATTTCGTCACCTCCTGCGTGGGCTCTTTTCTCTCAGCCCCTCAGTGAGCTTTCTCTCCCAACTCAGGAAGCTCTGGCTTAGCAGACCTCCCCGAGGCATCCCCCGTGACTTTAAAACATTCTGTTCTCATTTATCCACAGAGACTCCATCAAACACCCATCGCACCGCCAGCTCTCCGCCAGCCCCACCGCCCCTCATCACGTCCTGGCCCGCCCTCTGAGAACAGGCTTCTCTAGGAGACAGTTGCCCCATGAAAGTTGTCCTGATTCCTCCACTCACCAATGGCCTCATCCTCCTTAGAATCTATAAGTTTCCCATCTAGTCAGATGCGATGGAATCTGTCTGCTTCCTGAGAGCAGCTGGTAGGTTGCGATACAGCTTATCGTGTTGTTATTTGAGGGCTGAGTCAAATGTGTGTGTGCACCAACGTCTCCCTCTCCTAGAGAGAAAGATCTCCAGAGGAGGGTCACACGTCCAGTCCTGCACGGTGCCTGTGACCAGGAGCCCAAGGCCACGCATACGGGTTGGGGGGGTGGGGAGGGCATTCGGTAAATAGGTAGACAGACAGCATGTCACGCCTTCCACCACCAGCTCATCTGTTCGCTTTAGAACTGGATTTTCATATTCTAGAGGAGAAGCTTCTCCTCCCACGAAATTGGATTCGCACCCACCCACCAATGTAGGGGAACCAGCATCTGGCATCTGCCATTCCTTCTGCGGATCGTCACTTCCTGAGTGGGTGGAGGTGTACTAACCGGGTCACCTGTCCTGGCCTTCCGGCCCTGTCCCAGGGGGCGTTCTCTGGGCTGCTGGTGCAGACGGCGGCCAGCTCACCAGGCGGGACACCTCTGCCCTGCAAGTCCAATGCAGGTGGGAAATAGAAAGAAGCTCATTTTTTCAGTGGATCCAAAGTGAGTTCTCCAGCTTCGCTCTATCAACAGTGAGGCAGATATTTTAATCCTTGACATTTGCACGTGTTTGTTAACTTGTCAGAATCTGGGGGAAGGAGTGAGGGAGGAACCCCAACACGTGTCAGAGACTTTTTCAAACATCTTGATTTCCATAGAACAGGAAGACAGTGTCTCAAAAATGCTCGCAGTGGTATTTGTCTGTACAGTTTGAAATCCTATAAGATTCCTCCTCAGCATAAAGTACACCTGAAGAGCTATTTTTAGACCTGAAATGGGGAAGACAAACGTTCTATTCTAACATACTGCAGGTCCAGAATTTTCCATTTTGTATTCTAGCTAATCACAAAGGGTCATGGCTAATTGTGCGACTACGGGTCCTCATGTGCACGCAGTTTAGTTTCATGCGATGTCAGATGCACAATTAGCTGGCCTTTGTCAAGTTCACAGCAAAGCAGAAATAACACTGGCTGGAGATCAAAGAAATGCCCTTTCAAACAGATCTCTTTAAAACCTCTCCGACACCCGGACTGTGGGCACTTGGAAACATGTTATGTGAGATCACAGCTTTGCTTCTGGAGCAGACCAGACCCTCCCTTCCTGAAAGTGAGGCTGCGCCCTGATTTTAATGGATGTCTTCAGGACTGGTATCCTGAGTCTGCAGGGTCACCTTCCTTGACATAGTACTTGTTTCGGGACACTTGAGGTATAAAAATGTCATGCTAGTTTCTTGGGGGAAGTGAATCCCTGGAGTTGAATCCAAGATTTGCTGCTTATTACCTGTGAGACCTTGGGCAAAATATTTCATCTCACCGGGTCTCAACAGCTTCATCTGGAGAATAGGAATAATAAAAAAATTTTTTAGAATGGAAAGTAAAACCGTCACATTATCTGCCTAATACATGGTACAGGGTAAAGAATGCTTGTATTTCTTGCTGCTCTTGGTTTTTTTTGCTATGAAATCCTTTTTGCAGAAAGCCTTATCCCTGACAAATCTCTAGACGTGCACTCCCCAAATATTCACTGACTTCCCTCATTCACCAGTTTGTTAACATAAAATGAGTCCCTAAATCTTAATCACTGGAGTCATAACAAGGACAATGAATCCATCAAGGCAGAGAGCTGTTTGAATCATGAGAGCTATTCCGCCACGCGGAAACTCTCATTGTTCGGAGCAGTATTTTTATCCCTGATTTACAGTTGCTATTAATAACTCAGACTTATTACTCCCATTTTTCTTGACCATCAGCTTCACCGTGTTACTGGGCCGGATGACAGAGGAATCCATAACGACAAAGAGGAGAGCGAGCGGGAGAAGGGAGACAGCAGCAGCTCAACATAGGCTTCGAGATCACTGTTCCGGAATACGTACATTCGGTAAAATCATCTTAAGGAAAGTTGGAGCAGATTTTTCCAAATGTGCAGTGCCGTTGACCGTCTTTGAGAAATAAGTAAAAGCCAAAATTGAAGTGGCGATATTAGACATCGTGTTTCTCATTTTGCCGGGAATGTTTCTGTTATCTGCCTGGTGAGACACAGTCGTCTGCGTGCTTCTCTAAAAGATCTCTTTCTGTCACCCAATTTAATAAGTGTTTGTCATAAGAGATGCCGGATTTTACCAAATGTTTTTCACATCTGTATAGAAACTTAACGTGGCTCCTTTTTAACCCCGCGTGGAGCTGGGCTGAGTAAGTCCCTTACAAGGAGCGAGAGCACAGACGGCGCGGACCGGTCCTCCCGCGGCAAGAGCAGCCAACACTTCGTCCTACTTCCCTCCACGCTTTCTCTTAAAGACAGTACGGTTGCCGCTGGTGACATCACTTAACCGACCCCACTCCTGGCCCCTCTCTCCCCACAGGGGACCCCTCCCCAACCTGCCTTTCCTCGCTTGATTACTTCGTGGACTTTAACCACATTGGCCAATTTGTATTTACATAAATCATATCATCCCACGTGCTTATTAACTCTTCATCCCTTCCGTCTTTGGTTAATTTGGACAGCATGCTTTGTGGGAAAACCTATTTCACATAAATTTGCAAATGCATTCCTGCAGTTATCAAAAAATCTCATTGTTTTATAATTTGATGTGCCATAAATAATGGCCTTTATTATTTCTGAAGTCTTTTCTCTCATTTTTAAACGGTTCCTCAAGGGTTTCCTCGTTGTAATTAATTATATCAAACAAATGAGCTTTATGTTTTTATTTTTTTAAGTGTTTCTATTTTATTTTGAGAGAGAGAGAGGGAGAGAGAGAATCCCAAGCAGGCTCCATGCTGTCAGCACAGAGCTTGATGCAGGGCTTGATACCACAAACCATGAGACCATGGCCTGAGTCAAGAGTCAGATGCTCAGCCGACTGAGCTCCCAGGTGCCCCTAAACTTTATATTTTTAAATAAAACTATCTTCCTTTTCTCTACTAATTCCTTATTTTTTGCTTTCATCTGTATTACATATTCTACTTTTTTCTGTTTATTTTCCTGACTATCTGTCCCTGGTCTCATCTGATGCCAGAAGACCATAGGGCTCCAGGTGTCCCATCTGGGGCCAGCCCTCCCTCGCTGGCCCTGTGCAGGGGGAGATTCCCAGTGTCCCCTCCCTCCAGCCCCGTGGCCCTGTAGCACTAGATGAGGTCAATGGGGGGAAAAATAAGAGTTCTGTGGTCATTTCTGGCCAGAAAAATATAAATAATGACATGTAAATAGTAAATGGATACTCTAAATAGCAGCTTACGTGTCCAAAAGAGGAACTCATGGAACAATAAACAGATTTATGAAAACTGCCTAACACTCATCAGAGGCAAAAGATAAATAACGAAAGTCAGGATGCAAAGGGGATAGAAGAGAAGAGGTACTATAGCTCTGAAAAGCAATATTTCTAGCAATAATATCAGAAACTAATGAAAGACAAGCACCTTTCAGTTTGACAATTCCGTATCTTCTGTCTGGGTTTCAGTGGTAAAATGGATTTCCTACCGGGCATCTATGCTAGAATATGCAAGTACAAGGCTCTTTCCATTTTTTATAAGAGTGTGAAATTAAAGAGGAGAGTAAGTTCAATCAGTGTTTATTGCCTTGAAAGACAACCTTTGATGTTCCCACTCTTGGGGATCAGTACGGGTGGAGAGAGAGCTGGAGGGGCCTCGCCGCTTGCCAGCTGGAGTGTTCTTCCTGCCCGATTTAGAGCAGAAGCAGGTTCCTTTGTTGAAAGTTGTATGTGCATTTCAGGGAGATATTTATACTTTTCTAGCGCAGCTCCATGCTGCATCGTGATAGAGTATTGGGGCCAAGGTTTTATCAAGCTTTGGTATTTTTGGGAGATTTCAAGTTAGAGCACCGAGAAACGATTTTTACCCACTTGCAATTAAATGTGTCCCTGATTGACAATTATTTGTCACTGAAAATTACAGAAATTTAATAAGATATAGCTTTCAGACTTTAGTCATAGAATATTTGTATTTCCCCTCAGGAAAGTGCCTTGACTTTCTTCAAAGTTGACCCTTGCTCTTTCTTAAAGCAAGATTTCCCTACTAAATACTAAATACTAAGTCACAAACATGTGAATGAGCATAGCCAGCTCAGGACAATGGTTAGAGTTTCCGATCAATGTAATTGTATTACAATTATTACCAAAATAAAGGCGTTTAGCCAGGGGGTTGCCAGACCTGGTCGATGTCAACCCTTGTGGCTGTTGATCCCCGCTTCAGACCATCTGAATCAGAACCTCTGAGGGCAGAAACCAAGAATTTTTGTTTTGAATGAGGTCAGCATGATTGTCAAGGTCAACAGAGCCCCCCCACATTGGTGCTTACTGAATGGATAGCACTTAAATAGTCCAATGGTCAGACCACACTCCAAACCTCTTAAACTAGAATTTTAGAAAATGGGGGTGCCTGGGTGGCTCCAACTCTATAGATATCTGCCCAGGTCATGATCTCAAGGTTCGTGAGTTCAAGCCCTGCATCAGGCTCTGACAGTGTGGAGTGTGCTTGGGATTCTCTCTCTCCCTCTCTTTCTGCCCCTTCCTTGTTCTCTCTTCCTAAGTAAATAAATAAATAAATAAACTTAAAAAAAAAAAAAAAAAGAGTTTCAGGAGAAGGGACCCCGGCATCAACATTTCAAAAGCTCTTCCCGTGATCCCAGTGTCTCGCAGACCCCAACTCCCCCGTACAGAGTACACTGTGGGTTCGGGACACTTTCAACACCACTGCCATCGAGCAAGGATGGCATGACAGCTGGTCTGCCTCCAGAAGGAAGACAAACACATTCTGCAACTAACATATTTAAATTTTCTTTAAAAAGCATATGCTTTCAACTTTTTACTTTATCTAGTAATCCCACCAACTGGATGTTTTCCCTTTTCTTGTAAATTTTATAAGGCCATCTATTAAAAATCTGCCACTTAAGCTCTCTTAGATATATATTTATAACCACACAGCCAACAGCCCGTCTTCTCCCAGGAGCAATCGAATAAAGGAAACTGTAAGTCAATTATCATGCTTCAGCTGAAAGATCAAATTACTAAAATAATTAACAATTACCGAAGCAATCGGAAAAGCTTTCCTAAGTGGAGGGTTAAAGGAGATTCAGAGATTCCCAAATATCCGGGCACAATTAGATACCTTGTTCATGTTAAAAAATAACCTTCAAAAGAAAAACCATGACTGACCGGCAGGCAAATATAAAATGAATGCATATCAAAGATGTTATTCATCCTGTTAGGTAATGAGGGAGCTGATAAGATTGAAAAGCTGGTTCAAAGACGTAGCTTCCTCTTTCAAGACCAGCCATTTCATAGGCAGTTTGGCAAAGGGAGTTAGTCTGAGATGCTGAGTTAGATCTAAAAGTGGCGAACACCCTACGGGTCAGTAAACTATATTCTTAGGGGTTATGTTCTCTGCCAGAAAAGCCCATGAGCGTCTCGGGAGGTCAGATATGTGCAAGTGAACAGCAGTCTCATTAGGTCTGTGACCCTTAGCTAGCAGCGACCAAAGGCCACTCCCCCCGCGATCCCTGGCTGGGCCCATTATGGTGTCAAGAGACCTACCCTTTACATTTTTGTCTTACGTTCAAGTTTTAAATAATTGTTCTCATTCTCACTATTCATAGCAGCTTCAACGTACCTTCATTTTCATTAAGCTACTCTAAATGGAAGCGTTTCACAAAGTTAAGACGATGAGGCAGGTGTCTTGACACTAATAACAAAAAGCCCATGACTCACGTCACGGATTGGTGGCCACACTCTTTGCGCCCTGACTTGGCCTTGAACTTCTCAACAGAGCTTGAGGCGGTCGCTATCGGTGCCCACAGTAGACTTGATAAGGTGACCCAGCCTCCTCTGCAGAGTCTTGAAGGGTTAAGCCCCAGGCGGGTAGCAGTCTGGCCCTGATGGAACCGCCCACCTTCATCGGCCACCTGCCTGCTGCCTGCACCATTTGAGAAAGCTCCATCTTGGTGGAACCGAACTCAGGGGGGCCAACTTCGGGCATCTCTCGGCCACTGTCCCACAGCCCCGTCCTGTGCCCTCAGCTCTGGGGCACAGAGGGAGAGAGAACATGCAGGTGCCCACGAGGACTGGCCCTAGAATCTTCCACCTCCAGTCAATCCTGTTCTGCACTGGGATGTGACCTTCCTGATGGGCTGCTGAGCCGCCCAAGGGCTTACGTCTCTCAGGAACATTTTAGAAAAACTGACTACAATACTACTTTACTAGTTAGGTAGGCAATACTTCAACTTTCCTTAGGAATTAAAGACAAATTACTTTTAAAATTTAAGACCACAGTAGATTTATGTTTTGTGTTGTTTTGGTTTATCCAACCTACTGATTACTGTGTGTACGCTTTGTGCTCTTGGTTTAAGACACTTTGGGGTCAGATTGCTTATTGCCCCGGTATTGACATGAAGGTATAATGGGGCTCAGCATGCCCTGGAAAGGCCAGACGTTCCTTGCAGAGTGAGATGTGGAGAGAATGTTCCAGCAGTAGCCCCAGTGCCCTCTTCCCCACTCAGTGCTCCCTCACTACATCCCTTGTCCCTGTCCCTTGTCTCCTGTCCTTCCCCTCCCCGCCCCCCGCCAGGATTTGATCTCACACCAGCCCTCCATTACCTTCGATTCTTTCCCTGTTCTTCACCTGTCCAGGTTCTCAGGCCCTTTCTGCCACTCCTGCCTTTCCTGCCTTTGCCGCAGTGCCTCTCTGCTTCCCGAACCTTCCTGAACCTTCCCTAGCTTTGCCCACAGGAACACATGCGTTCCATCTCCGACCCAGACTGGATCCGCTCGGACGTCTGATCGTTTACGTCACCCAGGAGACTCTCTGGCCCACACAGAAACTTGCAAACGTACAGATTTCTCTATTGACTATAGGGTAATAGACAGTCTGTCCCCACGTTAAGCCTGGTTTTGACTGACAGTTACAAGTGATCCCAGAACAGAGAAAAATGACACTGCTGGAAAACCCATTCACCTAGCACAGACTACGATCAAGAAGTCATGATAGTCAGAGATAGAGAATTGGCTTCAGACTCCCAGAAAGGATATGAGCACAAATACAGAATTACAAATGCCCTTAAATGAATTTTGGGGAAGACAGCTTCCTCTGGTTTAACTAGGAAATGACTATAACTACATACCGACCTCAAAGCACACTGCGTCTGCTACAATAATAGTTTGGAACGAACTGGAAGAAATCGTTCAGAGCTGATTAAATCCTTGTGATGCCAAGCATGATTTGGCACCCTGGGAAGACTCCCTGGGGGCATGTCCGCCGGTCCGGCCCTGGACACACGGATGCGTGACCTGGGCAGTGAGCCGCGCCCACTAAGGACCCCCCTTTGTTCTGATCGCCAAGGAGGAGCTCAGGGCAGAGGCCAGGCAAGGAGCTACTTTAAGTCTGCTCTGTCTCCCTAAATTTAAAAAACAGAGAGATTAGAGCCAAGCCAACAGCCCAGCTGCCACTGGAGGCAGCCCTGCAGAAGCAGGCATTCACTGACCCAGTAAGGAAAAATCCTGTGAACTGTCAACAATTGCTCTGAACCCAATTTTACCAACTGAACCCGCTCAGCCGGAAGTGGGAAACAAAAGGTGACCCACATCCAAATGCAAACGAGCCTATAAAAGGATACTCAGACCCACTGGTGTTGAGAGAAAATGGAAGCTAACTAAGAAGAAACACCCCCCCCCCCCCCACCATCCTCTTGGGGAAAAAAACCCCACAAAATCAGTAATGAGTTGTGGGGACAGCAAGATGCTGGCGCCCCCCTCAGAAAGCACCTGTGCTTCTGTAAATGGCGGACACCTCATTGGGAGCCAGTCTTATTCTGCGTCAAGCTTTCAAATAGGCCTGCCGCTCGAGAGAGAAATTCCAGTTCCAGAGTTATGCTGAAAAAGTAGCCGCAGGTGAGTCTCTGAAAGCACACACGTGGGTGTTTACGCATCTGCAGCGAGGAGGCGCAGACAGAGCCGGCATCGCGTCTCCTCCACGGACCGCGGCAGGGGGTGGCTGGGAGAAAAGGAGATCTCTCTGTACTGAACTGAGTATCTCGCTAAGACAGGGTGTAAAACAAAAATCCAGAATAACGTATCCATGTAACACACACCTGTAGGTGTATAAACACAGGTATAAAAATGTCAGCACTAATGCTAAGCAGATCCCCAGGGCCCCGGGGATCGGCTGCTGTGTGGCTATGAAGCACCTTCTCTTGGTTTGGGAAAGCCTGTGGTCTCCAAACACACTTCGTCAACTTCCCCAACTGGAACTTGGCAGTGACCCGCGGAGCCCATTCATTCCCTGGTTTATGGTCGCTGCCGTGGCGACCTGGCTCCTTGAGTTTCAGCCTGGCTGAGTTGGAACTGGAGCATTGTTCTTAGTAAACTGTTACATAGCTGGAAGCTTTTCTTTTTTAATCTTTGAGGGCAAGACTGAGTACTTGGCCCAGTATCATCAATTAACTGCGATGGGATGGATTCGGAAATCCCTCCCCCGTCTCCTCTAAGGCCCATCTCTACGCTGCACGGAAGGAAACGACTCGTTCTGCTGCTATACTCCGGTGTACGCGAGCGGAGGAGCCGTGGAGCACGGTCTCAGTGGAGCGACACAAATGTCTTCACGGCCATTCTTGGCTCATCTCGACCATCAGCTCTTGTCACCTGTCTGCGTCTGCCAGACGATGCCACGCAGGGTTTTTTGAGGCAGAGCTGTCACATAGGTGTCACTTGGCTGCAAATAAAATGTGCTACCTCCATCTACTTAGCATTTGGGGGAATGCAGAATAACAGGAGGCAGACTATACTTTCTTGTTCTCAGAAATATTACAAGAGAATATGTCAGAATTCCTCATTCCTATCAGCGAGAAACCAGAGAACTAGGTGAACCCTGACGAATAATCTACATTTAAAAGAATCTGTATTTGGGACGCCTGGGTGGCTCAGTCGGTTAAGCGTCCGACTTCGGCTCAGGTCATGACCACACAGTCCATGGGTTCGAACCCCACGTCAGGCTCTGTGCTGACAGCTCAGAGCCTGGAGGCTGCTTAGGATTCTCTGTCTCCCTCTCTCTCTGGCCCTCCCCTGCTCTCTCTCTCAAAAATAAATAAATATATGTTTAAAAATTTTAAGAATTCATATTCGAAGATATTTCAAGTCAATGGAGTTTATTTAAGGTGGTGCAGTTAAATTAACTCTTTCGTTTTGGCTTAAATATGACTACTGAATGTGTCATTTGGAAAAACAAGAAACCTCACTAATAATGTATTCACACAGAAAGTATTTGCCAGTGGCTACCCTGTGTGTGTGTATGTGTGTGTGTGTGTGTGTGTGTGTGTTTAAAAGAGTAATTAACTTTTTAAAAAAAGTAATTATCTTGGATATACTACTTTTTTACAGGAAGGTTAAAACCAATGACCTGAATGCCAGTTTGATCTCATCCCATTGAAAATTGGACCTAGAGCCCAAGAGGCTTTGGAAAATTACCTCGTGTAAGTAGTGTGGGTGCCCCCACTATGCTAGGAGTCTGAATAGAATTAGGCAAAGAGAAAATCATGTTTGTAATCACTATGCCTTCCTTTTATCTGTTATATAACCTCAAGTTTTAGGAAGAAATGAGGATCATGAAATCAGGTAGCTTCTTAGACAGGTAAGCATTTTACAAAGCATGGATTGTGATCCAAACTGTGTCATTTAGGAAGTTTTCTATTTTAACCACCTTGTAAAAACCAGGCAAATAGGGCAGTGACAGAGTGACTTGCAGGAGATCAGCACCCCTGCTAAGAACAACCGGCAGCCCCTCGTGAAACTACAGGAGTCAGGGGTGCGGGGCAGCCGGAGGGCTTAGCCCAGAGGGACGCGCGCCTCCATCGGGTGAGGCAGCGGTGCGCGAATCCCTTCCCTCGTTCAAGCGTTTTCAGATTCCAGACACTGAGTGAGGGAGGGGGGCCTGGGAAGAAGACAGTCAAAAAGAACCTAACAGCGCAAAGTAGGGGAGATAAAATATCAGACCAAGGACCTTAGGAAGCACACCACGCTCTTAGTTTGGTCTGTAAGTGAGAGGTATTCTTTTTCAGTTTATTTATATCTTTGGCTTTACATCTTTACAAATGATGGATTTTGCTACAGAGAAATTTTTGAATATGACATAATTAAATTTATTTTCTTTTATGTTATAATTTCTAGGTCTTATTCTTACTTAGAATAGGCCCAATCTTAAATTAAAAAAAAAAAAAGTCTGCACAAACTTGTAAATGCTTCTTTAAGATTCAACTTGAAAGGAGAAATATTTCACGTAGCCAAAAGGGCCTCGTAAAAGTGTCAGCCCACACCAGTAGATCATTCAACAATTTAGGATTTTGCAGCCACAAATGACTGCATTTATTGTGTAGAATGACTGTGGATACCATCATCTGCCTTAACGCAGATCAGTCCAGAGTCTGACACTCAAACTCTTCAGTGCAATTATAAAACTATTCGTCTTTAATCCAAAGTGAACAATCATTTATACTGTAGGTGACCTTCTAAAGCGCCGTCTAAACCACTCACATGTTTAACAAGAATATACACAGTTCAGTATCCTTGAGTATTAATTTAGGTAACCATTCTCTACAATGAATATAGGATACAATATGGTTATATCTGCAGACTCTGGATCGGCTGGATTGACCGGTTATAGGCTCCCTCTGACTCTTGTCCGTAGTAAAGGGACTGGGGGTGAGGGCAGGTGTATCTTAATATAATATGAGCAACGGAGGTGTTCTGAAGGGTTGCTTAAAGGAACAGGGAATTCGACTATTATGGCTTTAGTTCACTGTGATCTGTGCATTTATACTTGGCCTAAGTGTTGGCCACGTTTGAACATAGCAGGTGCTTGTGCTCAAGTTATTTGCGTTAAGTAAACCTTTAGCTTGTTTCTCTTCCTATTTATAATGCCGGTCTGGCATCCTCAGACTGCAGTTTTAATTAGCTTGTGAGCTACTAATCGTTCGGTCTTCACCATCACTGTTTGGATTATGGCCATTAGCAACTTGTTTTTGCATTGGTGGAATTGAAGAAAATCATTTTGACTTACTTAAAATGTATTTTGCTATTTGGTAGAAGAAAGATGTTTGTATTTAAGCAGTTACATTTAGGCTATAGCTCAATATAAGAAAAAATGAAGCCTTCTATAGCCTGTATTTTTTATTGAGATCATGGACATTTACTGTACTGGTGGGTCTTGCCAAGGTCATGGGTTCCTCTGCATCGCCAAAGTGTCTTCATATCAAATTAAAGGTAGTTTTAAAACATGCTTCATAGCAGATGTTTAGAAAGGCCCAAGGGGACAATTCTTATTTATTAAAGAGGCTTAAGTAAAGTAAATTCAAATTTCCAAAGAGCTTAATGGTTTTCAGGAAGAAGTACTACTCATTGTAATTTACCTATTTTTATTTTTTTAAAGAATCCTTTCTGGGACGCCTGGGTGGCTCAGTCTGTTGGGCGGCCGACTTCAGCTCAGGTCATGATCTCACTGTTCGTGGGTTCGAGCCCCGCGTCGGGCTCTGTGCTGACAGCCAGCTCTGAGCCTGGAGCCTGTTTCACATTCTGTGTCTCCCTCTCTCTCTGACCCTCCCCTGCTCACGCTGTCTCTCTCTCTCAGAAATAAATAAAAACATTTAAAAAAAAGAATCCTTTCTTTATTGTACGGCATTTGCTCCTTTGTCAAACATTGGTTGACTTTTTAAATATAAACTCTATGCCCACGTGGGGCTCTAACTCACAACCCCGAGAACAAGAGTCCCATACTTTACCAGCCAGGCACCCCCACTCACCGTAATTTAAACAAAGGATAAAAATAAATGTAGCTGGTGATGGCAAATGTTTGGAAGAACTATAACTCAAAAAAATACAACGAAGTTGGAAAGCAAGTACTTTTATATGATAGTTTTCAAATAGCTTTTTATTGAGTATCTCTCCTGACTTTTGGCCACTTCCCTCCCACCACTCCCTTAAAAAGCTTAGCTGTGATTACGAATCCCAAGATCTTACATATTTCTCTACGTTCAATGAAGAAGTCTTTAAGTACTAATGGGGTCATTGAGTCTTGGTGCATTTGCTTTGTGTATTCTAGTGAGGAAAAGATTCAGACATTACAAGGACAGAGTCTTAATCACAATCTGAAGCTGCCACAGGACATCAGTGGACTAACCATAATTTTACAGCTACATATCAAGCAGCACTTTCTATGGTCTGTTATATAGTTAAAAGCAGACAACACCCATATATTTCACTTTTTCAAGAACAAAATAAGCAATTAGCTACAGGTCCCACTGGCCTTACCCATAATATACAGTTAAACGTTTACATGATACAGCGCACCGTACAAGAGCCACCTTTAATAATTGAGTAAATAACCTGTACTTGCTTTGGAAATCGGCTGTTTGAATTTGATATCAAAGTACCATATTTTTGAGCATCAAGGTATTTTTCTGTTTATAAGACTGTGTAAAAGTCAAGGGTATCTTCAATGAATTTTGTGCCAGTTAAGCTCATACTTAAGGATAGTCTAGTCTGTCAAAGAAACACAAGTCTTCACCACTCCTCATGTCAGGCATAACGAACGAACACAATTTTGTGTTTTTCCCCAAAGCAGTCGTGCAATTATGTCAGTACTATTTGTCAAGAAATTCATTTTTTCTGACCATCCATGGTTTGAAATGATACTTTTACCATATACTAAATTTCTGTACACATCTTTTCGTATAACTAGACTTTTAATTCAATTAAACTTCCAGGTCATTCATATGTCAATACTACTAGTTTATTTTAATCTTTTTTATTATTAATGGGTTAAAACCCATAACATTTATAAAAATAGTATAGAATTCCTTTCCAACATTCATCCAGCTTCCACTAATGATAATGTATTCATAACTATAGCATATCATTAAAATAAGTTGATATTAGTGAAATGCAATGAAATGCAATACAGATCATATTCACATATCACTAGTTTTTACAGGCACAATTTGTTGGGGAGAAGAGCATATAACATTTTACAGCACATGTAGGTTCATGATCACTAAAATTGTTCCATGAACTCAAAAAATACCCCTCATTTTACCCCTTAATATTCACACCCCACCCAATCCTAATACCTGATCTGTTCTCCATTACAATAATGTGTCACTTCAATAATATTATGTAAACAGGGGTGCCCGGATGGCTCAGTCAGTTAAGTGTCCGACTTTGGCTCAGGTCATGATCTCATGATTTGTGAGTTCAAGCCCCATGTCGGGCTCTATGCTGACAGCTCAGAGCCTAGAGCCTGTTTCTGATTCTGTGTCTCCCTCTTTTACTGCTAATCTCTTGCTTGTGCTGTCTCTCTCTCAAAAATAAACAAACATTAAAAAAATATAAAAATNAGAAGAAAATAAATAAATAAATAAATAAATAAATAAATAAATAAATAAATAAAAGCAAAGTAAACTCAAAGTGAACAGAAGAAAGGGAAACAAAATAAAGATTATAACAGAAATAAATGACATATAGGATTAAAAAGACAATACAGAAAATCAACAAAACCAAAATTGGCTCTTTGAAAAAAAATTAACAAAATTAGCAAAAGCATATGTATGTATATTGACCACATAGAAAAGAGTTTCGTTTTAAGATGACTCAATTGGGAAAGAACAATTTCTTCAAGAAATGGTGCTGGGAAAACTGATTATCCTTGAAGGGATCCCTGAAGGGATATCCCTAAAGATCCCTTACCTTACACCATGTACAAAAATAGTTCAAAACAGAAGAAAAAGAAAAATCTAAATTTAAGGGCTCAAACTATAAAAGACTTGGAAGAAAACACACAGTCAAATCTTTATGTCCTTGGAGTGGACAGTAGTTTCTTAAAGATGACACTAAAATCACAGGCAGTAAAAGGAAGATTAGTTGCATTTCATTAAAATTAAAATCTTTTTGGGACACCTGGGTGGCTCAGTTGGTTAAGCATCTAACTTCGGCTCAGGTCATGATCTCATAGTCCATGGGTTCAAGCCTGTGTCGGGCTCTGTGCTGACAGATCAGAGCCTGGAACCTGCTTCAGATTCTGTCTCCCTCTCTCTGCCCCTCCCCTGCTCACTCTCTGTCTCTGTCTCTAAAAATAAAATAAAGACATAAAAAAATTTTTAAAAAATTAAAAGTTTTTGTACATCAAACAGCACTGTCAATAGAGTAAAAAGACAAACCACAGAATGGGGGAAGATGTTTGCAAATCACATGTCTGATACGGTTTAATAACCAGACTACACAAAATCTTTTACAACTCAACAACAAAAAAGCAAACAATTCAGCTAAAAGCTGCACAAAAAAATTGTATGGAAGTTTCCCCAAAGATGGTATGCAAATAGCCAAGGAGCACATGAAAAGGGTAGTCATTAGGGAGATGCAAACCAAAACCACACTGAGATACCACCTCACATGTACTAGGATGGCTCTGATTGAAGTAAAGTAATGTAAAGGTAAAGTAAGGTAAAGTAAAGTAAAGTAGCATACTGTAAAATAAAATTAAAAAAATTAAAATTAAAGTGTTGACAAGGTTTTAAAGAAATTAGAACCCTGCACACTGGTAGTTGGGATGTAAAATAGTACAGCCACTACAGAAAAGATTTTCAGTTCCTCAAAATGTTAAACAGAATTATCATATGACCCAACGATTCCACAGCTATGTGTATGCTCAAAAGATCTGAAAACAGCTATCAGACACAATCTTAAACACGAATGTTCAAAGCAGCGTTATCCACAAAGACCCAAAAGTGGACCCAACCCAAGTGCCCATCAACAGCTGTATGGCTAAACATTATATGACCTGTCTGCCCGATGCCCTGTGATTCCGCATTAGAAAGGAATAAGGTTCGACGACAGGCTACCACTCGGATTAGTTTAAGGAGAATTGACACATTGTCCATTTATGCAGATTTTCCTTGATTTACTTAATTAACATTTTCCAAGTTTTCACTCTACAGCATGTAACAGTTTTGTCAGATCTAGACTTCAGTTATTTCCTTTTTTATTTTTTAGTAATTATAAATGGCATAGTGTTTCGATTTCTGTTTCCAACTCTCCACTGCTAGTATACAAAGAGATGACTCATATTATGTGTTGACTTTGTATCTTACAGCTCAAGTTTGTGTGTGGGGTGGTGGGGGCTTAGAATTGTCTATGTAGACAGCCATGTCTTCTGTAAATAGAGACAGTGTCTCTCCCTACTCAATTTCCTCCCATGCACTGGACCACCATCAAGGTCAAGAGATTCAGCACAGACGGAGGCCATCTCCCTGCCCACAAAGGCTCCTGCAGTGTTTCCAACCAGGGCCGGGGCAGGGCGAGCGGGAAGTACCAGTGGAGAAAAGTATCTTCAAGTTTCCCTGTGGTCCATCAGGAGGTCTTTGCAGGCAGCCTGCAGGAAGCCACCACGGACCACAGAAGGCCTCCAAATGAATCTACTTTGGGCTGGGGTGTAGACATGTGTGAAAACATATCTGATTGGAGGGAAGGGCCCTTGACTACAACTCCCTTCAGAGACCACAGTGGCCTTGCTGTGCCCCTCACCTGTGACACCCACTGGGTGAAGCCCCTGCAGTGGCCGTGATCAAGGCTAAGAAGCCACATGCAGGATTATGGAAGCCACATGCAGGATTTGGGGCTAGAGCAGGACTCTTTCACTCTACTCCCTGATTTTCTTAGACCCACGTGAAAACCAGGATATTCTATCACAGACCTGAGTGGGCTGGACTCTGAAGTCCTGTGTCGAGACCAGAAAATGAGTTTGAGACAACAAGGATTATGGCTTTGGTCAAGACCACCAAGCAGAGGAGTGGGCCTCGCTGGAGGGCTCAGTGTCTGCGGAAGATATGAGTCTCCACTTACTAAGTTGGGAAGAGCCTCCTAGTCTCTCTGGGTCTACCTTACAGATTTAGGCGCCTTTTCAAAAGGTTTGTTTGAGGAGCATCTAGGTGGCTCAGTCGGTTGGGCCTCTTACTTTGGCTCAGGTCATGATCTCATGGTTCCTGCGTGTAAGCCCCGCAGGGCTGGGACCCATGAACCATGAGGTCATGACCTGTGGGCACGTGGCGAACAAGGGGCAGAGACTGATCAAGCACATGCCCCAGATACAAGTCCCTTTGCGGGAACTGTGGAACTGAGCCCCAGTCTGGTCGCCGGAGATGTGCAGCCGGGCTGGGGTTGTTTTTCCTTTTTCTAAAAACTGCTCACTAGAGACTATTTAGTGTTTATGAAAACATTACCCCAGCTGCTGGCGGTGGACACGAGCATGAGCGGGCTGTTATCTGACGTGTGCAGGGAATGTGAACAGGACACAAATGTGGTCTTGAGGGACTGGATAGCACAGTCTGAAACAGCGGAGCCCTCTGTTGGGTAGGCTGGACGGCCACCCGTGCCGCCGTGCAGGGTGCTCTTTAGCCTGCTCGGTCACAGGGGTCGCTCTCGGGGTGGGCCAGCAGAAGGTAATGGGGAGCCATCAGTGACCCTGGCCTATGTAGGGACTGGGGGGGAGGGTCTTTATGTCCCAGCCCCCACTGCACCAGGGGTCTCCAGCTCTGTGGGCAAGGTGCTGGGGGGCACTGGGAACCCAAGATCCTGCCTGCTCACCTGGGTCTTTCCTGCCGCTGGAAAGACCACTTCCTAGTCTTTTCCCACTTGCTGGTGAAAGATTCCCGAGCTGTCCCCACTCAGCAATTCGACACTTCTGGGGGTTGGGCTCTTGTTTTATAGATTTAGATGGTCTTATTTTATAGATTATTTTAGAACCATGGTCCCTTTGCTCAGTATTTACCAAAGACCAGTAATAGAGCAACAACTATTTCTCAAAAAAGACATACTCTTTAAGGG
The DNA here is from genome assembly GCF_008692635.1 of Crocuta crocuta. Classification (NCBI taxonomy): domain Eukaryota; kingdom Metazoa; phylum Chordata; class Mammalia; order Carnivora; family Hyaenidae; genus Crocuta; species Crocuta crocuta. The sequence goes on along the minus strand of NW_027529428.1, from coordinate 19,109,707 downwards.
ATTCCAGGAGCCAATGGGTCTGAAAGCCCAATGGATGCGTCCGACTGGTGATGATTTTTGCCACAGGCTGTCATCAGCCCACTGGAGGGCTGCAGGCCCCGCAGCTTGAATGGTGAAGCCGGGTCCGGGTTGCTGGGACAGCCCGGGTGGCCCTTGGGAGAACCCAGAGCATTCTGTTCCCTGTGACCCCCACTTGATTTGAAATTTTGTCCAAAGTTCATATATCTGACACGTATTATTTACTCTTCGTATTCGGAGGTATATTGTACCTGTTTCCTACTTTATTGGGTTTTTGGTTTGTTTTCTTTTGAATGGAAGTATTTATTTAAAAAAATTAACAGCTTTATTGGGGTATAATTGATATATTTTAAAAACTACACATATTTAGTGTTTACAATTTGATGTACTTGGATATATATATATATATGTGTATATATATATAGTATGTATATATGTATGTATGAGTATGTAGTTTTTTCTCCGTTGTTATGCTTTTTGGTCAGGATTCCCACATGTAAGATGGATGAATCATTTCCACTGCACTATCTTAAATAAATGTGTAAAAATCTCATATACTTTAAATCACAGAAATACAATAATTATGTCAAAAGAAATGTTTTTGGATGAATTTATCATTTTTTATTCATCTTTGTTTAACATTGCTCGGGTAAAGAAAGATGCAAATAAAATTATTTTTGCAAAAAAAATTGCTTAAATTACTCTTTATAGAGATTTAAGAATTTCAGTGTTTCAGCTGTCGTCATCGTGGTTAAGCTTTATTGGGTAATTATGCGTAGGTCTAGTATTGTTTGTTTAATACAGTGCTCGAGTTACCAGGGTAACTATTAATGTTCCACTCAGGTATTTTTCACGTGGATTGTTTTCCAAAGAGAAATGTCAGTTGGGCTCGTGATCACGTATTAAATGAATAAGAATAACAACCGTACGTACTAGGTGCAAGATTCCCAAGTGGGAGTCACTTCAAATTCATCCAGCACAGGATGAATTTTACTCGTCTCTACAGAGAAGGACCTGAGGCCCAAAGACGTTAAGTCACATGGCCGGTTTCACATACATACCAGAGAAACCGGAAGAAGCCACGATCCCTGCCTGCTCCAGGACCCTGCGTCCCACTGGGCTGTTCTCCACCTACCAGTGAGGGTGCTGTGGTTACAAATGAGAGCTACAGTCAGGTGTCACCTCACACCCAGTAGAACAGCTGGTATCAAAAAGTCAAGATGGCAAGTGCTGGCTGGACGTGCTGGGATGGAGAAACTGGAATCCTCTGTGCTGTTGGTGGGGACGCACGCTGGTGCAGCCATAATGGAAGACAGCATGGCGGCTCCTCAAAATATTAGAAATAGAACTACATTATGATCCTCCAATCCCCCTTCTGAGTATTTATCCAAAGGAAATAAAAATCACTATCTTTTAAAAAATTTTTAAATGTTTATTTATTTTTGAGAAAGAGTGTGTGTAAGCTGTGGGAGGGGAGGCAGAGAGAGGGAGACACAGAATCTGAAGCAGGCTCCAGGCTCCGAGCGGTAGGCACAGAGCCCGATGCGGGGCTTGAACCCATGAGCCGTGAGATCATGACCTGAGCCGAAGTAGGACACTTAACCGACTGGGCTACCCAGAAGCCCCAAAAACAGTATCTTAAAAAGATATCTGCACCCCAAGTTCCTTACAGTGTTATTCACAATAACCAAGACATGGAAGCAATTCAAGTGTCCATTGATGGAGGGAGGGAGTGTGATAGACACAGACAATGGCATGTGTGTCAGCCTTAAAAAGAAGGCAAGCCTGCCATGTGGTAACATGAACAAACCCGGAGAACATTATTCTGAGAGAAGCCAGCCAGGGAGAGAAAGACAAATGCCGCCTTGGATCGCACTAACAGGTGGAGTCGAAAAAAGTCAAACTCATAGAAAAGAGAATATTCACTGGGGCCTGAGGGTCGAGGAAAATGGACAGATGTGAGTCAGAGGGCACAAACAGCAGTTATAAGGTGAATAAGTCCAGGGGATCTGATGTACAGCTTGGTGATCACCGCCAATAAAATTATAAAATGAATTTGCTAATAGAGCAAATCTCAAGTGTTCTCACCACTAAAATAAATAAATAAAGGCAACTATTTGAGGTGCTGGGTGTGTTTATTAGCCTGAGTGTACTAGACATCTCACAAGGTACACGTATATCTGAACATCACATTGCACTCCTGAACAGTGTACAATTTTTTAAAAAAAAAATTTTATTTATTTCTGAGAGAGACAGCGTGAGCAGAGGAGGGTCAGAGAGAGAGAGGGAGACACAGAATCCAAAACAGGCTCCAGGCTCTGAGCTGTCAGCACAGAGCCCGACGTGGGGCTCAAACCCACAAACCGTGAGATCATGACCCGAGACAAAGTCGGACGCTGAACAGACCGAGCCCCCCCAGGCGCCCCATCGGCGTACGATTTTTATCTGTCAGTCATGGCTCAGTAAAACCGGAGACGAAACCCAAACAGTCAGAAGGCAAAACCGCAAGTCAAGTCCCATCACTGCTGGGAACTTTCTCCTGGGGTTTCTGGCTCTTCTGCTGAGTTCAGGCGTCTGGGGCAGGTTTGGATAGCAAACAGCTTTTGTCCCTAAACATAGTGTATCCGTCCAGACAGATTTAGAAAGCCTCCCCCTCCCGCCCACCTCCCCAAGGAGCCTGCTTGCCTCCCAAGGTAATAAGTACTCTGTCCTTTGGGAGAGGAGAAAAGGCAGAACAAAGTCTGGAGCAGCCAGGCCCGCTGGGGGCTCACAGGTGCCTGCTTTGGGGACGCGCCCCAGAGCCGCCTCGCCTTGGTGCCAAGGTCAGGGCCGGCAGCCAGCACAGGGCGCTTCGCACCTGCTGCCTTTGCGGAGAGGAACAGCGGCCTGTGTGTCAGCGAGCACACGCGGGTGACGCCGGTCAGGACCCCTGGCTGACCTTGCAGTACCGTAAACCTCAGACGTTCGAGGTCTGCGCCCTCGGTCATTTCTCCTGTCAACCCAGCCCAGTCTTCCCACCTCGCACAAAGTAAGTACGGACACCTCATGATGGCTTCACTATCCTCAGGACTCCTCCGTGAAGTGCTCTGGCCACCACACCTAAAGCAGGACCAGGGCGCAGCAGGGATGGGCACAACCCCGTTGAACGAGTAAATGCATTAGCGTGCGTGGGTGTGGGGGTGCCTCTCTCCTTCCTCCTCCACTTCAACAGAGAGGAATGGGGTGGGGGTGATGATGTCCCGGGGGCCAGTAGAGGAGAGTCTCTTTTTAAATGTTAAAAATTTGTTTTATTAAAACATTTTTCATTTTAGAGAAAGAGAGAGGGAGAGTAGGGGAGAGGCAGAGAGAAAGAGAGAATACCAGGCAGGCTCCATGCTCACCACGGAGCCAGAAGTGGGGCTCAATCCCACGACCCTGGGATGATGACCTGAGTTGAAATCAAGAATCAACTGACTGAGCCCCCTCAGTGCCCCACTAGAGGACGGTCTTAGTCATAAGTGAAAACATTCATCCTAGGACAAACTGGCGGTATCATGCAAAATTAGAAAATCCGTGTGCACTGAAATGTGTCCACCACAGTGACAAAACAGTAGCCCAAACAGAACGGCTGCGGCCACCAGATGTCTTGCCCTGACCCTCACCCATGTGAGTCCAGGCTTCCCTCTCCAACCCCCTCCTCCCCTGAAGGAAAGCAGGGCCTCTTGGGTTCACGGCAGTGAAAAGTCATGGTGTCCCCAGAAAATCTGGGGTCCCCACCCTTGCGGGCTGTTCCTGGAGAGGTTGAAAGCACACAGTCAAGTTTTGACAGTCTGTGTGGCCATCAAAGGAATCATCACCACCACACCTAATGGCAGAGGTTCTGGGTAGTTTCTCTGCACACACAGTTGTCCCAAGCATTTTTGCCGAAACCATTTTTGCCATATAACTGATCAACCGTAAGGCGATTTCGCCATAAAAGATAAAAAGTCATAAAATGTAGGCGTGTGCCCCACGGCTCAGCAGGCAGTTCCTGCATTGTCTCAAGCTGAACTTCTTAGTGAAAAAGACAGGCCAGGCTTGGGGTGACCACTCACTGACATTTGTTCCCGCAGTCCGGATAGAAGGAAGCTTCTGGGCTGGGTGCTCGCGGTGGGCTCTCTCTCTGCCCCGGGCCCCACGACCTGCTGGTGCAAACTCCCTTCTGTGTTCAGAAGCTTGGTGGTCAGGAAAGGTACCGGTGGCATCATTTCTATATTGAGACCAAAAACTCCGTTAATCCCAAGTCACCCCTGAGGGTTTGGGATGTACCTGCAGAGAGAGAAGCTGAGGGGGGATCAGGGGACAGCCCCGCACACAGCGTCTCCTGTAAGCAAGTCTTGATTTGCACATGCAGACGCACTCCCTGAACTGCACAGACCAGGACATGCCTCTTGTCCTGACGGCACAGTGTGGGGACAAGGTCTGTGCGCAGGTCCGGGCTCGGCCTGCAAGAACCTCCGGCCCCAAGGTGGTTTGGGGACATGGGGCTCCGTACGGAACCCCTAAAGGAAATCTCCATCTCTCTTGTGACCAGTTCCTACATCATACACTCTTCAGCAAAATAAAACCCAGGGGCCGCCCCCTGACCCCTTCCGCCCCCCCCCGACTCTTGTTCGCACCTTAGCGCCAATCTGGTAACTGCTTGTCCTGGTGTCTGGGCCTCACCTCCGGTAAATCTGTGGTTGTTTCCCTCACGTGTACACACATGCACACGTGTACACATGTACACAGCACCCACACATATGTACATGCTCGTGCACACGCATGCACACCACGCACGTACACGCTCACATGTATGCACGTACACATGCACACATGACGCGCACAATCTCACACACACACACACACACACACACACACACACACACACCTCTTCTGTCTTAGGGATTGTTATGTGGGTCCAAGCAGACTCCACCCCCTCACCCCCACTGCCACCCTATCTGTCCCCAGGAGCATCTCTGTTTTGTGTCCTCATACATACAAACCCTGCGAGATTTCATCTAGAAGGCAGGGGCACCCATTTGCTTTAAACATCATGAAACTCACTGGCACCATCCAGGGGGAGACACCAGCGGGCAGAAGCCATGGGCTAAGGCAGTGACAGGCACTCACTCTGACAATAACTGACACGTTGCTGGGAACCAGGGGCCTGCCGGCCTGCTTCCCTTCCCCCTTCCCCCCTTCCCCCCTCTTCCCCTTC
>NW_027529428.1:19101738-19104308 GCF_008692635.1 Crocuta crocuta | reverse complement strand
GGGCTCCCCACCTGTGTTCTCAGGGCTCAGCCAGCCGGCTCTGGCCTTTCTAGTCTTTCCTTTGTAATGTGTTAAAATTCCTCTCGATTATCACTAAAAGTGGCTTTTCTACCTTTGATCTCACTCACGTGCTCCAAGCCACGGTTACTTATTCCATGGAAACCACCCGCGAACCAGGCAGGAGCTGAGCCGCGGGGGTCCCTGGGAGCCCTCCTCTGTGGCCCTGCGACGCCCACAGGTGGAAGGCTGTGTCACTCAGGGTCTGCCTGCCCAGCACGAACACAGCAGCTCCGACTGAGGAAGTTCCCAACTCGCTGGGAATCTGAGCACCCCTGGCCTGGGGGCATCACTGTCTTTGTGGCCCCTCCACCCAGCATCCGTCTCCCTTTGCTAAAACATGCTTGTTTGTGCAGCAGCAAAGCCCCGCCTGCTGAGGGCAAATCAAGGGCGGAACAACAGTGGGGTTTGGGGGCCATAAAGCTCAAGGGCAGGTCACGCGCAATGAACAAAACAGACCAAACAAAAGATTAACTGGGGAAGGTGCCAAGAGGCTGTCTGTCTGAAATAACAGGCTTTGAGGCTGGTCCACAGTGGGGCCCTGTGGACCCCAGAGGACCCCGAGGACCCCGAGGACCCGAGCTCTGTGCTGGGGCGAGGGTTATGCTGCCCGCAGGAGCCCCCACGGTTACGAAGGGCAACGATGTGCGTGTGTACACATGTGCATGTGTGTACAAATGAAGGAAAACAATGTTCTCGAGCTTCACCGGGTGCATTAGAGCCAAAGGTCGCTTGCCAGGCCACCAGCACCCCCAGGGCTTCTGGCCCGCAGGTCTGGGGAGGAGCCCAAGGATCTGCATTTCTAACAAGCTCCAGGTGAGCCGCTGCTGCTGGCCTCGGGACCCCACTTTGAGAACCGCTGCGGTGTAGGGGTGTGCGATGAAGACGTGCAAGAACAAAAGCTCACGGCCGGCTGGGGACCGGCGGGTACAGAGGCCTGAGAGCTCTCTCATAAGCAAGCTTGTCAGCGGGCAGAGAAGAGCCAAGAACGAGGCCCAGAGCAAGTGCTGCACAGCCCCCTCACTGGACTCATGCGGAGCCTGCTGGGCGTGAGAGGGGGCTCCTGGGCTAACAAAACGGTCCAGGGCCAGAACCTTCCCCAGCGGCCGCACCGAGGGTCGCCTTGGACGCTGTCACTCTGCGTCCAATCCTGCTGCCACAGTCCAGGCACAGGATGGAGAGAGACGGGCCTTGAAGACGGAGGGGTGTCAACCACCTGCCCGGTCGCTGAGGCCCTGCCCAGGGGAGCCCCTGATAATCACGGAGTGCTATGGGGTATCCCGCAGCACCCCAAAATAGCTCTGGGGCAGCGGGTGCTGCCTGAGGAATACTTCCCCATAGTGCTGGTAAAGTTGCCAAACCGACGGGAATGATTGTAAAGATAGCAAGGGTAGAGTTTTCGGGTCCAAAGCGATACAAGACATTCAGGGAAGAAAACACGTGCGCCCTGCACCTGCCGTAGGTGGCAGAGGGCTTTGCCCACAAACCCACCTGTGTCAAGGTGATTCAGGCCAGGAAATCCTTAGAAAGAACATGCATGGGCACGTCGTCTTCTAACTTGAGACCAAGATATGCAGGCATTGGGATAGATTGACCGCTGTACCCCCTAAAGATATGTGTGCTTATATATATATATATACACACACACATACACGTATGGGGAGATCGATGAGTATAGGAATAGACAAAATGGTGTCATAACTTAATATAACACAATAAGTCAATTTTATCAATGGGAATTGATTTATCTTCAGATTTTTCTCACCTTTTTCCCCCCTGAAATCTATTTACTAATTTCATCAAAATGCGTCCTGCTAGCAATTACTGACAGTTGAGAGAGTTGACGGTAAGATCACTCACTACTGGCAAAAGCAAACCAATTTTCGGTCATTGTTTAAGTTTGAGAAGGATCTTTGTTACAGAAACGGGTTGGGAGCCGTGGAGAGTGCTCTAGAGGCTGAAGCAACATCGGGATACATTTCTGACAAAGGATTTCAAAAGATAAAGTTTTACTTACGTCTAGACCTAATGACTGTTGCGGAACGTATATTCCGAACTGGGGTAGCCCTCCGCCCCGGTGGTGTGTGTGAGGCTGCAGTCGAATGTGAACGCAGAGGCCTTTTACTGTGTTCGCAGGCCGTCTGTGGGGCAATTGGACGTCTGGCTTCACAGATTTGTCATAATTCAAGTGGCTGCTTGCACCGTCTACCACTGTGTTCAGTGTAAGGGAAACTCAATTCTGTAATTGTGGTCCTTGAGCATAAGTGGTCCAGCAGAAGCTGCTTATGAAAAGAGTTCTCCATTCAATGCGATGATCTTTACACTTGACCTTCGCTGCTAAGACTGTGGGTATTTGCTGTGCAATGTCACAGCACCTCTCCAAACTACAGATTCCACACTCTTAGAAGAAACCTCGGGACTCCCCGGAATGCTGTCCCGCAAGGCCTGCGAGTATACTTCCGATCTGCAGTGATTTCCCCACAGAATCCACAGCCGGAGCCGGGGAGCCCCTG
>NW_027529428.1:19097077-19100746 GCF_008692635.1 Crocuta crocuta | reverse complement strand
AGCCCTGGGGAACAAGGTGGCTGCCTGCCTCTGTTCACACATGTGGTCTCCACGCTTCACTTAGGTAACACAAGTGCAGGGGCGCCCAGGGGCTCAGTAGGGTAGGCGGCCGACTTCGGCTCAGGTCATGATCGTGCTGTTCATGAGTTCAAGCCCTTCGTCGGGCTCTCTGTGCTGACAGCTCTGAGCCTGGAGCTGCTTCAGATTCTGTGTCTCCCTCCCCCCCCCCAACGCTCTCTCTCTCTGTCTCTCTCAAAAATTAGTAAACATTATAAAAAACAAAGAAAACAACAAGTGCAGAGAAAACTCATGAATCACTTGAAGCTACGGCGGGGCACATGAACCCAGAAGTCTAGGGACGCTCCTGGGCCGAGCGTCCCTGCTGGGTGCCAGCCTGTGAGGCTGTACCCACCTCTACCGGTTGCTTCCGGAGGGTGCCAGCTGGGCACAGGGATACTTGAACAACCCCCTGGGACGCCGTGTGGACGCCTGCACGGCTCCTTCCTTGCCGGGAAAGGGCTCAAGCTAGACCCGTGCCCCCAGTGCCGCCTCGCCACCCGCTGGACATGAGGGCTTCCTCCTGCCGGCCAGGCCCTGCCTCCTGTCTTCACCCAGACACCTCGGCTCAGACCTTGGCAGGGACACTGTCTCCATCCGGCTCAGTGTACTTGCTGTTTATCTGCAGTCCTTTGCACACACTGTGGCTGACCCCACGGACACTGAGACCCTGCGTTTCTGACGGTGAGAAGCTTTAACCGAGAGAACAGCCATGGGAGGAAGCGGGGTGGGAAGAGGTTGATGTTTTAGGGCGACTCTGGGCCACTCAGCGTTGCGAACATAACATGAGAAAAACGGATAATATCGACACATGTGAACGTCTCCAGGGAAACTGTATCAACGCATCTTCCGTAACGCATGCTGTGTTGCTGCAAAGTATCATTACGCTTAATTGGAAAGGAGATTAAATGGATTATGTAAATGAATCTAGAAAATTGGAGACATTCAAAAGAATGTCAGATACGAGCACGATCCTGTGGAAAGTATCGTCATCTAAACAAAGCCATGGGTCAGGCCGTGGACACCGGTGCTTGAAGACCTTGCAGCTGCAGGAGGGTGACGAGAGTCGGGGACCAGGCGGGACTGAGACGGTGAGCGCCGGGCGCTGGCAGGCACACCTGCTGCTAGAGACGAGCTGACGATGACAATGTCCCTTCAAGGCGAGGTCCTGCCCTGGCGCTTGGCAGTGTGCCTCTGGGCTTGCGGGCACGTGCGCAGCATCTAGGCAGCACCCCAGGGAGGAAGATGTGATCATAGTCCTATATTTCTGAGAAGAAAAGAGAGGTTTAGCATGAACAGGAAATGGTCATTTGACACAATCTTCAACCGGGAATTTCCCTCATCGCCTTAGTTTGAAAATAGCCAAACACAGAGAAATGAAAAAAATTGCAGGGTGACGCTTCTATAACCTCCACCTAGCCTGCACCGTTGGCATTTACTGCGCTGGCCCTTGGGAGTACCTGCTCACCCATACTTCCAGCTGTCCAGCCGTCAGGACGCCCCGGGTTTTTTTAAATTTAAATTTTATTTTATTTAAAAAATTTTTAATGTTTATTTGCTTTTGAGAGAGAGAGACAGAGTGCGAGTGAGGGAGGGGCAGAGAGAGAGACACAGAATCAAAGCGGGCTCCAGGCTCCAGGCTCCAAGCTGTCAGCACAGAGCCCGACGCGGGGCTCAAACCCACGAACCGTGAGATTACGGCCTGAGCCGAAGTTGGACACTTAACTGACAGAGCCACCCAGGCGGCCCAGTACTCTGCATTTTTTGATGCATTTATTTCCAAACTAGTTGCAGACCTCACTCCCCTTCACCCCTAACCCTTCTGGCGCTTCTACCATTGAGTTCACGATTTGTTGTCTGTTGCATGTTATTTGTGGTAAAGGTTACATAGAATAAAAAGCACAAATCTTAAAAGGACCTTTTAATGTTGCGACGAATGCATACACGTATGTAACCCAAACCCCCAACCACAGGCAGAACTCTACATCTCTCCAGAAAGTTCCGTCTTGCTCCTTCCAGTGACTTCCACCTTCACCAGCAGGGCCGAACTTCTCATTTTCACATCTTGATCAGTCCATTTTCCTCTCTCTCATGCAACTGAATGAATAGAATTTTAAAGACTTTGCTTTTAGACCAGCAAACCTTCAGTATTCCATTGGATGTTCATTTATTGTCTCATATTTCTGCCCAATTTCTAATGACAGCAAAGCAAGTATCTTCAGACAAACACGCCTGCCAATCTTTGATGTGCCTGAGGAGGAGAGAGTGCAGCTTCTGGTGGGGGGGGGGGGGGGGGGCGCAGATCTTGGCAGAAGGGATTAGGGCTTCTCACTTCCCTCCAGGTAGCCTGCTGGTTTAGGAGAGAAAAATAAAATAAAATAGGCAAATGCAACTGTTGAATACTCCCTGAGGGAAAATCCAAACAAGTCTATCTTTTCATTTATCGGGGACTCCACCGTGTGGGTTTCCTTTCCCTCAGGGCAAAGGACGGCAGAGCTTTGCTTCCCTATTGTATTTCCAAGGAGGCATTTGCCAGAGACCAGAGGCCTCCCTGCAGGCTGCACAATTTAATCAGCAAGCAGGAGACGGTCCAGAATTCAGGGCCGCTGAGGCCTTGCCAGAGGAGAACACAGAGGACTTAGCGCAGGTCACCTCCAGGGGCCACGCGGGCAAGACGGGGACGCATGCCCCGCGATGAGACCACAGCGCAGCACGTCGGTGGAACCGGCACACGGCGTCTGCGGAGGTGCAAGCCCGTTGGCCTCGAGCAGGGCTCACACCCGTCAATCAACCCTTATTCTGCCAGAAGGAACAATGATCAGTTCACTGATTCAAGCTTTTGTTCATTGTTTCGTTCTGAATGCTTACTGCCTTTTCTCCCCAAAATGATCTTTTCACTTCCTTTCTGCCGTGATGGAAACCAGAAGCCCGGAGGTGACCCCCATGCCCTTCTCCACCTCGGCGGCCGATCCACCTCCCTACCGGCTCCAGAACGTGTTTGCTCTGCTCATTCGCGACAGAAATACCACTGAGCATCCATGTGTCCCAGATGTCACTTGTGCTCAGCGATACAGTGACACCTGGAAAAAAATAGGCTTCTTGCCCCGGCGGTGAGGATTTCCCCGGGAGGAGGGAGACCCGTGAACCAAGAGAAACGATAAACACTTTGGAACTTCAGATCATGATGACTGTTCGGAGTAAAAAAATTCAAACCCAGGGGCGCCTGGGTGGCTTAGTCGGTTGGGCGTCCGACTTTCGCTTAGGTCATGATCTCGCGGTTCGTGGGTTCGAGCCCCGCGTCGGGCTCTGTGCTGACTGCCAGCTCGGAGCCTGGAGCCTGTTTCAGTCTGTGACTCCCTCTCTCTCTGACCCTCCCCTGCTCACGCTGTCTCTCTCTCTCTCTCCTAGAAATAAATAAAACAAAAAAATTTAAAAAAAAAAAAAAAAAATTCAAACCCAAAGGGGCGCCTGGGTGGCTCAGTTGGTTAAGCAGCTGACTCTTGATATCGGCTCAGGTCATGATTGCGCGGTTCGTGAGTTCGACCCCTGCGGCGGTCTCTGGGCAGACGACACGGGGCCTGCTTGGGATTGTCTTGAGCATCACTTCTCCCC
>NW_027529428.1:19034409-19096983 GCF_008692635.1 Crocuta crocuta | reverse complement strand
CCGTGACGTGCTGCCGCTCAAAGTAGGGCGTCCTTCACCCTGAACTTTTTAAAATGCACACTCTACCCCATCAGTTTGCCTGCCTTCCTGCCATTCCCATCAAAACAGCCATGGCTCCCTATTGCTGCTGCTCTTAGGGAAACGTGACAAGGCAACAGGCAGCCAGAGGTGCAGGGCCAGCCCTTGGGTTTCTCTCCAGCCAGAGGAGACGGCACNCCATCCGCTGAGGCCGCGCACATGACTTCCCACACCGCTCCTCCCGGGCCCTCCTAGTCAGTTCTGTTTCATCTTCAGACTCCAAATTCAGCATCAGAACCTCAGGGAAGCCCTCCCTGCCCTGCTTTCCAGAGTCAAATAACCCAGTCACACTTTTTCCGGGAACCATGGCCCCCGTTAGGGCACTTCTCACTCTGGCAATGCTCTATCTGATTTAGGTTTATTTGATTAATATCTATCTACGCTTGTAAGGGTAGCTCCCCTCAAAGCGTACTTAAAACATCAGTTTTTAAAATTGTTAAATGGATTCATCTAATCATGACTAACTTGCATGAATTGAAAAGTTGTCAGCGCGGGGAAGACAATTCCGGCCATGGGAATAAATGGGGTTGTTTCGGGAGGTCATAGGCAGAGCCAGTCCCGGGCATTGGAGCCGTGGTTCCGCACGTACAGAACCCAGAGGAAGAGACTCATCCAGGGACACAGAAGAGGCGGAGCCAGAGACACAGGGTGGAAGAGAGCCGTGCCTCCCAGGTCCGGCCGACGGGTCAGCTGAAACAGAACTCCACAGATGAGGCGGCTTACAAACCACAGGAATTTCCTCCCCACGGTTCTGGAGCTTCGAAGGCCAGGGTCGAGGTGCTGGCAGAGCTGGTGTTTGGTGAGAACCACCTCACCCCTGCACAGCGGGCCATCTTCTCCCTGTGTCCTCAGGCGGTGGGAGGGGCAAGACCTCTCTGGGGTCCCTGTTAGAAGGGCACCAACCCCAACGGTGAGGGCTCCCCAGTCCTGACCTACGCACCTCCCGACGGCCCCACCCGCCTCATATCATCACACCGAGTTAGGTTTTAACACAGGAGTTTGGTGGGGAGACACAGTCTACAGCAGAGAGTGTGCTCAAGTTGCAATCCACCCCGGTCAACTCCATTTCAGGAAATACAGGATCAGAGGAAAACAACTTAGAAAAAAATCTAAGACTCTCTCTCTCTCTCTCTCTCTCTCACGCACACACACACACACACACACACACACGTACGTTTGGGAAAAGTTCTTGGAAGACTTTCTAAGTAGTGTGTGTGTGGGGTGGGGGGGACAAGGAGGTGACTGGCATTAGTAAATAATCCCCGAGTCTCTGAAATGTATGCTGTCCACTGCTATTAGAAGATGTAATTTTGTTTTGCCTTGTTTTACATTTATTTTTAAGGCTTTGCTATTGCCTTGTAAAGACAAAATGTATGTTTTGCAAATGTAAGTTTTATTAAATAATTGTAGAAGAATTCTAAGATAGGGGCACCTGGGCGGCTCAGTCAGTTAAGTGTCCAACTTCAGCTCAGGTCATTATCTCACGGTTTGTGGGTTCAAGCTCCGCATGGGGCTCTGTGCTGACAGCTCAGAGCCTGGCGCCTGCTTCAGATTCTATGTCTCCTTCTTTCTCTGCCCCTTCCCTGCTCATTCTCTTTCTCTGTCTCAAAAATAAATAAGTATTAAAAATATTTAAAGAAGAATTCTAAGATGGAACTGAATAAATATCAGGTAAGTTATAGTAATCTTTAAAGCCCAAAACATACAGGATCCACGTAGAAGGCTCTTGGTAAATATTCCAGAAATAACTCTTATTTCCTGTAGAAAATGTTTTGTATTTAATGCAAAGTAGAAAATCTAATTTTTTCAAAAATATGCCAACAGTTTTCATGACATAGCAGTTCGGTGTCGAAACCATTCATTATAGACAGTGCGTAGAAATAATGTAACTCTGGCTCTGCTCCCAGCTGCTTTGAGGGAGCATTACTGTCCCTTAGATAGCTCAGCAAGTCCCAAGGACATTTCCTGGGGACTCTCAGAGTCCCTATTGTTACCTGCCAATGACCAGAGAAGACCCCAGAGCATCACTTCCCTGCCGTTTGTAGCAAAATCAGCGTTTCTATCCATCTGCCCCCTCCTCCCGTGCTGGGGGCTGTTTATACTCCCTGCAGGGCTGCCGGTACCAATTTTGGGCTCTCGGGGTTCAGAAGGGCTTGATAAAAAGACCTTTTGTTTGCAATCACTCTTTCATCAGGCTGATCGCACTGGAAACGATCTGGGCTTGGGTTGGAAAGCAATCTAAGCAAACGGTACCCTTTCTGTGCTCCAAATGACAACCTCCAACCGGCACTGACCAAGGCAAATGACGACAATCCTGTTTGCAATCGATTTCTCAGATAGTCAGTAAAGGTCTTTCAAGACAATTTTCTCTACAAATCTGATGTCAGATTTGTACGCCTGTCGCGATTCTCATATGCCACCACAACGTGAATTGGTAAAACTGGCTTCAGTGGGAGATATGTGCCCCAGACTAACCCATGAGACACCAGTCGGCACCCAGGATCGTGTACAAACAGGAGCAGAGTGGGTAGCTGGCTACAGCCCAGGGCGGGGTGCCCAATCTACTATTTCCTCCTGCCTTCTACAGCGCCCCCTGCTGGCCCTCCTCGTGTATTACGACATGTTTGACCAGAAACAAAGCAACGATGTACTTGGATTCTACCATAAAATTCTGCATCTCTCCACACGTAGGCTGGCTTCAGTCGCTAGTAATCTATCTTCACGTTGTTAAAATAAAAGACAAATGGAGACCGGCTTTGAAAATTCCCCGAGTGGACAAAACTAATTCGGTCATGCAAATAAAGCCTCATTTAGCGTATCTGGCAAGGCTAACTTGACCCGGACCATTCCTTTGCACGCGCCTCTGGAAGTCACAAGCAAAACGTGAACTGTTTCCCAAGGTCACCAGTGACCAATTCCATATTATTTGAGAGCATTCTAACATTAGGACCAATCTCTGCAAAGGACACACAGCCGCTGCCTTCTCGCCATATGAGCTGCTTTGCAACAATCTGCCCCCGAGCCTCATTCCACGTTCCGGTTTGAGTGCTCCCGCTTCGCAAACTGCGTTTCTGGGGTGTGCGCGATAAACTCTTACCAACCGCTACCGCGGTGACTCACTGGTTTTACTTGTTATTTCTAAGCTTTTGACAACATTTCCCATGTTGATTGGTTATTTTCTGGAAGCGTCTGTGTGAAGATAATGGGCCTGCGTCTTTGTGGGGGGTAATGCTCTGAGAGTGCGTAGGAAAATAGAAAGTGCAGAGATGCAGAGAAACGCTGCCGTGCAGGTGAACATTTCTTCTGCAACCACAGAACTGTAATTACCCACAAACTAAAAGGTTTAGATGGAAAATTTTCAGATCGCTTCTACAGAACCTCTAGAGCTGGACTACGCCATACCACTTAAAGGTTTCGGGGATAACAATTCAGAAAAACAACAACAGCATATTTGTCTTTTCGTGTAACTAAATGTAACCCCTGGGTAAGCCTCCCACGGAAGTGTCACTAAGTGTTAGGAAGGGGATGAGACCAGAAGACTGTGTGGTCGTTCAGCTTCCCGAGAAGAAGAAATGTGAGCTCACGTAAGCAGAAGAGAAAGAGGAAACATCTCCATCCGTGTGTCGCAGCTACAGGAATTACACGCTGTGGCGCTCCATCCTCCATTAGAAGAAACCTAGCATTTCCCTAATGGGCAACAATTGCCTCAGAGGGGACTCTGACGCCTTTCTTTGCACTGGGGGCGGAGCCGCGCTCACCCTGTAATCACAGTGACACAACAAATCTTGCCGAGCGTTGGCACAGCGGAGCCACCTTCCTCGTCACGCAGTCCTGAGACGCAGGAATACCAGGAGGCACGCATCTGTCCCTCAGGGGCTAACGCTGGTGTCCACGGTGTCACTTGCAATGGCAGTGGGGGTGAGGCCCCATCCCCACGTCGTAAACCCACCTATGAGTCAGAGAACCCATGGCCGAGCCCCGACCCGAAGACCACCTTCGTCAGAATTTCCAGGCAAGGGCCCAGGCATCTGCGTGGGGACGTGCTTCCTTTTCGCCAATTTGGGAAACACGGAACACTCCCTGAGGTCCCCGCAGGTCTACACATCCATGATGGTCTCAGCTAGTTGTTGGTGATGAGGTGGAGGAGCCTGAACAATGGACAGCCACCCGAGGAGCCCGTTGGAGCACACCTTCCTCTGTCCCCCAATCCTCGGGGACAGTGAAATCTCCGAGGGGCATGCGTCTACATGGGCTTTGAAAGGACATTCAGACTCGATATAGCCACCCTCAATGAGCACTCACTTATGACTCTGATGGGCGCAGCGGGATCCTCAGTCGGCCAGGGCATATTTGCAGAGGACCTACCATTTCCTTATTCAGAAAATCTTCATGTCTTCTCCTGTCCCTTCCCCTCACGTGTTTTTTTGTCAAGTAAAACCACCTTGCATACAGCAGAGTGTTAAGCTCTACAAATATAGTAAGATTGGGGCACCTGGGTGGCTCAGTTGGTTAAATGCCTGACTTCGGCTCAGGTCATGATCACACGGTTCGTGGGTTCGAGCCCCTTGTCGGGCTCTGTGCTGACAGCTCAGAGCCTGGAGCCTGCTTTGGATTCTGTGTCTCCTCTCTCTGCCTCACCCCCACTTGTGCTCTATCTCTCTCAAAAATAAATATTATATATACATATATGTAAAGACATAGAATAACTGAATGATTTTTAAAGATCTAAATACAATGCCTACCAGAGACTTACCTTAATCTTAAAGACATAGGCAAACTGAGAGTGAAGGGATGGAAAAAGACACTTCAAGCAAATGGTAACCAAACATCAGCATGGGTACATATATTTACATCAGGCAAATAGACTTTAAACTAAAAATGGTAAAAAGAGATAAGGAAGGTCACTATATAATAATAAAGGAGTCATTACACCAATAACAATTTTAAGAATTTATGTGCCCAACATTGGAGCATATAATGTAGAAAGCAAAAACTAACAGAGCTAAAGGAGAAATAAACAGTAATGCAATAACAGTTGGAGACTTTAACACCCCACTCGCAGCATCCAAACAGACAATCATTAAGGAAACAGAAGATTTGAACTACACCCCAGATCACATGGACCTAGTAGACATACACAGAACATTCTATGCACTGGCAGAATACACATTCTTCTCAAGTACACAGGAAACGTTTTCTATGAGAGACCATATGTTTCCACAAAAGAAACTTTAGCAAATTCAAGAAGACTGATCTCACACCAAGCATTTTCTCTGACCACCCTGGCAGGAAAGTAGACGTCAAGAAGCAAGAGGAAAACCAGAAAATTCTTAAAATTTTAAAATTTTACAAATTTCAACAAAAAAAATTAAGTAGATAAATGATAGATACATAGATAGACTGTACTGAAAAACCAGTGGATCAATAAATAAATTAAATGGGAGATAAGAAAGTATCTTGAGACCCACAAATTAGAAACACAACATACAAAACATGTAGGATGCAGGGAGAGCAGTGCTGAGAAGCAAGTTCATAGCAATAAATGCCTATGTTAAGAAGCAAGAGTTACACCAAATAAACAATGTCTCTCTCTACTCCTTAATGAACTAGAAAAAGGAGAAAAAACTAAGCCCAAAGTTGGCAGAGGAAAGGAAATAATAAAGATTAGAAGGGAAATCAATCACAAAGGGAACAGAAGAGCAGTAGAAAAATATTAACCAAAGGAAGGTTGGTTATGTGTAAAGATAAACAAACTTGATAGGCCCTTAACTACACCAACCAAGGAAAAAAGAGAAAAGACTCAATTCAATAAAATTATAAATGGATAAGGAGGCATTACAACTGGTATCGCATAAACTCAAAAGACCATAAGAGGCTACTATGAACAACTTTATGCCAACCACTGGATGCCCTGGAAGAAATGGAAAAATTCTTAGAAATATACAATTTACCGGGGCGCCTGGGTGGCTTAGTCGGTTAAGTGTCCGACTTTCGCTTAGCTCATGATCTCGCGATTCGTGGGTTCGAGCCCCGCGTCGGGCTCTGTGCTGACTGCCAGCTCGGAGCCTGGAGCCTGTTTCAGTCTGTGACTCCCTCTCTCTCTGGCCCTCCCCTGCTCACACTGTCTCTCTCTCTCTCCTAGAAATAAATAGAACATTAAAAAAAAATTAAAAAAAAAAAAGAAATATACAATTTACCAAGAATCAGAAAGAAATAGAAAATCTCAATAGAGCAATTACTAGTAAGACAACTGAATTAGTAATCAAATATCTCACAATGAAGAAAAGCCTAGGATTAAATGGCCTAACCGGCAATTTTACCAAACATTTAAAGAAGGGGGGCTGGGTGGCTCAGGCAGTTGAGTGTTCGACTCTTAATTTCAGCTCAGGTCACAATCCCATGGTTGTGGTATCAAGCCCAGGGTCATTCCATCAGGGAACTCAGGGCAGCACGGGGGTGGGGGAATTCAATAGCTCATCTGAGCATGTTTAGGAGAATTTTTTCAATGGGAACTAAGGTATTATTTTTTTCAGGTTCAGTGTATTTAGAGCTTTTCTACATCCCATACACCATATATGGTTGCTATGGTGAAAATTTTCACACATACACCTCCAGACCCAATGGCAGTCAAGATTTGGTGGCATCTGCTTCATTTACCCCTATTTTGTTCATTTATTATTGTTGACGTTTAAAGCAAAGCCAAGACCTTGTGTCATTCACTACTGCCATACTTCACCTTGTATTTCAAAAGCCAAAAAAAGTCTTCAAAAGCGTAATTTCAATGCCTTTACAACATTTAAGATTAATAAGTATTTCTGAGCAACTTATAATTATTGCTCGGTATACAAATATCTCAAAAGACTTCATATCAAAACTATCTTCCTACGTATGTTTCTTTTTTCATTTTTTATTGTTTATTTATTTTTGAGATAGAGTGTGAGCAAGGGAGGGGAAGAGAGAGAGGGAGATGCAGAATCTGAAGTAGGCTCCAGGCTCTGAGCTGTCAGCATAGAGCCCGATGCGGGGCTCGAGTTCACGAACCGTGAGATCACGACATGAGCTGAAGTTGGATACTCAATCAACTGAGCCACCCAGGCACCCTTCTTTTTCTCAAATCTGGACTAAAATGACAACAAATGAGCCAAAAAAAGTCACACACATTGCCTTTGGTTTAACCTCTTGAGTCTTTAACTGAGCTTCTTTATCCTCCCTCCTTTTATGAGGTTGATTTGCTGAATAACAGGGTCAGCTGTTATTGTGAATTCTGATATCGTGAATTCTGGATGTACCTTTTCCTCAGGTCATCATTTAAATTTTTCCCCTGTCCCCTGTGCAGCCTGTCACTGGAAACTATCTGGAGGTTTTTATTAGATCCAGACTCAGTACTTCTGCCAAGAATGCCTTCCAGGTGAGGTAGAGTAAGGCTGCACCGCATCGGGTAGGCGTCTAGCTCATCTTCTCATTTAAGGGATGTCCAAGCCCACGTGTGAATGGGGTGGTGGCATCTAGTCCTTCATCAAGCCTCATCTGGGGCTCTCGTCAGTGTCGGGTGACCAGCACCTCAATGCCGGATGGCAAGATGGTGACTCTCCCCATATAATTTCTTCCACAATTCTTATCTGCAATTCCCCTGTAGAAAAACTGCCCCCCATCAACGTCCACTCTCTGCTTACCTGAAATACATTGGTGCCAGAAAGGCAGAAGTTCTGAAAAAGATGGTCCCTTAAATCATGACCCATGAGGGTTTTGTGTGTGTGTGTTTTGCTCTTTGTTCTACTGTTTCTTCTTTTACATACACTTATAACTCTTTGTATTTTTATATAGTCAATGAACTTGATTCACGTGAGTCAATGGTTCAGCAAAGGTGCCCCCATGTTACTCTCTACCTATCCATGTTGTACCACTTAACTGCAATGTGTCTTATAACATAGAGCTAAAGGATTTTATCTATTTTTCTTCAAAAGGTAACATGTATGTCCACACAATACTGCAGACGATGTTTATAGCAGCTTTTCCCATAATGGTCTGCCTTTGGGAGTGACCAAAATGTCCTTCCGTAGGTGAATGGAACTGTGGTCCATCAAGGCGATGGAATAATGTTCACGGCTAAAAAAAGAAATGAGCTCTAAATCTATGACAAGGCATGGAGGAACCTTAAATGCTCACAATGAAGGGAAAGGGCCAATCTGAGAAGGCTACAGGCGATATGATTCCAGCTCGATGACATTCTGGAAAAGGTAAAACTACAGACACAGGAGAAATTCAGGGGTCATGAGGGCTGACAGGGAGGGAGGGTTGCAGACGCAGAGCACAGAGAATGTCCAGCGCAGGGGAAATGTTCTGTCGGACGCTGGAATGGTGGCTATGTATCTTGATAAAGGTGTCCAAACCCATAGGACACACACCGCCAAGAGCGACCCCCGATGTAAACTGTAGACTTCCACGGTGACGTGTCAATGTAGGTTGACTGAATGTAACAAATGCACCGTCTGGCGGGGACTTGGATGCGGGAGGGCTGGGGTCAGGGAGGCTGGAGGAGGCAGGAGGCTCACGGGGAACCGCTGCACTTGGCGCACAAGTTTGCTGTGAACCTGAAAGAGCTCTTTAAATAGTCTGTGAACAACTACAACAATAAAAGTGAACATATGTGGAATCACACCGCACTTTATTTTTAACGATATTTGTGCGAGATGCTTACTTTGCCTGTGAGGTCCGCTGGGTCCCAAAGTCATCACTTTTTTTCTAAGTAAGGATTACGCTTTGCTCTGTGAAGTTCTGGCTAGAAACGAGCCCAGGGTTCAGGTTAAAACGAGTCATGATAAACAGGGTCTTTCCATTATATTAGAAATGCATCCGGGAAATAAATCAAAGAACGATGCTGCTTTTTCTGGGTCTAACAGTGACAAATAAGATAGAAAGACTTTAATCCTAAAGCTAAAGAAGACCTCTCTCTGATGGTATTAAAGAGGAGATCAGGGCCAAGGATTTAATCATTGCAGTTTTAGGCTATTGCACTAGTGAAATGGCTCGCATTCAATAGCAGCAGCAGGGCGAATGGTTTCCTGTATCGCTGTCGACGAGGCAGTGATATCAGTTATCATTATCTGGAGACCCTACGCCTGTTTTCAAGATATCTCAGGAGACAGCATGTCCGGGGGAAACACAAAAACTGTCATATTGAAGTTTTCTCTTTGAGAGTTTCCTCCCTCCCTCCCTCCTTCCCTCCCTCCCCCCTCCTTCCTACGCCCCTCCCTCCTCCCTCCTTCCTACCTTCTCTCCTTCCTTCCTCCCTTCTGCTTTTTCTCCTCCTTCTCCTTCTTTTCTTTTTTCCACTCGTTTTTAGCTTTTTTTTTTTTCTATCCTGCTAAGTTGGAGGGACATAGAAATGGTTGCTTGTAAAGCATTGCTGTGAAGCTTGCTCCTTTTTTCTTTCCCAACTGTATTGATCATTTAAATGCTCTCTGAGGAAATGGCAGGAAAGGCAAACAGATTTGCGGATGTGTCATCTTCTAGCTGTCTCTGCCCTTAGAGTAATGATTCCCAAACTCTAGACCAAAGTGCGGGACTCGACTCTGATGGGACTAAGAGCTGTTCTCAGAACCATGGGTGCGCCAAGCATCATCAGCACCTAGAATAATGATGTCTGCCTGCCATTTATAGGATTGAACTACATGAAATTGCTGATACTCAGTTTTGAGCTACATAAATAGCAATTTCAATTTTTTTAAAGTTTATTTTGGGATGGCTGGGTGGCTCAGCTGGTTAAGCATCCAACTTCCATCCTTCGGCTCAGGTCATGATCTCATGGTCCGTGAATTCCAGCCCCACATCAGGCTCTGTGCTGACAGCTTGGAGCCTGGAACTGCATTGGATTCTGTGTCTCCCCCTCCCTCTGCCTCTCTCCCACTCGTTCCCTCTCTCTCTCTCTCAAAATAAATAAACATTAAAAAAAGTTTTTAGGGGCACCTGGGGGGCTCAGTCGGTTAAGCGTTCGACTTCGGCTCAGGTCATGATCTCATGGTTCGTGGATTCAAGCCCCGCGTCGGGCTCTGTGCTGACAGCTCGGAGCCTGGAGCCTGTTTCAGATTCTGTGTCTCTCTCTCTCTCTCTGACCCTCCCCTGCTCACGTTCTCTCTCTCTGTCTCAGAAATAAATAAAAAATATTTAAAAAGACTTTTTAAAATATTTTAAAAGTTTATTTATTTATTTTGATAGAGACAGAGACGGCATGAGTGGAGGCGGGGCAGAGAGAGGAGGAAGGAATCCCAGGCAGGCTCCACACTTGTCAGCATGGAGCCCAACGTGGGGCTCAAACTCACAAAACCACGAGATCATGACCTGAGTTGAAACCAAGAGTCTGACACTTAACTGACTGAGCCACCCAGGCGCCTCATAAATAGAAATTTCAAATGGTTGATCCTAATCCGAATTACATACACACACATTCACGTAACTATTTTATTTTCCAAAAACATAAAAAATACAGTGAAGGAAGATTCACTCATTGTCAAGAACCATTAGTTAGCGTCTGGGGCTGCCGAACAAAGTATTACCCCCAGGGCGGCGTAAACAACAGCAGTGTGCCCTCTCACGTCCCGGAAGCCGCAGGTCTGAAGGCAAGGGGTCATCAGGGCTGGTGCCTGCTGAGGACGTGGGAGAGAATCTGCTCCTGGTGATTGCTGGGAACCCTCGGCGTTCTGTAATGTGACCCCTGCCTTCTCATTCACGGGACGTCTCCCTGTGCACAGGTCTGAGTCTCTGCTCAAGTTTCCTCTTTCTAGAAGGACACCAGTCTTATTGGATTAGGGCCATCCTTAAGGCCCTTATCTTAACTCGGTCATTTGTAAGAAAGATTCTTATCCCAGATAAGGTCACGTTCATAGGTACTGGGGTTAGGATCTTGACTTCTCTTTGGGGG
Organism: Crocuta crocuta; assembly: GCF_008692635.1. Lineage (NCBI taxonomy): Eukaryota > Metazoa > Chordata > Mammalia > Carnivora > Hyaenidae > Crocuta > Crocuta crocuta. The sequence goes on along the minus strand of NW_027529428.1, from coordinate 19,085,987 downwards.
TCATCCCATAACAGAGCGCCTCGTTTTCGTTCCTTGTGGCCGACACCACTGTGCTTTCCTTTCCTATTTAACAAGAAGGCTGTCAAAAGGCAGGGCGACAAGACACATCAGATGCCACAGGCTCCTACCTGCATGGATGAGGAAAGAGCTGAGGCCAACTTCCTCCAGTGCTTAGAAGTGACTCATCCTTGAGAAACAGGCCCCCGGCTCCCACTCGCTAGAAATCTGGCTGAAGGAAGGGGCTGCAGGTGGTTAATAATAACCAGAGCTGCGGGTCGATGATTCATTGTTTAGGTCAGACAATCTGAAAACACGAATATATCTCCACTTTTTGACTATCATTAAACTTCTAATATTATCCTGAAAACATATATGAAGATATTTCCTGCCGACTATATTCATACAGGTGTGAACCTGCCATTGTATAGCATATGGAGAACATGTGTCATAATGTTTTGGTGGGGAATTTGTGTATTTTATAAAATATAGACAGTATCAATTCCATACAAAGAGAGAGTCAATAAGCCAATATTGGGGAGACGCAGGGCACAATCAGACACCACATAGAGATCATGGCTGGAGTTTGTGACATGACCCTGCAAAATGGTCACATCGTGCCTCTTCTAGTCCAGGAAAAGCAGGCGTGGGAGCCACGGTGGTGGCCCATGCACCTGGTGCTGCAGGGCCGGGACCCCTGAGTCCCTCGATCCCACCCTGTTCCCTGCATTGACACTGCGCTGTCCTGTGCAGCGCTGTCCTCAGGGCTGTGACTTCTGGGAATGGAGCCCAGAGGGGGAAGTCGTGGTCTCAGAAGTCAGGCTCGCACGCAGCTCCCCTGCGAGCTGGGTGGACCCAGACCGGTGACCTGATTGCTTGCCGCCGGGCCCCCTCATGACCAAACACACAACACCCATCTGTAGGGCTGTTGCAGTTGTGATGTGAGGTTGTGCTGGTAAAGTCTCTGAAATAGTGCCGGCCAGTCAGAAGCCCATCAGCCATGGTGGTGTCATCAGATGTAGTGAAACAACAATAAGGTGGCAGACTGGGAAATACCGCTTTATAGCTCACTGCAGAAGAAAGGCAAAGAGCTGGAGGAAAGAGCAGCTGAGTAGCTGCTTGAAGGTAAGGCTGTGCTCTTGGTTAACCACAGGCTGTCTCCATTCCGCCAAAGGCAGGAAGGCCAGCCTCCCGCCCCAGCCGCCAAGGGCCTCCCTATGAACTGCCCACGCATTCCTGTACCTCCTTCGGTGGACATGCATCCACAGGCCAGCGGGACAAGGAAGGGGCGGGGCTCATTTTCAGAGTGTGTTGTTGAGTGAGCGGAGCTCAGAAGAGTCCCGGCCAACCTAGCTTTTCCTCCAACTCAACTCTGTGACCTTCAGGTGACACTGAATGGAGGCAAATGTATTTGCTTTTTTTGTTTTTTTAATTTTTTAAATGTTTTATTTATTTTTGAGAGCGAGCGAGCACGAGCAGGAGAGGGGCAGAGGGAGAGGGGGACAGAGGATCTGAAGCAGGCTCCAGGCTTCGAGCTATCAGCACAGAGCCCAACGCGGGGCTCAAACTCATAAACCACGAGATCATGACCTGAGCTGAAGTCGGATGCTCAATGGTCTGAGCCACTCGGGTGACCCAGGATTTGACTTTTTAAAAAGTGCCTACCAAAAGTCTAAGAGTGACCTTTCGAAGCCATCGCTGCTGCTCCAGGATGGCTAGAAATAAACACACTCACAATCTGCTCTTTAAAAAGGGGCCCCTGGGCCCCACAGAAGGCTCCAGGCTGCCGTGTGCACACTGGCTTTTGCACATGTCTCAAGCTGCCACCCGGCCATGAGCCTCGAGGAATTCACGAAAGCATTGTCTGTTTCAGACTTAAATCTACAAGGCAGAGGTGGCCATGAGATCCCTTCTGTACGGAAGAGGGGAGGGAGGAAAGGCATCATGAGGAACCATGGCGAAAAATACACCTGCTCCAGGTAAATGGTTTGATGGCTGGTGGCCGACTATCAAACAAGAAAAAATGATGGTCTAAAAGTTCTCTGACCCACAGGTGGAGTGCGAGTGCCTCTGTCTCCGCACCGCACTTCGCCCTGTGCTCCAACGGAGGCTCTTTGCAGAGGGTGGAGGAGGGTGTGGACAGAGCCTTCCAGGAGCCCGGGGCCAGGTGCGGGTGCAAAGAGAGCGTCGTGGCCTCTTACACCCTCGCCATTCTCCAGGAGCGACAGCAGGACACCAGAACACCCCCGGGGTTCCATGCCGGCGACTTTGTCCAGTGAGAAAAAGGGAGGAAAAGGGAAGGAAGGGCTGAAGCATCTTGAGCAATAAATAGAAATTCAGGCAAGTGGAATGTAAGTGAGAAGGAAACACACACACAGCCTCGGGGTGGGGGGCTCTGAGGGCTCCTTACAGGGGGACCCGACCACCTTCCGGCCACCTGTTCTGCCTGCAGGGGGAGCAGTAGCAGCGGGAGGCAGCCAGGGGAGGGCGGGGACAGTCCCCAAGGGATGGACGCTGCAGGTGTCGGGTTTCCAGCCCAGAGTAGGACGCAGCCCAGACAAGGCGCAAGGTCAAGTGTGACTAATGCCCACCCCAGAACAACTCAGAAAAGGATGTGCTCCCATGAATTCAAGATCTCCAGGGTAACTACAAAGGAGGGCAGGGACACCAGCCCTCCTGTGTACGGGGCTCTCAGGCTCCAGCACCCCCTGCCCTGTAACATTGTATGGCTTCACTGGGAGAGGGAAGCAGGTCCACACAGCATGACACGGTCCAGGAGAACTCGCTGCATTCTGAACAGAACAGACCTCTTTCATCGTCATGATATTTATGCAGCGATTATGCAGCACGGATACATAAAGAAAAGCAGAGAGAAGAGTAGGCAAGGGAGTGAAGGAAAGAGGGAAGGAAGGTAAAAAAAAGTAAAAAGTAAAAATTTACTTCTGCAAATGAAATGTTTTGCAGGTTCATTTTGCAGATCAATCCATACTGGCCACAAATTTGCCAGCGTCTCCTGAGGTCCAGCTTCCAGAGGCCACGGAGCCTGCAGGGCGCTGGCTAACGAGCGGCCCTCACAGCACAGCGGGTGCGGGCCCTTTGCAGACAGAGAGTCTTGCTGCTTCTACACTTGTGTTAAATTCCCACATCCGTCTTTCCAATCAGATCTGGGCCAAAGTTGTGAGAACTACTCTTTCGACGCATCATTTGAAGACATTTCTGCCACGTGGTTGGTGGCTGCCGGCTGGTGGCTGGCGTGGGGCACGTGGCGTGGTTATTCTTAGCATCAGCCCCATGCGCCTTCTACCGAGTAAGATTCATCAAGAAAATAATCAAATGAAATCGTAGTTTTGCAAGACTTTCTTGCTAAGAGGCTGCTAGGCAAAATAATGACTTCGGAAGATTTAAATATAGATGTACTATTTACTGCTGGAGTCATCACTTTCCCAGCAAAAACTTCGCCGGTAGTTTTGTGCCCTCCCCCCTCTCCCCTTCGTTCTCTCCTGCTTTGCTTTTGCCCTCTGTTCGCTTCAGCCTTTCCTTCCCTCTTGGGTCCTACTCTCTGTGTTAGCACAGCGCGACCACGGGCTGATCGCTGGTTTTCCGTGGCCCAGTTGTTTTTAGAAAAAACGTTGCCACTTTAGAAGACTCACTGGTCACTTGCGGGGATGAGCACTGGGTGTTATATGGAAACCAACATGACAATAAACTATTTAAAAAAAAACCTCATTGGTCACAATATTAACTTTATAAATGCTAAGGATGTTTTTTCATCCTTTTTTCCCCTAGAGAACATAACATGAACATAATTAAAGCTGCTTTGGAGGTCATTTTAACCCTTCTGTACTATGGAAAACTTGGAACATATCCAAGCTGGTGTTGGGGGGTAACGGCCCTCCCTGCACCCATCATCGTCTTCAGCAACTATCGGATCAGCCCGTGGACAGGCTCTTGCCCTCATTTTCCCCTTCCATTTTGTGACTTGGGGAATATTTCAGAGCACACCCCGGGCATCATGCCATTTCAGCTGTAAATATCTCATCATGCACCGCGACCACCTACTTTCTCTTTATGTAGTTATCATGACATTAGCACTTTTTAAATTAAAATATTTCTTCACGTTGCCTTATATACAGTCCATATTCAAAAGTCCTTGATTATCCCCGTATCTTTTCACAGCGGAATTATTTGAATTAGAATCCAGGCAATACCCATAAATTGTATTTGGCTCTTATATCTTCTTAGATTTTCCCCTTGGCTACTTGGGGGAGGTGGGCAGGATCTGAACCCTTTACCCCAAAGAACCCTCACATTCCGACTTCGATAAAGCGCTTCTTTGTGGCACCATTAGGCACGCTCCTCTTTCTCGTCGTGTGTCCTGTAACTGGGGATGCAGGACACGGGCTGATGATTACATTCAAATTAGTTTTTTCCACACTACTTCACAGACGGTATTGGGAGCATCCCGTCGCATTGCATGACGAGGGGTTTGATTTCACATCATCTCCCTTGCAGGAATTCTAAGATTCACGAGAGCATTGCTGTGTCAGGTGATCTTTCCGATATAAATTTCACGGCCATGAGCCCCCGAGTGATTTTAGTCCAGGGAAGGTTACAGGATTGTTTCCTCATTCCATGACTTCTTCCGCATGGGTTCTCCAGAATTCTGTGTAGAGAGAACCTTTTATTATGTAGCAGTCGGCTAGGTTGAAAAACAGATAAATGGTTCATTCTTTCCAATTAATTTACATTTTTAGAGCAGTGAGGTGGTGTCTTAGCAGTTATCCATGGGCAAATAGTGAGAGTTTTTTCAAAGATCGCTTTGTCATGATTTATTTTTAAAACAAGCTTTTTTGTTTTATAATATACTATAATGTATAATATACATTTGGGGGTGCTTCCTTACTTCACGGCCCTCCAAGATGCTCCCGGCTCACTTCATTTCACCGGCCCTGGAACCGCCCATTTCACCCTGGGGTCCTGGTACCTTTCTGGGATGAAACTGCGATTTGATACTGGTGTCCTCACTGCTTTTTGGGATGTCATTGCTTCTGCTCACTCCCAGCTGACAGAGCAAGGGAATAGGTGCGTGTGCACTAGCCCGTGTGCGTACGTGCCTGCATGTGCACTTTTGTACGCGTCCGTCCGCATCTACACTGAGCCAAATGTGAGTCCTATGGAGGTTTCTGCACCCGGTCTGCTGTCACGTGCATCCCTCGTTTGCTTTGCTTTTCTGCAACTTCCCGCTCCCACCGGGAAACATCTGACTCCCACCGTCTGCCATCAATTTGCTTAGTTGGTCATTTCCAGTGGGAACATACAGAAGTATCAGAATTCTAAGCCCACACTCTCATGGGGAAAGATTTGACCGACTAAGGCGCGATATCCATTCACCCCACTCGGTCCCACCTTACGAGGGGCTAGCGTGTTTTCTCACCCCTTCAGTAAGGTGATTCTAATACATTAGCGACGCAGGTAGATTCTTTCTCACAACCTACATCTTGCCCTAAGACCTGGATCTTCCAAACTTCCAAATGATTTAAAACCCTGATACATTAATTTTAGTTCTTTGTGCCATTAAGTTCCAGGTGTTATGACAAATGCAGTGTCTTGCAACCCCATGATAGTGGTGGACACTCTTTCCGTGGAATCATTTAATTGCCTTGAAAACTTCCGTGTGATTCACCTAACTGGTTCCATCACCCTCGCACCGTGGAAACGACTGATCTGTGTATTATCTCTACGCTTCCCCTTTTCCACAGTGTCATGGAATTGGAATCACACCATTTATGGCTGTTTCAGACTGGCTTCTTTCACTTAGCGATATGCGTTTAAAACTACATCCGTGTTTTTATGTGCCTAACAACTCATTCCTTTTCCTCAGGGGATAGTATTCCATGATGTGGGTGTGCCCAGGTTTGTGTACACATTCACCTATTGAAAGGCATCGAGGTTGCTTCCAATGTGGGGCAATTATGAATAAAGCCACTGGAAACATTTGTATGCAGTCATTGTGTGCACCTAAGATTTCACATCCGTTGGATAAATACTCACAAACACAATTCTTTTGGAATGTGTGATAGATTATGTCTAGTGTTGTAAGAAGCCACAAAGCGGTGTTCCAATGTGGCTGTGCCATTTGTCATCAGCACTGATCGGGAGCCCGTTGCCCTGCCTCCTTTTCAGCAATGGGTCTTGTCAAGCTTTGGATTTTGGTCCTCCTAAAAGGTATCTCATTGCTGTTTGAATCTGCAATTTCTTGATGACAAATGAGGTTGGACACCTTCTTGGACCCTTGTTTACCATCTCTGCAGCTTCTTTGCTGCGATGTCTGTTCAGAATCGCCCATTCTAATCACAATTAGAATTGCCCATTCTAATTGGGCCGTTTGTTACTATCAATATATATGAGTTCTTTGTGTATTTTATATACAAGTCCTTTATCAGATGTGTAGTTTGCGAACATTTTCTCCCAGTGTGGAATCCTTTCATTCTTAACAGGGTGTGTGTCGCAAAAGTTTACAGTTTTGTAATGTCCAATTTATGGTGTTGTGTCTAAGAAAGTATTACCGAAACCAAGTTAACATAGATTTTTCTCCTGTTTTCTTCTCAAAGTTTAATAATGATGTCTTTTAAATTTAGGTCTATTACCCATTTTAAGTTACGTTTTGTGAAAGGCGTAAGATCTGTGTCTAGTTCATTTTTTGAGTAAATGAGTCTTTACACTCATTTGCTGATTCTTTTGTTCCTACACTAATTGCTGACTCATTCATTCCTACATTAAGTTGCTGAAAAGATAAACCATCTTCTGTTTTTGTCAAAACTGTGTGACTGGCGCGCCTGGGTGGTTCAGTCGGTTAAGCGTCCGACTTTGCCTCAGGTCATGATCTCATGGTTCCTGGGTTCCAGCCCCGCGTCGGGCTCTGTGCTGACAGCTCAGAGCCTGGAGCTGCTTCGGATTCTGTGTCTCCCTCTCTCTCTGCCCCTCCCTCACTGGTGCTCTGTTTCTCTCTCAAAAGTAAATAAACATTAAAATTTTTTTAAAAAATGTGTTGTCTCTGTTTATGTGAGTCTGTTTCAGCTTCCTCCGTTTTGTTCTGTTGATGCACGCGCCCATCCTTTCACCAAGAGTACACTGTCTGGATTAAGTGCGGCAGCTCTAGTAAATCTCCAAGTCAGGCAGTAGGGGCTCTAACTTTGTTCTTCTGCGTCAGTCTTATGTTGGCTGTCATAGGTCCTTCACCGTTTCATAGAGATTTTAAAATCTCTGTTCATGGATTTATGCAAAACGGCTTGCTGGGCATTTGAATATGATTTTGTTGAACCTGCATAATAAGTAAAGAAGAAAGGACATCTTCACATCAGTCTTGTGATGCACGGACAAGGAATATCTCCCTCATTTATTTATATCTTCTTTGATCTCCCTCATCAGTGTTTTCTAGAATTTCACACAGAGATCCTGTACCTATTGTGTTGAACGTACACCTCGGGACTCTTTGGTGATCTTTCCAACAGTATTCTTCTTGAATTTTAAATTCCAGTTGCTCACTGTAGGAATATAGGAAAGCAATGAACTTTTGCATATTGAATTTGGCTCCTGCAGTTGTGCTGAACTTGCGGTGGAAGTGAGTACGAATCCAGTGAGACAGATATCTGCTGTCCCCATAACTGTGGTCCGTCTGCTGAACTTGCTCTGTTTCCTGTGTTTCTCCGTTTCTCCCACCTTCTTGGGTTCTAATCGAGCACGTTTTGTGATTCTAGTCTATTCCAGGGTCTCAGCACTCTTAGTGCCCCGTGTTTGCGCCTTCAGAAAGTGCTACTGATTTTTACTACAGAGTCTGCAATGCCAGATAATTTGATTCCACCTTCAAATTGCAGAATAATGCTTCTCGTGGGTCATTCGTTACCGTGTATTTCAAATTCCCCTCTCCTACCTACGGTGACAGACTTGCTAGTGCTTTCTCTTATCCTGTATTTTTTAAAAAATCTTTATTATCTTTGAGAGAGAGAAAGGGACAGAGTTTGAGAGAGGGAGAGGGAGAGAGACAGAGAGAGAAAGCACACAAGTGCAGAAGGAACAGAGAGGGAGACACAGAATCCGAAGCAGACCCCAGCCTCTGAGCTGTCAGCACAGAGCCTGACCCTGGGCTGAACACACTAACCACAAGTTCATGACCTGAGCAAAGTCAGATAGCAGCCGACTGAGCCCCCAGACGCCCCTTCCTTATCCTGTGTTAAGATACATGTAACAATCATGGGGGCACTGCCCTTGCTCTTGCTTTAAAGAAGTAGTTACGTTTTATATAAATCAAGAGTAAGTAACATAGGAAAGTAATTTTTTTCAAGATCTTTATTTTTATTTATTTTNACCCTCAAGGTCCATCCATGTTGCTACACAGGCCAGATGTCATTCAGGAAAGTCATTTTAATCCCTCCTCTGACGTGCCTCCTTGTTATGAGCATGTAGCCTGTGATCTCTATCATTTCCCTTCTCTTTAAACAACTGCTAACATCATTTCATGCCGGGCAGGTTTTCTGGCAAAGAGAGAATACGACGTGGGTGTTGGACATTAACGCAACCCTATCAACAATCGCTTCCGGTGCAAATGATCCAACAGAAAGACCAACATTTTCTTCATTTTGTTTGTTCAAGAAAGTATTTTTCCTTCACTTTTCAAGGAAATTTTTTCTGGATATAGAATTTTTTTCTGGATGTAGTATATAGATTCTTAAAGGAACATTCAAAACCGTATGTACCCCAGTCCACTCTGCTCTTGCCCGTTCTCTGGATCTGCAGTAACTCTTACCCTCACTTCTCTGTAAACAAGGTGTTGGTGCTGTTGTTTATCCTTTCAGGGTTTTCTGTTTCTCTTTGGGTTTGTTTTGTTTGCAGCTGAGTAAGACAGGCCTAGTGTGTTATTGCTATGTATCTTCTTTTCTGTTCTGTGATCTTCTGGACTTTTTTTTTTTTTCTTATGGCTTCATTACTTTTGGAAAGCTCTCAGCCATTATTATAAATACTTTGCTTCCTTCTCTTTCTTACCCTTGTGTTCTCCAGTTATGTGTGCTATGCCTTTTTATATTCTCCCACTTTTCCTGGATGTTCTGAGTTGTGATTTTTTTTTGCATTGTTTTTCTTTTTTGCATTTCAGTTTGGGAATTTTCTGTTGACCCACTTTCACGTTTCCCGGATGCTGCCCGCAGCGGCGTGGGGTCTGCTGATAAGCCCGTGAAAGGCTCTCTTCATTTCTGTAACTGTGGTTCTTGCTTCTAGAATTTCCTTTTGATTCTTAGCATTTCCATCTCTCTGCTCCCATTAGCTGTCTGTTCTGCACTGTCTGCTTTCTCCTTTAGCATCATCAAGACAGTAAACCTGTGTATTTTAAATTCCATAATCTTAACATCTGTGATATAGCCCAGCTTGGTTTATTTTTTTAACTTTTTAATGTTTATTTATTTTTGAAGGAGAGAGAGACAGAGTGCAAGTGGTGTATGTGGCAGGGGAGGGGGGGCGGGGGGGGCAGAGAGAGAGAGAGGGAAACACAGAGTCTGAAGCAGGCTCCAGGCTCTGAGCTGTCAGCACAGAGCCTGATGCGGGCTCAAACCCATGAACTGTGAGACCATGAGCTGAGCCGAAGTCAGAGGCTTAACAGCCTGAGCCACCCAGGTGCCCTTCACCTAGCTTGGTTCTAATTATTGGTTTGCTTCTTCATACTGTGTTGTTTCTTGCCTTTTGGTGCACCTTATGACGTTTTGGCTGAAAGCTGGACACTCCTTGCAGGTAATAGAATGGAGGTACATAGACCTTGGCTGGGAAAGTCTGGGTCCATCCAGCTGGCAGGGTTGTGTCCATCCGTCTGGGAGGCTGGGGGTCCGTCTGGCTGGCGGGGCTGTGTCCATCCATCTGGGAAGGTGTGTGTCCGTCTGGCTGGAGGGGCTGTGTCCATCCGTCTGGGAAGGTGTGTGTCTGGGAGGTGTCAGAGACTGCCATCTCCTCCAGGTTTCTCTTACGTTTTTAAATTTTTCTTTTCTTTCTTTTATTGGGGGGCGGGTAGTTCAACCTTGACTTTGGGTCCTGAGTTCTCCTGCTAGATACAGTCTGGATCTTGTCCCTGGATGCGGGAACCTGGTGTGTGGTGGGGTGGGGAACGGAGGGCGCACTGTGGTCTTCGGGCTGAGTGCAGACCCTCAGCGGGCCTGGCCCTGCGGCCCTCACGTCCTCAGGGGCCACCTCTTCACTCCCCGCCCTCCTCCTCGCCCCGGACATGACGTCTCCTGTCTCTACCCTTGATGCCTGCTGACGACAAACTCCCAGCCTTCAGGGAGCACGTAGCGTGCAGAGCCCTGGGGGCGGAGGGGTCCCCCAGGGAGCTCTGCACTCTGGGGATGCTCTTGCTCTCGTAAGTAGTCACATTTGGGGAGAAGGCTCTGGGGTCATTTCACAGCAGCCGCTCTCCTCCTATGTCATCTTTCTTAGATCCCTGTCATGAGAACTGAGCTGGGCTCATGGACAGAGATCCCATTGAATGTGGGACTCTGAGCCTGGGGCCCTGGGGTGTTCTCCCCTGAACTACTTCCCAATCAGCATCCAGCGATTGGTCAAAACTACCACGGCAGTGCTACCAGCTGTTTGTGGGCCTCGCACGTTCTGCTCTAGATAAGCAGGTCTCAGGCTGTCTTTCAGATGGGTTTGTCTCTTTAATTTCAGGATGTAGCCTGACCCACGACCTCGGTTCTCCAGACGGTCCCAGAGAAGCTGTCACTTTTAGTGTCTGGTTTTCTCATTGTAACAATGGGAAGCACAATGTCCAAGCTCCTTAAATATTGGAGTGGAGACCAGAAGTCATCCCAGATTTTACACACAACCAACTTTTCGATCCACGGCCACCACCGGTCTTTCTCTGACTGAGGTCTGCTGTACTTAGCAGCAAGAACCCCATCAAGTTAGCACCTGAATCTGGGCTCGGTTTTCCGGAAGAACATGATATATCCTACATTCATATAGAACCTTTCCTGCCCAAGCCATGAGTGGAAAGTTTTACACATTTGCACATTTCTTGCCCATTTCTCCAGGAAGTCTGGTTCCCTGTAGGGGGAAACAGGCACATTTTGCTACTGGCATGACTTGTCTTTTCAAATATTTTAGTGAACAAACCTGAGAAATAGACACTTCAAGTAAACAAATGAGGGATGCCTGGGTGGCTCAGTCTGTTAAGCGTCTGACTCATGGTATTGGCTCAGGTCTTGGTCTCACGATTCATAAGATTGAGCCTTGAGTCAGGCTCCATGCTGTTAGCAAAGAGCCTGCTTGAGATTCTCTCCATTTCTCTGCCCCTCCCCTACCCATGCTTATTCTCTCTCTCTCTCTCTCTTTCAAAATAAATAAATAAAACTGTTTTAAAAATGTATGTCTTCTGGCACTTTCCAGAATTGTACATTAATTGTGGAACCAAGCCTCAGCTTAGGGCGAGGTCTCGTTTCCACCAAATTATTAAATATGTCTCTGTGTCTCTTACAAAATGGCAGTTATCATTTTTTTAATTCCAGAAGCAACACGTATTTGTTAGAAAACATTGGAAAAATTAAAAAAATAATAACTCAAAATGTGACTGCCCAGAAATAACAAGTTGTAGTACCGATGTGTTACACACAGGTGCACACTGCACACTGTATCATTGCTGAGATGCGATGGAGGTAGAGCAATGTCCTGTTTCCTGGGGCAGCAGAAACCAGCTGCTACAGATTCATTAGACTTGGGCCAACAGTTTGTAGGATCCAGTTGATTCTAACTGGTCCAAATGGTAACCACCCACAGTCTTAAATTAGTGGCTGCTGGGGGCGCCCGGCTGGCTCCGTCTGTGGGGCGTGTGACTCCTCATTCCAGGGTCATGAGTTTGAGCTCCATGTCGGGCACAGAGCTTATTTAAAAAAATAAAGTGGGGGATACAGTTGCCCCACTTTATTTACAAAAACTATTCCTGTTGTCCCTCTGAGGCTGAGGACATCTGCACACAAAACATTTGCTCTCAACTCCACAAAAGAAAGGGGTCGGCACGATGATTCAGGTGAACACAGTGATCGCTACTCCTCCGTGTTGAGGGGAAGACTGAACTGTGAGCGTGGCGAGCACTTACACATCAGTCGCGCGTGCGAGGTTTCATCAGGCTGTTCCGAGCCTCTCTGACTAGTGTGATGGGCCCGTGGTGTGGCTCCATTGCCACGTTAGGCCAGCACTCAAGACACCATCTCACCTGAACTTGAGGGAGGCTGAGAGGCGAATGCAGGACCACAGCCATCTCGCAAGGAGGACTTGCACGCCAACGAGGGTCCTTCGCAGCCCTCGGCCTCCTGCCTCTCCGTCCATCAGACCATCGCCGTCTCTGCATAACGAGAATAGTGAGGTTCCCTTTACTGTCGGCCTGAAATGACACGTCGGCATCCTATTGCGTGGTAAGGAGATAGCTTGCCTAAACAACCGTCTGGACTTTGGCCTCAGCTGCTGGGACATAAGCTCTTTATTTCCCGGGAGGCTTAGAGCTGCACCAGATGTTAACACGGTGCTTTAGAGCCCAGGAGCCACACAGGCCGGAGGCGCATGTACGTGCCTGGGTCCCCAGGAAGAACCCTGGACCCCAAGCTCTGACGAGCTTCCCCATTGGCAGTACTGAATGCGCCTTGCCACAGGCCACCGTAGGGGCGGTTAGAGCCGTCACCCCTCCACGAGGCGGCAACTGGAAGCCGAGTGTGTGTATCCCCCTGGACCCCGCCCCACATGGCTCTTTCATCGGCTGATGTTAATCTGTATGCTTTCGCTGTAACACACACACACACACACACACACACACAGCTAAAAATCCTATAACAGTGAGTTTAACAGCTTTCAGTAACTTCTATGAGTCTTCCCAGTAAACTGGTGAACCTGAGGGTGGTCTGGCGACCCCTGAACTCTACAGGGAGTACCAGACGAGAGGGTAGCCTTGGGTAGGGTAATTCTGCGCCCACATAACTGCTAAAAAAAAAAAACCCAATGTGATCTCATAATAGTATTTGGCTGAACTATATGAATTTACTTAATATTTAACAGTATTAAACAAATCAAATGTCAAATTCATGTGGTTACTCTGACTTGGGGTGTAAGGGAGATGCAAATGAAAATTCAGTTAAAATTATATAGCACATCTTTCAATAGGCACATGTTCAGATTCAGCTGGAAGACATAATTAAATAGACAGATGCCTGCACTTATTTTTAATGAATAAATGTGGATTTAAGAGAAGGACACTCAGGGGCCATTCTACCATGAGGCATAGGGTAATGAAAATGCAGGGAAGATAGAGATTAAAATAAAGTCTGATGGGGCGGCTGGGTGGCTCAGTCGGTTAAGCGTTTGACTTCGGCTCAGGTCATGATCTTGCGGTTCATGAGTTCGAGCCCCACATCGGGCTCTGTGCTGACAGCTCAGAGCCTGGAACCTGCTTCTGATTCTGTGTCTCCCTCTCTCTGCGTCTCTCTCTCTCCCTCAAAAATAAATAAAAACATTTAAAATTATAAATAAATAAATAAATAACTGAGTAAATAAATAAATAAAGTCTGATAGTACAAGCAGTAATTACAGGATGGATTGAATGCAAAAAAGAAAGAAGGAAAGACTATTTTAAATTTAAAAAATTTTTTTGAGAGAGAGAGAGACAGAGTGTGAGCAGGGGGGGGACAGAGAGAAAGGGAGACACAGAATCCGAAGCAGGCTCCAGGCCCTGAGCTGTCAGCACAGAGCCCGACATGGGCTTGAACTCACGAACTGCGAGATCATGACCTGAGTCAAAGTCGGACACTCAACTGACTGAGCCCCCAGGCACCCCAGTGAGGTAATAAGCCAAGGCGATTACGGAGGGATGAAATGCACCCCCCAAACTGATCCACTGTGCACTTTCCGGAAGATGGGTGTCCTACCACGGTGCCATACAGAGGTGTGTGTGTGTGTGTGTGTGTGTGTGTGTGTTTTCTATGAAGAAGATAAGTGATGGGAGAAGCCGAGCGGCAGGCTGAGCTGAGGTGCTCCGCTGGGGCCCCTGCGCTGCGTCCACTGCCTTCAGCCTGACGCTGGCTGGCTCCCCGGCCGTCGACCGTCTCCCACAGGCTGCTCTCGGTGCCCCTGCTGTTCTTAGCAGCCAGCCTGCCGCACTCAAACCATCTTTAGCAAGATGCAGAGTTGGCAACAGGGCTAAATAAGTAATTTCGTTTCTTTCCAAATGGGTGGGTGGGAAAACCTTAAATACAAAATCTTTTCTAACTATACCAATTAAGAGATATTTTGGTCTCAAAGTCACTTTATTTTTTAACTTCTATAACTTCCAGCGAATGTTTTACATGTTCATTTTAAACGGATTAGTAACCTGGTCTGGTGTAGTACATTGATCATGATTTTTAAATCTATTCTTCGTACATTTTGCATGTATCTAACTAGGAGCAATATGTTCCCAAAACAGGAACTTTACGTGTATCCATCTGTAATTCTCAGTGAGTGAGATTATGTTTAAATGATCTATACTTAATAATTAATACCACGATAATCCCTTCTACCATAATAAAATTGATCTCATTTCTTTACAGCTTAGAAAGAACCCACTTAACATTTTTAAAGATGTCTGAAATGTATGTTATGTATTTTTTCAATATTTCTGTTTCAATGCATAGTTTTGCATAAAAAGCAATTTACAATTTATTCAATAACATCAGAAAGTGGACAGGATCTTGGTTTTAAAAGAGGAGTACTTCCGGGGCACCTGGGGGGTTCAGTCGGTTAAGCATCTGACTTTGGTTCAGGTCGTGATCTCTTGGTTCACAGGTTCAAGCTTTGGGTCAGGCTCTGTGCTGCCAGCTCAGAGCCTGGAGCTGCTTGGGATTCTGTGTCTCCCTTTCTCTCTGCCCCTTCCCCGATCGTGCTCTATGTCTCTCTCAAAAATAAATAAACATTAAAAAATAAAATAAAATAAAATACAAGGAGAGTACTTCCTTTGCTGTACAGACGAGACACCCACATGCGCCTGCACACACACGCCGCAGTTCACGGGGTGGTCAGAGGTCCTCGAGCGCTCGGAGCACCCTTCACGCCCTTAGGAGCACCAACCATGTGGGCCAGTCTGTGACGTTTCATGCAATCTGGGCACTGAGGTGTCGTGGGCCGTGAGGCAAGCTAGAACGGGCTAGAACACCTGCCCCCCACCCCCCACCTGCCCTTTTGGCTGCTGAAGCCGCGACAGGGAGAAATGGACTATTTTTACAAATACTAAGGGTCTCAGATATCAGAAATGTCCTTCTACCCATTGTCAGCAATTTTGAAAATAACATTACCTCTTCAACATTTCATTCCTTACACAGTTAACTAATGGGAAAGCAGAGCTTCATTCCCCACGGGATGTGTCCACTCACTGACGATGAAAATTCCCTGCACCGAGGCTCGTGTGAATGTGTATCTTACATCCTCCCCGACCGCGGAGCTGTTTTCTCCGACCTGATAACTGACTTGGTGGAAAATTACTTCTTTGGGGTTTATTTCCACTTCTGTAATAATAATCAGGCATACTGTGGGGTGCCTGGGGGGCTCAGTCGGTTAAGTGTCCGACTCTTAGTTTCACCTCAAGTCATAATCTCACCGTTTGGGAGTTGGAGCCCTGTGTAGGGCTCCGGGCTCACAGTGCGGAGCCTGCCTGGGATTCTCTCTCTCCATCTCTCTCTCTCTGCCTCTCCTCTGCTCTCTCTGTCTCTCAAAACAAATAAAGTTAAAAAAATGTTAAAAACATAATCAGTCATACTGCTAGTAAGATAAATTTGGGCTAATGTTGTCTAGTTTGCCACAGTTTGAATTAATTTGTCATTAAATTAGGAAGCAATGAAATCTTCCCCCTTTTGATCAAAAAATGCCTTCCATTAGAATTGCAATTACATTTTCCAAGTCATCCCTTTACATGTTGACAATGGGATGTACTTTTGACAACTCTATTGGTGCATTTTTGGGAAAATATTTGCCTAACGAGGTTTTGCTCTACTTTTGCAAAGCAAATATTAAGATAAAATCAGTATTAAATATTTCACTGAACATTCTTTGGCATTGTAGCTCTATGTTTAACATTTTTAGATAAGGGCTAGGGTTTTTGTGTATCCTTAGAATCGCCATAAATATCACAGCTACACTGTGGACTAATGAAGTGTGCTTTACTGGTGACTCAAACCAGGAGAAATTTCTCAATGGCAGCATGCTTTTCCAAACCCCGGAACAACTCTCAGTGAAGCGCCAAAATAGAGCAGTGTGTACCCTTCCCTAGACTTGCAGCAGATCCGTTTCTGGAAAGGTCAGTGCACATCACAAGTGCGCAAACACCGTGTACGTCCACATAGAACAAGGCTTTCCACCCTGAGCGAGTATTCCTGCTCCCTCGTCTTCATTGGAACATTCAGGAGTAATCTGCGACACGGCGTGGCTTTCTGGGGTACAGAAATGTATATTCTGGACCTCGAAGATTCCAGATGGTTCAGGGATCTAGAAGCCCACTCTTGGCTCTCTACGTGCTCGGCAAATGTCCAAATTTTGCGTAAGACGTGGTTCTGCCTCAGCACTGCTGATCCCATGCAGTCCTCACAGCAGCACCAGGGTAACTAGCGCCCACTGTACAGAAAAGGAAACTGAGGCATCTACTGGCAATTATGTGCAGCTACCCGGCTGGGATCAGGGTCCCATCTGCCTACCTCAGAACCAAGACTTCACCCCTGGCCCACGCTGGCGTCAATCAGGTTTGCCTGCCTGAGTGGACAGACAGGCGAATGAAAGTGGTAAATAAATGAGTGACTCAGACCCTGACCTTACAGACCTTCTGCCACCCGGTCTCCCCTTGAAGGAAGGAGCCGAGACCCACCCCCGCCGGCTCTTCTGCTCTGCGATGTGGGGCAGGTATGTCCACACTGCAAGGCGATCTCACATTTTGTGAATCCAGTACGTTCTCCCGGACAGGCCCAAAGCCGCTGGGGCCAAAATCGCTGCTGGTCCAATCGCATGAGTCTTGGTACTTCCATGATGAGTCGCAACAGTGTCGCAGAATCGCGATTTTCTTGTCTTTTTGGCTGTGAGGGTTGGAAAACAGCAGGTTTAACTGTATGCTGCTAACTGATCTTTTAATATTCAGAAACCGCGTCCTTTCCCTCAGCGCCAGTTTCTACTGAGGCTCTTCACTCTCAGAATGACAAAGTTAAACTATAAATGACATGAGTCTGACGGACAGATTGGGCAACTCGACCCAGAAGGCCCGAGAATGGTGCGTAGTGGTGGCGCTGACAGCGAGGTCTCACGGGAGGCCCGGTGGGCTGACGGGTCACAGCCACTGAAGCAGGACGATTTTCAGAGAGAGATTCGATAGCAGTTCCTCACTGACAACGCGGGAAAAGCCCACCCGCTACTATGGCTACTCGTTACTATCACCACCTTCCCGGGTGGGTGTTGAGCGTGGAATGCTGTGCACACGTCTTCCTTTATCCGTGCGAAGCGTGCGCTATGTTTCCAGTTTGCAGGTGAGGAAGGCGAGACGGAGGCTGAAAGCATGGGCGGGATCGCGGGGCAGGAAGCTGGGCCTGAGATGCGATCCGGGCACAGCTGGCTGTGAGGGCCACAGCGCAAGCCGACGCTGCAGGGTTTGTGTGTGGCGTGTGCGTGGTGCCTGCCGGGCGGTGCGCTGCGGGATGCTGCAAAGTGTGACGCACTCATCCTGTAGCCCCAAAGTCCCTGCGTGAACCCACCACCCCTGCAAACCAAAGCTACACCTTTTTCTAATGGCCCCAAGTTTATTGAAGCAATCATGCACATAGTTAAAAAACAAACTAATAGAAGCTGAACGAGAATCTTCCTATTTGTTTTGCTGAGAGTTAGAGGAGGCAGGCGAGGCAACGTCTGACTGCGGGGCCCACACGGCAGGGCTGCAAAAGTGGCGAGTTCAGAAACGTTCTCCAGCCCGTGCTGACTGCTTCCACCTGTGAAGGTGGCCGGAGGGTGGAAGAGGAGGCAAGGCGGACAGAGGGAGGGATTCAGACCCAGGCTGAGGCTCCCCTTCTCCCGCCCAGGCTGGGGCTAGGGTTTGCCTCTCGCTCTTGCAGTGCATGGGGGTAGCATCACGGGAGGCCTTGAGGGGGGGCGGGGGTTTGCATCAGGGAAACGGTCAGTGCAAAGGGAGCTTGAGGGCTTCTCTGGACGGGGTGCTCTATTCGGTGGACGAGAAAGCCGCCTGGGGTCCCAGGTCGGCCATGCGGGCAGCTGGAAGGCAGGTGGATGTCAGCAGAGAGAGTGCAGGTGCCTCGGGACAGGGGAGGAATGGGCATGACCGCATGACCTCAGTGTGTGCAGGGGTCAGCTGGGATCGACCACCTTGGCCCACGCCACCAAGCTGAGGACGACCCACATTCCTGACCCACAAAATCACGACATAGCATCAAGTTATGGCTCATTCTCCTCCGGGATGTTTTGTTAGGCAGCAAACAGGCCACTTGGAAGGACCCTTAAAAGCACTCTTCAGGGACGAAATGCGTTTAAAGCCTCTGCAGACACAGTGAGCCCGAGGCCAGGTCAAGACAGGACCAGAGATGTGACACTTTCCCCACACCCTTTCCTCCCCGTCGTTCCCAAGGAGAGGCTGAGGCTCTGAAATAGCCCCGAGAGGAGAAGCCTGGGCTCCTTACCCAGAATGAGGACCGGCTGGTCAGCCGCAGACATTCAGTGTGTGGGTTCCGCATTATGCAGCTCAAGTATTGATCAGAGGATCCCAGGGCACCCCAGAAAGAACAGGTTTATGGGCCTGCTCAAGGTTTCATCAAAGGCAGGAGACGAATTCGTTCTGGAAAATAAATGTTAAGAGACTGGATATGTTATAATTGCATCCTCATCCGTTATGCTCTTTCAACACCACAAAGGGCTGGACCAGCCCTTCCCACTCCTTCATCTTGTCTTCTTACACTCAAGTCCATTTCCTCCGAGTGCTGGGACCTCCCAGAGTCCCTGAGTTCATCCCAAGGGACCGGCCAGCTCCTGGCAAGCAGCTGTGCGGGGCCAGGGACTCCAGGGTGGCTTGACCTGCTGTCACAGAGACCCCGAGACGAAGGCTGATCCCAGTTACATCTTTTGGCCACTGCGGAGCCCTCTCTCTCTGACTTTGTGTTACATGGAGGACTAAACCCTCATTGTTTCCGCCTCTGTGTTTTCTGGAACTTGCGGCCAAGTGCATTTCTAAGTGTACCCTTATTTGTTCATTCATTTATTCCCTTATCAGGTAGCCATCAGGTGCCCTCGTCACGGCAGCCACGCCAGTGCTGGGGGGTGGGGAGGGTGCAGAAAGCAGGACACCATGCCTGCTCGACAAAAGGCAAGGTGTCTTGTGGAGAACAGAAGCAAGCAAACAGATGAGGCGGCACCATCATTTAGGATAATAGCGTTTCCACGAAGAAAGACAAGTGGGCAAATGGAGAGAGGTAAGACCCACTGGCCCATCTTGGAGGCGGGGCCGTATTATCCCAGGGGGTTGGAGTTTCTTTCAGGCATGATGGAAAGGCCTTCTTCTCCACCATTTGACCATAATCTCTGGGAAATCTGTTATGTTCATTTCCAGAATCCAGCACAGTGCCTCGGACATGTGGCAAGCTCCATAAATACTTTCTGAACTAAAAACATAATGTCTGCTTCCAGGGAGAGGGAAAGATTGTATTCAACAGTCATTGATTCATTGGGGCTCCGTAGAAATAGAATTGTTTCATTCGGCATATTTGAAAAGCACAGAGAAGATGCTCAGTTTGCCGGGCGAGAAGTTACATGGGTGGGAATTCCCACGGCAGCACTAAGCTCACCACGGACAGACTTCCTGGAGGTGCCAAAACAAAAGACTCATGGACCAAATTACAGTGCTCAAAGTACATGGTTATGCGATCGATGGGAATCATACAGGGAGGTGCAGGGGAGTGAGATGGGCAGGGAAACACAGGAGGGTGGGGAGCCTGTTGGGTGGGGGCCCACACTTGCTACACCTGGGTTTGCAAGAACCCTATGTTCTTCTCTCCCTCCCTGTCTGTCCCCACCTTCAGCCTTTGGTATCGGGGACCAGAGTTGACGTTGGAGCCAGAGACCCAACAGACGGAAGGTTCCTGAGCCAATGCACACTCATCCGGGATGCAGGGACACGAATGCCCGGATGTAGCTGCACCCCCACGTAGGCCAGTGAGCAGTTCTGGATTCTGCGTTATTTGCAAAGGACACCTGGGGGATAGAATGCATGTCACCAATGAGTGGCTGGTTTATGTCCTTGAACATTTGTAGTGCCTCGTGCACCTTGTATGTCTAGTGGGGACGAGTCTGTCCAGCTGCCCCTCTCTATCAACATTTACTCTGGCGTATGTTGTGCCCTCACTGTGACCGACTGGCTCACAGACTCTGACTGGCTGCCCTACGCTTCTCCGGTGTGAAGTCCGTCCGTGCTACGGGGCACGTGTCTTCTGTCGCAGACACGGGGATTCACCAACAATACAGCAAATGGACTTTTCAGAGTTGGTTCAAAAACTCAGCATGTTCAGACTCAGGCTAAACCCTGTGTAAATAGGTCTGCTACATTTTATTAAAAAGGAACACTATTCATCTGCAAATATTTTCAAGAAATAACCTGGTAACTTGCCTGGAAACACAGTGCTAGGTCCGCTCCCATCTAACTGATTGTGATGATTGTCGTCATCTGAGGTTGGGCCTGAAGGAAGATGCCTGAGGCTACCCAGGAACGAATCCCTGAGAAACAGGCCCCACCTCACCATCACCGTGTTGAGACTCACAATGTGCCATGGCTGCTTTGTTATATTTTGCCCGCAGAAGGAAAAGCTGATACGGCAATGTGACGTTTCCACATTTAACAACTTTCCTGAAGAAGAGCCTCTCTTCTTTCCCTCCAGCCCTATTTTTTACTTTTGTGTTTTTTAAATTTCATTTTAGAGAGAGATTGAGAGCACGAGCAGGGGAGAGGGACAGGAGGGAGAGAGAAACTCAAACAGGCTTCGTGCTCGGTGCAGAGCGTAACATGGGGCTTCAACCTATGACCGTGGGGTGATGACCTGAGACAAAATCAAGAATCAGATGCTCAACTCACTGAGCTCCCCAGGCACCTCTTTATTTTCATATTTTAAAATCTACTTGCTCATCTGGTAATATTTCCTTTGGTGAAGGTCTATCTGGGGATATCTGAGGACAGACCCCAATTGCATTCTTAAAGCAAAGAAGAAAACAATGCCTCTTCACAGAAGGAGCCAGAAAACTGGCTGTTGACTGTAAACGAATGAGCAGATACAAAGCCTAAAGGAAGGATTTATGGGACGGGTAAATCTGTGGTTATGTGCGTCACATCCATAACATTACGGATTATATTAAATGTGTGTGCATTGTATGTGACACCGTAATCTCACTGGTCACACAGGACTGTGTGACGACCATCAGCAAAACCACCAAGTCAAGGATCGCAGAAGCCAGAGCACTTTCTCTCACCCAGTACACGGAGCGAGCCCCGGCCAACTGGCGCCCACACCGCTGCCTACAATTCGTCTCACGATGAAGGTTTATGGGCGCTGTGTGCCTCACAACTCATCGTGGCCCCTGGCCCACTGCCTCGGCCACTGTACAAATGTCAATTCATCTACTGACCTTTCCAGGCATCTGGACCGGTGGCTTCTCTGTCTTCCAGAACATGATTTCCGGAACCTGCATCACCACGTTTACCCATCTACAGTCCTGCGCTTTTATCAGTTTTCTCTTAGGATATACATGTAAGCATTTTGATTTTTTGACAAGCTAACAATTTTGACAACCTCAGGCTTAAATAAGAAAGCAATGCTGTAGGGGCGCCTGGGTGGCTCAGTTGGTTCAGCGTCTGACTTCGGCTCAGGTCATGCATGATCTCATGATTCACGGGTTTGAGCCCCGTGTCGGGCTCTGTGCTGACAGCTCAGAGCCTGGAGCCTGCTTCAGATTCTGTGTCTCCCTCTCTCTCTCTCTGCTCTTTCCCCACTCACACTCTGTCTCTCTCTATATATCAAAAATAAACTTAAAAAGAAAGAAAACAATAATGCGTGAGTTAGATTGCCTACAGAATCTGTGTAATGGTCTCTCCCCCAATCGCACATGCTCCCAACGGGCGTACCGTGGACAGCGATTCCCTCTTGCAGATTTTGCCAAGTCCCCTGCAAGATTAGCCCCGGTGGTGGAGACTGGGGGCGAGCACAGGCTCAGGGTGCCTGCCCTCATGGGGACAAGAGTCCATCTTCTTGGGACACTCTGAAAACCAGTTTGGGGACTTCTAGTTTTAGATGACAGAATGAGGTGAGACACTTAATCCTAGGAATCCTGAAGTGTAGAGTGGCAGCTAAGCAGACATACAGCCAATGCCAACAGCCACAACATGGACCCACCGCAGAGAACAGGAGAAATTCCCAGAAACCCCATCAGGAAGGCATGCCGTGTTATCATGGGGCCTCGGCCCTGCGTTTGGAGGGAACACGGCAGACGGGCATTGGAGCGTAAGTGAGGTTGGGGACTCTGAGTGACCCCAACTTGGAGAAAGCCTGAACAGGCATGGTTCAGGCAGGGCGAGAAGCTGCTGGAAAACGTCTCAAGGGAAAATTTTCCTCGGTCATTGCCGTTTTCCCCAGGGCAGAGGAGTCAAAGCAGGAAGGTCCCAGAGCAAAGAGAATTCATTCCAAAAATTAAGTGGCCATTGATCCAAGAGAAAATATATAGGAAAACCATCTAAGTCAGAGGAAAATGGGGGGAGAGAGCCAGAAGTCAACCAAGTGAAGCCCCTCCGCCTCGTGGACTTCCCTCAGGGGCCCCTGACCTGGTTTCCTTGGCTTCCCAGCAGTCTGCCCCAGAAAGGTCTGAGCCTGTGCTGTATAGAGACAGGAGGACTGGGTGGGGGACAAGTGGGTGGCCCCTCTGTCCCCAAAGACATCCAAAGTCAAGGAGGAGGAATGACCAAAGGCAGTGGTGCCCCAGACCAGGAGACGGCACTGAAGGCCACCCCACACCCTGACAGGCTGCAGGAAGCTGGGAATCCAACACAACTGAGGCCGTCCACACCACCCTCCCGAAGCAGAGAGCCCACAGGGAGCCCAGTGAGGCCTCAGAGAAGGCCCAGCCCCATGAGACACAGGCCCAGGTCCCAGGGGCCTGGGGAAGGTGTCAGAACGTCTGTCTGCACTATGTCTGGACAGAAACACGACCCACACTGCTGCCCACTTGAAGACCACAAAAAAACAATTTGGTCTTTACACAAATATAGTACAACATAAGTAAATGAATTGCTGTGATTTTTAAAAAGAAAAAAAAGAACAAAGGAAAGGAAGAAGGTAGAAATCTAATATGAAATTGCACATGTCAAGATCTATTCCAGAAGAAAAGGCCCAGCTCAAATCAGAATTTTGTTTCAAAACAGTCTTGGTGCAAACTTCACAAATGGAACAGAAAGGGACATAGTGGATTCGCTGCCCAGGCAGCTTACCTATGAACAGAAAAAGTTCAGGTCCTTGTCCATGAACGCTGGAGGGAAAGGGCCAGCATGGGAACAGGCCAGCAGTCGACAGGGGCTGGTGCGGGGGCACATCCCACACTCAGACCAAGGGTGTCCATGAGCGGCGGCCGCGCCAGAGGGAAGAGGTCGTGTGCACAGAGATGTGACAGAGCAGCACTTTCCTGCACCCGAGGCAGCGTATCCGCAAACGTAGAAGACAAAACGTGACCCTCGCGAACGGGCACAAAACGATCTGCAGAGACACAGAGTGTAGTTAAAGTTTTCCAATTCGTTATAAAACAGCCAGTCTTCCGACATCTCCAGGTGGCAAATGAGATGACCGGCAAGGTCAGGGGCCAGCCAGCAGCCTGGCCTGGGACCGCCCCCCACCCCTGCCAAAACCCCCGAATGGCATGTTGCAAGTTACAGGTGCCAGGAAGAAACAGGCACCCCAGACGCCATGTGCAGGCGAGCCGGGACTTGGGTACAAGTCACGAGGTGAAACAGCCCCAACAGGAGATAATTCAGGAGTGTGTTATCACTGCCTCTTGTTTGTAAAAGATGCTCCAATCTGGATGGTCCAGGAAGAGAGGAAGGAAGTGCGGGAAAAGGAGGGGGAGCAAGACGAAGACACCGGAACAGAAGACGAAGACCGTTTCCGACAACAGCTGGGGTCCAGGAAGCACATGCCGTGGACCTCAAGAAAGTAAAACCACTTCTGAAGCCAAGAAGGATCCGGGGAGGAGGAAGACAACGGAAGGCTCTCATTTCCTCCTCGGTCACAGCCCCGAGTGCGGAAGCCAAGAGGAGGAGCCTCTGAGCTTCGCTCGGAGCTGTGAGGGGAAGCACCAGAGGAACTAAAAATAAGAATAAACCCCAGAAGAGTCTGGAGGTGGAGGGAAGAGAGAGGAAGCGGGAGAGTGGTAATTTTCTCTTAGTCATAATCGAGCCGACAGATGCTCAGCAAGCATTCTAAATTCAGACATGGAGGACTAAGTGTGATGGAGAGAATTATAAAAAGAACCACTACAAACACCAAAACCAGAATCTATGACTTCCACGTTGCTAACAGTCAGACCCACATGTACACATGTTCCTACATCAGACAATGCGAAAATAGCAAAGATAGGCCAGGTAGCAAAAGACAGAAAACAAGGAAGCCTAAGACCAGATGCACGTTACATCAATAGGGTAAAATAGGAAAAGAAAACAAGTTATGAAGTCAGACAGGAACGACTAGCCCCACAGGCCCCGATACAGACCAAGGAGCGTCAGCAAAGAATGAGCAAGACTAGGGATGACGTAGGGGTCTGACCTGGTACCAAGGTGATGGGCGAATCACTGGTGGATTCCAGGGGGAACCTCACGCCACACGTTTAAGTACTTGGCGGAAAGGAGTGACTTTCTAGCAGAGTGTAGAATACCCAAATCGACTCAAGAGAAAGACCGATTCTCATAGAAGAGAGAAGGGAGAGAGCAAGCTCCACGGGAAGGCAGGTCACGCGCGGCCACGCTGCGGTCACTCACCCTCGGGGATGCTTCTGCAGGGGAGGCACAGGCAAGGAAAGAATGTGCGTAAGCGGAAATTTTTGAAGCTAGATGAGCAAAGGGAAACAAAGTGCAGAACGTACAGTTTGACCCTTCCGTGTCAACGAAGCTCAAGTATATTTTAAAAATTCATTGATTTCACAAAAAAAAAGAAAGAAAGAAAGAAAGAAAAACCAAACACATTGCACACAGGCTGTGTAACAGGCAGTGTTCTGGGGCCTGAATATTCCAGGGTGGGTGCTGCACGCATGAGTTTCACTGGGGGGCCTGGACGGGGGCTGCGGCCGGGTTCCCAACACAGTCTCTGTCCCCAGCGGGGCCTTCCCACACTTGGCGTTGGCTCCACGGACTGGCTGCAGCCCGTCCAGCATGGTGCAGGGGCCTGGCCCAGAACGGCCGTCAGGAGCCCGGGGCCCTGTGGCTTCAGTTTCCTGTTGCTGTGGCCCCGGTGGAGAGTTCTGGTCTGGCCTCTGGTTGGCCAGCAGCTCACAGCAGGAGCCGTGTTACCTGACCTAAGCACATCTATCACGCGGCCTTAAGCTTCCTCTTCTGTCTTTTGCTCCTTGGCTTACCTTTGCTTTTGTCGCGTTGTCTGATGTAGGAACACATATCCCTGTGGGTCCGTCTGTTATGATGTGGAAGTCGTGGATACTGTATTTGGGTTTTGTGGTTCTTCTTAGAATTCTTTACACCTTCTCACTCTGGTAGCATCACGCTGTGGCGGGGCAGGCGGTTTTCTTCCAGCTGCGCGACAAACTCACCTTTGCCTCCTAAACCTGGAATCCCGTAAACCCACGCATGCAGAGCCAAAAAAAAAAAAAAAAAAAAGAAAAAACATTTTGCATAAAAATGGTACAGAGAACTTTGTTGTCTACAGCGGACAACAAATAAACAAATACTCTAAACAATAGAATTTCAGACTGTGATCAGAGCTAAGAAGACAATAAAATGTGATATTGGGGGCAAAGTGGGATTAAAAAAGTGAGTTCAAGGAGGTCTGGGTGGTGAAAAGGAGGTGGTGGCGTGAAGCGTGGGCACACGGTCACAGGTCAGAAGTATAGAGTACGATACATATTGCGGCAAGGGCAACATCAGTCTGTGGCAGGGGCTGGGCTGGGGGTAGAGAGAGGAATAGAATCAGACGGGGTATGCACTGGGGACAAGTTATGAGCCACTAAGTAGCAAGGTGCAGCCAAAGTCAAAGGCGAACACCCGCGGGACGCAGAGGACCAGGACCCTGTTGACGGGTCTGGACCGTTGGCTCCGGGACACAGAGCAGGATAGAGCGATGCCTCAGTGGGTGGGCTCTGGGGGCGCTGGGCAGAATGTCGGGCACAGTCTGCTCCTCCCCTCTGAGCCTCCACTCTTGTCTTCAGGACAGAGCACAGGCCCCCGGGATCCCCTCGCGTACCTTCCGGCTGCCGGAGGTTGGCCAGGACGTCCTCCGCACTAGTGCGGTCAGCCACCGCGAGGACTCTCCAGGTTTCTAAGCAGATGGGGACAGGGCAACTACGGGTTGTGAAAAGGCACCGCGGTCCCCTATCTGACCCTGGACCTGAGTCGAGCGACAGCATGGCCTCTCCTTCCAGCACTCAGCCTAGTTTCTAAAGCAGAGCTTTAACAACCAACTTACATAAAGTCTAAGAACAGGCAAACCCACTCCGTGGTGTTTGAAGTGGTGTCTCTCTGGGAGGTTAGTAGCAGAAGCAGAAATGGGGGGTAAGGACTATGGGGGTGGCCATGCACTGGTTTCTCTGAAATTCTACATATTACATGTAAACATTCCATCAGATATTGAAAGGTCTCTGATTATGGTGCATTAATAATAAGACTAATAATATAAAAACAGTAATTATAATAAACACTTTAAAAATCACTTAATCTAGGGGCACCTGTGTGGCTCAGTCAGTTAAGCATCCGACTTCGGCTCGGGTCATGATCTCCGCGGTTTGTGAGTTTGAGCCCCTCGTTGGGCTCTGTGCTGACAGCTCGGAGCCTGGAGCCTGCATTAGATTCTGTCTCCCTCTCTCTCTGCCCCTCCCCTGCTTGTGCTCTGTCTCTCTGTCTCTCTCAAAAATAAATAAAACATTAAAAAAAATTTTTTTAATCACTTAATCTACCACTGATCAATAATGTTCCCGGCACAGGAAGGGCACGTACTTCATGGAGATGCAAAGCTCCAATGGCTGAAAGTCGGTTGCCTATTTTGCATATCGTTTGATTTCGTTAAATTTCTCAAAATTTAAACTGAGGCCACATCTGCATTCTTTTCTGGGCAAAAGCAATCTCTTTTCCTAGGCCTCTATGTAACCAGAAATCCATGTAAAGATTTCACACGTAAAACCATGATGTATTTCACAAAAGCTGAGCTTTGAATCTTAAAAAGAATATTTCTAGTACTGATTCCAGACTAAATATTTGTGTCATCTAACATGAGTGTATGAATTATGTGCCTTGCAATCTATTCCTGTCTCTTACAACTGGTAAGTGTATTTTTGAGCATTTAATAGAATAATCTGTGATTCTATATATATATGTAGAGAGAGAGAGAGAGAGAGAGACAGAGAGAGAGTCTGCCTTTCTCTTATCTCAGTGTCAAAACTATGATCAAAGCACTCATACCTCCCTGTACCTGTTCTCTTCGTTCATAGTAACATTCGTATCTCTGTGTTTACCTTCTGTGGGCAAATACCCATTACATCAAGATTGAGTTCAGGACGTTTTTCTCTCTCCCTAGGATTATAAAAGGGAGTTGTTTTCCTGCGCTTATCCCACAAACGTTTTGGAAAGATTAAAATGTCAAAGGCCGAGGGAACAAAAGTCACTTAGAACAAACAGCCCTCTATAATACCCTCCGTGTCATGGGGCTTCCACGTGTTTATTTAGAGCAAATGAAATGAGACAGGTTGCAAATGCTGTCAAGTTCCAACCACACAGAGAATTTCAAATCACTTACTGTCAAAACCCTGAACATGTAATTCCTTATACACCTTCTGGAAATGCGAAGCAACTTCATTACAACCTATTCTACTACCTGTTCAGAAACCCATGTCTCTGCTTGTGTATCCAAATGAATGTTTATGCAGGCGCCTTTGGCGTGTTTGAATAAGATGCTTCTTAAGATAATCAACTGATCGTAAGAGTAACAAACCAGAAAGTAGAATAACAAAGCACAAGGTGAAGATACAATTTAAAGGCCGAGTACCCCCAGCGTGAATCCCTGGGACCTTCCTGGTCTACCTGTTTCCTTCTCTGGAGCTGACCTGGCGCTGACCTGTAGCATAATTATGTCCCTGCTTATGACCGGGGGCCTTTTACGGCACTCAGGTGGCTACAAAATTCAGCTCTTCTGAACTAACTGAGTGAGTCACAAGAAATGTTCTTCGGAGCAAAAATGATCACAGTTATACTTAACAGGCTTTCAAAAATGTAGATTCTTTTACGTGTCAGCGCCCCCATCAACCATTAACTCAAGGTTTTGGCAGATGGCACGCAATAGATTTAATTCTGAAACGCAGAATTAAACTATGAAATGTCATAAATTATAATGGAAAACTTTAATCTTTCAGGGGAATCTTTTAAAAGAACAAATCTGATGGGGTGTTTCCATTGCATAGAAATACCTCAGCGCTTCTCATCACCTGTAGGAATCAATTTACAACTTGAAATCTTTCTTGGGGCCCATTATCCTGCAACCCCCCCACCTTCCAGCCACACTGGCCTTTCGGCTTCTTGCACGGATCATTCCAACAACCCACGGGGCTTTGTTAGTGATCTAGTCTAAGCGCCTGGAGTATCTCATCTCATTTAACCTTCCTAACTGCCACCTAAAGTATTATTAGTCCCATTTTACAGATGAGCAAGATGAGACAGCAAGAGATGAAATCACCCAGGACTCCACCATCCTGGAAAATGAGGCGGGCAGGATTCGAGAACACAGTTCCAATCCAGTGAAAGTCTTTGCACTTAAAATCCTTTCCTCCATAGTACGAAACAAATGTAACAGCAAACCCAATGAATAAAACAGAAAATACACGAAAGCTCAGAAAACTTTTTTAAAAAGCACTTAGAATTACATCATTCATTAACAATATTCCTTGGTAGTGTGAAAATAAAGGCAATCTCATTGAAAACGCAGTCGGGAAGGCCTGCAGGGGGCGCTCTCACACGGGTACCTCCCACTGCTCAGGCACAAAAGAGGGAAGGAAGGTGAGAATTATTTCCACAAGGGAGGACGTTTGTCACATAGGAGATGTATGTCCTGCTTGTGAGAATGACGCTCCCTCCCTCCCCAGCGCCCACCCAGCTCACAGCCAGTGAGAAACCACCACAACCTCGAACACCTGCTCTTCGTCAATGAACTTCTGTTCAGAGCAGCCCTCCCCAATTTCCTCCGAAAACCTGGTAAAAGCCGACAGTCCCTTTGTCTCTGCAGACTTGCCTGGGATTCACTGTCGCTTGAGTGTCCCCAGTAGCACTTCCTCTGCTAACCGAAAGAAACTCAATCTTTTTTTTTTTTTTACTTAAATAAAATTATTTTTACTTTTTTTTAAGTTAACAGTATGAAAAATCCAAAGACTTAAAAGTACATGAGGGCGTGTGTCCACCGTCTCCCAATGTCATGCTTTCCATGAAGAATAACTGATAGCGTGGGGCGCCTGGGGGGCTCAGTTCGTTGAGCATCTGACTTCAGCTCAGGTCATGTACTTGAGGTTTGTGAGTTCGAGTCCCGTGTCGGGCTCTGTGCTGACCGCTCAGAGCCTAGAGGCTGCTTTAGATTCTGTGTCTCCCCCTCTCTCTGCATCTCCCATGTTCATGCTCTGTCTCTCTCTCTGTCTCTCAATAAAAAACAAACATTAAAAAAATGTGAAAAAAGGATAACTGATAACAGGTGACATTTCTTTCATTTCCGTACACTCATCGCTACATTGAAACACCGCAATGTCCATATATACATATATAGATAAATATATGCTGCGTGTGCGTGTGTGTGAATTGTCCATTTATTTATTCTAATCTGTATTTTTAGACTTTTATTTCCCTTTTTAATGTTTATGTATTTAGTTTTGAGAGACAGAGAGATGTTGAGTGGGGGAGGAGCAGAGAGAGAGAGAGAGAGGGAGGGAGGGGGAGAGAGAATCCCAACCAGGCTCCGCACTGTTATCACAGAGCCTAGTGCTGGACTGGAGCTCACAAACTGCAAGATCATGACCTGAGCTGAAGTAACTGACTGAGCTATCCTGGCGCCACAGCATTTCTGATGTCCCAAGGGCGCTGCGGAAATTGCTTCTTATGTCAATTCCTGGTGATACCGAGCATGCAGGAAACTATAAGCCCTTCGTTCTGTAAGAAAGCCATAAATATTCAGTACTTTTCTACAAAAAAAAAATCTGCAGTTGGTCTAAGATTCTAAAAATTGAATTTTGTTTGTTTTCCAGGCATAACATAGGAAGAGACTGCAAATCATAGTTCATGAACAAGAAAGCTGTAGAAACGAATAGGTGCCACCGATGTTGACAGTGGCTTGGTCTCGACCAAATCAGAGGGCACGTCCAGGAAAGAGCCGTGAGGAATAGCTCATGACCTCCGCGCTGCGACGTTTCCAGACTGAGCAGCTGGGGGGTGGAATGGAGAATGCGGGCTATGGCACGTGGCCTCCTGGCGTGGAGCCCAGGCACCTCCTGGAATGCAGCTTGCACCCTGGCAAAGGGGGTAAGATGGCGCCTTCCTCACAGGGTGGCCGTGAGAACTCGGTGTGAGGATGCAGGTGGCCAGGGTGGCCCAGTGCCCCGCACACAGCAAGGACTCCATTTCTGGGAGCCATGCTCTGATTCTGATCACGGATCAGGTAGAAATAGGGAAACTAGAAGGACCGAGCATTCTGAAGACCTGGGAAGAGTCTCCCGTCCCAGACAGGCACTGGCTTTCCGAGCCGACGCGGGCGGCTGGAGGGAGGACACCCACTGCAAATGCTCTTAAATAAAAAGGGGCATTATCACCCCCCCCAGTAGGTTAAGCAAGGAAGATTCCTGCATACCCACAACCGTAAAGACTGGGTCTTCTGCCTCTTCCAAGTCTCCTGGCTCCAGACTGACGTCACCTTCAGGAAGGACCGTGGCCGCCCACAGCCACCTGCTCCCCCAGCTCAGGCTGGAAACCAGAGAAAATCCAGCCCCCAGTCTCCTCAGTGTAGCTGGAAAGGTCCCAGGAAGGTCACAGATGGCCTCACGTACCCAACCCCCACCTCCGGGGTGAATCCCATTGACCAGAAGAAGGAAAAATGGCATCGAGAGAACAAAAGCAGTAGCTACCCTCCAAATACCACTCATAAAAAATACAGCTCCATGTGGCATATCAGCATGTGACCGAGCCCACAAACACCCTCGGAAAGAATTTCCATAATCATAACCATACATTTTAAAAACTCTCTGCCGGGCCCGAAAAGACTTGCATGTCAGTTTCCGCAGAAAGCCACTTCCTCATGAGCTACGACAACTGCGTTTGAGAAAGGGACCAGAAAGAATAATAAGGAACGTGTCAAATGACATTGGGTGAGAACGGATTGATAGAAATGGCTTGGTAGACGTGTTGTCACTGCTTGTAATTTATAAGCTGCCCCACAGCTCACCTCACAGTCGGTTTTTGTTCTGTCTTGTTCTGTTGTTTTTCTGCAGTGATACGTCCAGCTGGGGTGCCATCACTCCAGCATGCGCGTGGGTGAAGTGCTCGCCGCATGCAAAGGGCCTCGCGCTCCTGCGGCCAGACGCTGATGAGCCCTTGTCCGGAACGCCATCACATAGCGTGAGCTCGAGAGCCACGCTGGGCAAACGAGGCTTTTCTGCGAGTCCCTGCAGGGTCTGGCAGCGAGTGGCGAGCGCCCCAGGCAGGAAGCAGCACTCAGGAGACGCTAATTAACAGTGACAACCGTGGCGGTGGCCTGTTTTTGTTTTTTTGTGGTTTTTTTCCCCCAAATCTATTTGGAGACACAAAAGGGAATCCAGAACTGAGAAAAGTCTCTGGAATGCCTTGGAAGGGATTATTTAGTGAGAGTGTTAGGAGATACTGCTTTGTAGCTCGTAGTTATTAAAAATTGTCCAGCGGATTTTGCACGTCTCGTTCCCACTCAGGCAACCGAACAGCTTTCACGATGGAGCCATTCACTTAGAGTCAGGCAGGCGACTCCGTGGTGCCCACAGCCGCGGGCTGCCGATGGGGTTGATCCGGAAGGCTTTTAGGATGCTAGAGGCTTTTAAGGGAGGTCGTGTCCAATGACGATGGGGCGTGCTTGTGCGTTTTAGAATATACTGCACTCTGAACTTTATTTTGAAAGTAGCTTAGGGGCGCCTGGGTGGCTCAGTCAGTTAAGTATCCGATTTTGGCTCAGATCGTGATCTCACAGTTCACAAGTTCAAGCCCTGTGTCAGGCTCTGTGCTGACAGCTCAGAGCCTGGAACCTGCTTCAGATTCTGTGTCTCTCTCTCTCTCTTTCTGCCCCTACCCTACTCATGCTCTGTGTCTCTCTCTTTCTCTCAAAAGTAAATAAATTTAAAAAATTAAAAAAAAAAGATTTAAAGTAGTTTAATAATAGTGACTATCCTGACTAATGGTAGACGGGAGCTGTTGGGGAATTTCGGTTTGGGTTGTTGCAAAGGAGGGCTCGAGGTCACGACAAGATAATGAGATAAGTCACTGAGACAAGCTAGTAGTTGATTTGTTACTTACATTGCTCTCTGCTATTTGAGATCTGTCACCTGCTCTGCGCATTGGTTCTGTGCTGGGGGGCGGGGGGTAGGGGGCTGTGCTCCCAGGGAGAAGCAGGGGTCGGGTCTGCATCCAGGGCCCTGGAATGTTCCTTCATATTTCTCTTCATTGCACTGTGATCTGCATTCATGCACTGGTTCACTTACTGATAAAGATTCAAAAATGCTAAGGCCATGTTTATTGACAGGACAGAGAGAAGTTGTCTTCATCTGCCTTGAGGACAAAGGCAAAATGACATTTTTTAAAAGCCCTGCATTTAAGGAATCTCTTCCACATCTACTCTCCTCATAGCCAGATTCTGATTAGTGTTACAGAAACCTAGAAGCCAGATGGAAGGTCAAGGCCCCCCTAACTTTCTGGACCTCTGGCTTTGCACACTACTCACCCCCAGAGAGACAATAATGTTTGGTCCTGGTGCAGATATGACTGTGACTTCGAGGAAGGTACGTTTTCATAGCGAGCTAGTAACACGAAGGATATACTGCTATGCACACACTGCCGGTCGGTGGAGTTGGTAAACAGCAGGAGGGAATCATGGGTATCAGATAATAAGACGACTTTGTCGGTTTGAAGGTTGGTGGGGGAGGACGCAGGGAGGCTGGGGGCACAGGGCAGTATCCTCCGTCTCCACAACCTGGCACTAGCAGGAGTGGTAAGGGGCGAACAGAGGGCAGCATTCCCTGAAAAGACCTGGCCGAAGGGTAAATCTGTGCTGATATCAAAGATCCAATAGTTCTTGCTCTGGATAGTTGGATGTCTACTAACAGGAAGTTTGCTTTGATGCCTTTTAATTCTTGAATAAAAAACTAGTTTTAATTCTTGAATGAAAAAATAATGTGTTTTGAGAATTTAAGAATTGGTGAGATTTCGATGTTGAGAAAGACTTGGACTGACTTTTAGAAAATCTGAATTAACTCAGATCTTGAGACAGTCTGTCGTTTTGACCTCAGTAGTGATGGCAGCTGGTGATCACCCAGAATAAAGTGACCCTCGGCATTATGATACAAGGACTTCATTCTAAAAGAAAAAAGTCACGGAAGGAATGTGTGGTGACAAAAATCTACCATTAATTCAGTAAGACATTAACTAGCATGTGCACCTTTTCTGGAAAGAAACAGGCCCTGAGTATGTGAAACTGTTATTTATGTCATCTTCAGACAATGCTTCCCTAGAGCTCTTGTGGGCTAATGGGCATTGTGATCATTTCTCCGAACCCCCCCAGGGATCACACGTGGGGAGGCTCTTATTCTGAGGACTCGTTCTCAGCAAATATAATCAAACATGAAGGTTTTATGCCCATGCCTACCAATTGGGTTTTAGCGTATTTAAGAATAAATGGTAACTATTTGAGATTCAGGTTTTACAGGGTAGAATTTGCACATTTTCCTCAATGGAAGCTGAGGGAAGAAAAAAAGGGGGTGGGGGGAATAAGCACAATGTATTCTTGCACACGAGCTGTTTGTGCCCATAGGGAAGAGCTGGCTGTTGAAAAGACAGGTTTCTCGCTGAGTGCATGGCTGGATCGCATTTTCCTTCTTCCTTGGGAGCTAGATGTGGCCATGGGGCTGTGTCTTAGGCAATGGAATGTGAGTGGAAGTGATGTGTGTTCCTTTCCGGTCCAGCACCCTCATGCTCGTCAGCCATGATTCTTCAAGTTGTCTTCCTTTCCAGCCGGCTGGAGTGGAGACAGCATGGAGTGTGGCCTTAAGGACCACTCTGCAAATGGCGGTGCTATCTATGGAAGGAGCCCGGTCCCTGAGGGACCTCCTTGAGAGGATCTGCTCACCAGTCAAGAGCACCAATTTGGAGATGGAGTGAGAAGTAGGTTTTTTAAAACATCCAAGCCATTCTATGTTTTGAACTTTGTTACAATTGTGTCCTTGACAAATGCGGTATATGATCAATGTTGGATTACTCTTAACCAGAGGTGAATCTCTCGTGTTGCTACGATTCTGTGAGGAAGACCAGGAAATGGGGAGTACAACGTAGCTTGCCCTGCGTTTCTTCTGAGCGAGACTTGCACATTCTCTAGGTACCATAATTGTGTCTTCCATATGAGGCGGAGCATGCTTGGAAGCACTGCTTCACATATTTGGTCTAGTTTTATGTTCATGCTTTCTTGACTGAAAGCAGATGTTCTTTCTCTCCTGCCATTTTTTTTAAATGCATGGCTCCCCAGGGCCACCACTCACACCCCTACATTGCCTTCCCATTGTAATTGCATTCACCGGGGAGTGGGCTTAAAACACTGTCTCAACCATAGTCATTAGTAGAATATGCTATTTAGTTTCTAATTCTGTTAGTAATACAGATGTGAATTTTTAAATGTCCGTTTACCATCATCAACAGCTTGGGGAAGGTATCAGGAGATCAGTTAAAAACACATTTCTCCAAATGAATTTGTTTTATTTTAGTAATAATGGGCTATAATGGATTGAGTCATCTAAACTACTCCAGAGAAGTCAATTCTCATTTTATTTGCTTTGTTTTTTAACCTTAAAAATATTCAGGTAACTTCTCTAAAGTGTGGGGATAAATATTTACAAGAGACATGTCTGATCAAGGACTGTCATCCACATTATGTAAACTCTTAAAACTCAACAAAAAGAAAATAGACAACCCCATTTTATAATGGGCCAAAGACCATAACAGATACTTCATCAAAGAAGATATGACAAAAAAAGCATTTGAAAAGACTCTCCACGTTTTGTCATCAGGAAGTACGGGTGAAAATAGCAATGAGACACCACTACACACCTATCAGAATGGCCAACATCCAGAACGCTGATGACACCCAATGTTGGTGAGGAAACAGAGCAGGAAGAAGTCTCCTACATTGCTGTGACGCTAGCCACTCTGGAAGACAATTCGATGGTTTCTTACAAAATCAGACATCCCTTTACCACAGGACCCAGCCATCTCACTCCTTGGTATTTACCCAAAAGAGTTGAAAACTTAGGTCCACACAAACCTAAGATGTTTCCAACAGTATTCACAGCTGCCAAAATTTGGAAACAAAGAGGATGTCCTTGGCGAATAGGTAAATAAGTTGCAGTACCTTTGGACAATGGGGCATTATTTCACACTAAAATATTATTAATGTGCCACCAAGTGATAAGAAGGCAAGGAGAAAACTTAAGTGCATGTGACTAAGTGAAAGAAACTAATCCTATTTGATTCCAGTGATATTACCTTCTGCAAATGGCAAAAATATGGAGACAATGAAAATAAGTAGTTGTGAACGTGGGAGGGGAGATGAGGCAAAGCACAGAGGATTTCTAGAATGGTGAAAATACACTATCATGGAAGACCCAACTCCATAGAATGTTCACCCCCAAGAGTGAACCCTAATGCAAGCTAAGACTTGGGGTGACGATGATATGTCAGGGAAGGTTTGTCCATTGGTTAAAAAAATATTGTACCGCTCTGTTCAGCGTGGTGGTGATGGGGACACTAGTTATGGAAAATCTCTGCACCTTCCTCTAAATGCTGTTAAAACAATTCTGTGAGCCTCTGTGGATCTACTGGCTATAAAGGAATGGCACTCAAATGGGGCAGGACAGACCTGTCCCCCAAAGCTAGCAAATGCCAGGTACTATTGTTATAGCCAAGCCTGAGCTAGGAGCCTGTATAGGGCACCCAGAGAGAGAGAGAGCTTTTCGGGAGAATGACCTGGCAGGTGTTACACTCCTCAAGATGCTAATTGACTCAGTGTCCCCAAAGTAACTCCCCTGACTTTTTCCTCTCCCCTTATCTTTGCT
Source organism: Crocuta crocuta (assembly GCF_008692635.1). Taxonomy (NCBI): domain Eukaryota; kingdom Metazoa; phylum Chordata; class Mammalia; order Carnivora; family Hyaenidae; genus Crocuta; species Crocuta crocuta. Next base: position 19,049,360 of record NW_027529428.1, on the reverse strand, counting down.
GAGCTCTGTTGGCCAAACTCAACTTGAGTTATAAGGGACTTGGGGAATGATAGAGAGGGATAAAGGAAGGGTCCAGAAGGACAAACAAACGACGTGCAGTTTGAGTCCGGAAGTGAGAGCATACTCTTTGCATCTCAGCTGCATCCAGCTTCGTGACTTGGAGGCGGTTCCCAACCCCGCAGAATGGTGATTTTCTCCTCAACAAATCTGCAGAGTGAAAAGTGCACTCATCTTGTGGTTCGCTCTGAGCATATGCACAGTGCCTGGTAAGGACATCTTTCTCAGTAAATGCAACTTATTATTCTTATTACAGTGCTGATGTTTTGACAATCCCGCTCATCTTTGTGATTTCACTTGATAAAGGGTGACGAAGAACACCTGTTGCGTACAATCTGCATGGACTACGATGTGAGTGTCCAGCCCCCTGCCTTCATGTCTGTGACTCACAAAAAAGCATATTTTTAGTGTGGATGTTAAAATAGAATAGAAAGAAGCAACTCTGAACCTTACTTTTATATTCTCTTGGATATGGGCAAGATTTCCATCTCCCTGTCTCCTCCTATTTGACAATTTTTTTAAAGAGCTACAAGCATTCAAGTTACTTAGAAACCATGAGTGTTATGTCCTGCCTATTCATGAAGACACGAAGCTGTATGATACCTCATGAAACATAAGAAGGAACTTCTGACATCTGTCCAGGACCTAGCAGGTTCTAAATATTGAAGTAGTAGTTCATGAATTGTCTCTCCAATGCAGATTTGAGATTCATGTGACTTCCAGTGGGCTTCAGAATCCATAGGAATTTAATCCAGGGATGGTAAGAGATTCCAGAGGTAAGACCTACTGCCTTGTCAGGAGTCCTGAAGGTTTTACTGAGAAGTTGGAGGTTTCAGGATGTTGAAATAAGGTTCTAGTTGCCCTCAGAACCGTGAACATAGCTATCACATTGAATCAAATGCCAGATCCCATCTCTCTAAATGTGTTGACATTCTGATGTTGAGCATGTGATACTTGTTTGTTCCATCAGCAAATGAAGCAGACAAGAATTGAAATATGAAAAATCTGTCAAGTTACCCTTGGGAATCGAGAACTCAGTCAGTGATGCCTTGTTTCTCCCGAATGTAGCTTGGCCCTCTCAACAGAAGACAGAACAGACCATGGAGCTGAATGCGTCTGCGTTGTTACTTGAAGGTCCCCAAGACGAATCTTTGCCCTGTTTATTTTTATCCTAAAAATGTAAATTGCACACTGAACTGTGATTTAGACCGTGATGTTCATGACAGCTGGCTGGACAAACAAAAGAAATAATGCGCAATGCACAGAGTATAGAGAGGTGCCTGCGACAAAAGATTCTAGGCAATAAAACACTGGCATCCTAAAGCCTATGAATTTAAAAATACTTTTGAAGTGCAAATGATGATCTACGAGAGAATTGAAAAAAATTAGCCTCGAACGATGACTCCACAATTCTGATCATAAATTATGTATCTGGCTCTTTGCTAGAAAAGAAGCACAGGCAGCCCATCCTCAAGGCATTGGTGTCCTAGTGACCGTGTATGCATCAAAAGCACATAGCAAAAGGCGGACCCACCAAAGTCATGGGCACCAGGGTTCAGCGAAGCCAAGAGATGGGGACATGAGAACAGAAATTGCCAAGTCAAGCTGATGATAGAGAGAGAACTCAGAGGGGAATCCAGAATGGGGCCGGTTCAGATCTACTGTCAGACCAATAAAGCTGGATGCAGAGATGAGCATGTGAGGGTCGGGCGGCCCCAGGAGCCTCCTGTCTAAAGTGGGGAAGTCATTTGGATGAGCTCAGATAAAGGTGATTACGCTTGATGGGTAGAGAGACACTGTAGAACATTCTGAATACCAAGGTAAGCTCATTTTTAAAAACACCATCTGGAAAGTGTTTTTTAACAAGTGACAAGAAGCATGGTAAAAAGGAATGTCTATTCGTCATTAAATATATGCTGCATACTACGTTTAAGACCTTAAATGAATTATCCTATTTCATCCTCAAACGCGTATAGTAAATGTGCAGTCTCTGCCATTCTTCTTCTTAAAAATTTTTTTAATGTTTATTTATTTTTGAGAGACAGACAGAGAGAAAACAGGGGAGGAGCAGAGAGAGAGAGAGAGGCACAGAATCTGACGCGGGCTCCAGGCTCTGAGCTGTCAGCACAGAGCACGACGCGGGGCTCGAACCCATGAACCGTGAGATCATGACCTGAGCCGAAGTCAGACACTCAACTGACTGAGCCACCAAGGTGCCTCCTCTTATTCTTATTTTGATTCCATATTTTTCTTTACTGACACCTGGGTAACAGCAGGGTAGAAAGCAAGAGGGGCTGCTAGAAAAGGAGAATTTAAAACTACAAAACAGGAAAGGGCCCAAGGCACTAGCTCTGGATTTTGGCCCCGGGCTCATCCAGTTCGTGTTGCAGCCATGAGGGAACTCTTTTGTAAGTGTCAGCTCAGCCAGGAAAACTCAGTTTTGCTGTGCAGTGTAACCTCGCCAAATCTCCTGTTGGTATGAAAAGCTTTGAGTGTCTATGTTTTTTCCAAAGTCAAGCAATCTTGACTTGAGGCTCTGGCTCATTTAAATATATCTGTCACGCACAAAGTCTATGTGTGTATTAGGGAAGTATTTCTTGCTTACAACATCCAAAGAAAATGTGTATTTGCTCTTATATGAAGGAACAATGAGTTTAAGGGTCTTTTCTTTTTCTTTGCCTTCTGTTCTCTTTCCAGCAATGGGACTATGCTTTTCTTTTTGTCGTTTATGCTCTAAGTCTAGCTTGTCCTGGATAATAGAAAAGACAGGTAGTAGTAGTATCTCTTCAAAGAATAAACATGCGTCCAGACAATCAGGTCTTCGGGGTTGTGAAAAAATTTAACAAATGCATAAATGAAACAAAACCACTAAATCAGTGAATCCCAGAAGCTACCTCACAAAGCAATGTCCTGGCCGCATAACTTTTCACATGACCCCTAAGCTCAACAATTTAACCAAAGAGCCGGTTCCCTTTTAAAAAGCCGTTGTTTAAATGGTAAGTGGAAGAAGGACCGTCTGGACTTGCACGTAGCAGGTGGGTCGCCTGCTGGAAACTGAGGAGTACTGCTCACTGTCACGGTGACCTTGTTGGGTATTTAGGAAAATGTTGCCAAAACGTTCATGAACTGATGTCACTAAAGAATATATGTCTCATGGCTGAGTCACTCTGGGGCAAAACGTTGACAGATACAATAATACCACATCAGCCCACTTGGTCTTCAGCGTTTTGCACGTTAGGGGTCCCGAAGTCCAGTCAGACCCTCGTCAACGTACCTGTCCTTTATGTTTTGCTTTAGATATAGAACTCAATCTCGTACTTCTAACTATCTCTCGTGACCCCTCCTTGAATATTCTATGTATCGTGACAGCCATCAGCAATGAGGAGGTGGGGTTTTGCCCCAATCAAAGGTACCCTTTATACATTGCTGTCTCACACCAGGGGCTGGCGAGCAGTTGGAAGGTTTCCAGCCACGTCTCAGCTGACTGCCAGGACCACATCATGTAGCCTAGTTCCCCCTAATCCGGGATTTACAGCTCAGCGCCAAAGTGTCAGCGTGTTCCGCTAAGCCTAGAGCATAAACACCAATCAGAAGCCTCAGGCAGGGCGTATACGGAGGCATCGTTCGGAAAGCCTCATCGCAATGGTCGCTGTGGGGCTTTGTGAGCCATGGCGTGAGCGGCAGGACCTCCAGACCCACTCACCAACAGTGCTGGTCTGAAGAAAATGTCCCATCGGGGTAATGAAATACTGATGCCTCTGGGACCGTGGCTTTTTTGACTGAGCGCTCCGGCCCCGAAGCTGCTGAGTGTTCTGAAAACCTGAACCACGGAGAGCGCCTTTTTTCTGTGGCTAAAGACGTGGTTTGCCACTTTGCTGATTCTGGGAAATAAATAGTGCAGTAGAAAGTGAATGGTTCTAGGAGGGCTTGAATGTCATGCTTCCTGGGAGCAGGTGTTTGTATCTGATCTTATTTTAGAGATTGTCACATCTCAGAAAATTCGCAACAAAGGACATCAGAAGGTACAATTTTCATGTTTGGAATTCAGGAAATAAAATTCTTTTTTTAAAAACTTTATTTATTTATTTTGAGAGAGAGAGAGGCAGAGTGAGTGGGGGAGGTGCAGAGAGACAGAGGGAATCCCAAGCAAGCTTCATGCTGTCAGCACAGAGGCCCACTCGGGGCTCAAACTCACGAACCATGAGATCATGACCTGGGCCAAAACCAAGAGTTAGACGCTCAACCAACTGAGCTTCCCAGGTTCCCCATGGAATTCAGGAAGTAAAATTCTTAACAGATGAGCGAAATTTAAAAATAGAAATTCAGTTAAACTTTCCTTTGAGATCCAGACCTTGAAAAATATGTATTGGTTTTGATTATTAAATTGCATTATAGTTGAACACTACCTAGTTCATTAAGACACGAATAAATAAAAAGTGCAAGATTGGGAGAGGAAGGAACAACCAATTATTATTAGCAGATGTCATCATTTTACATGCAGTTAATCTAAAGTAATCTATAGATAAACCATTGGAATTAACAGGAAAAAAATAAGCTTAATAAGCTTAACGTTACTAGGTACAAACTCAGTTTATAAAACTCAGTGTTTTTTTATATGCCATCAACAAAGGATGAAAAAATAATAGTATTAAAAAAAGATAGATTTCATAATACTGTACCAAAGACACCTATCTAGGAATTTATCTAAGAATTCACAGACAAGACCCATATGGAGAAAATTCTAAACCGTAGTGCAAGATAGTTAAGAGACTAAATGCATGAGAAGATATAGTAAGTTCGTGGTTTGGAATAGTCACTATTTTATTTTATTTTACTTTTTTTATTTTAGAGAGAGGGAGAGAACACAGGCCAGCAGGAGGGGGCAGAGAGAGAGAGAGAATCTTTAACAGGCTCCAGGCTCAGCACAGAGCCCGACACAGGGCTCAGCGCTTTAACCCTGGGATCATGACCTGAGCTGAAATCAAGAGTTGGCCGCTCACCTGATTGAGTCACCCAAGTGCCCTGTTACCCCTCATTATTTTAAACAGATCACTTTCCACCAAAGTGTACGTGAAAATCCAATGAAAATCCTTGATTTTTGGGTGGAATTTAATGAACCAGTTTAAAAATTTATAAGTGGACATACACATGGCCAAGGGCAGTCGAGATATGTCTAACAAAAACACTCTGGGAGGACTTGCCTTAACAGATATCGACATTGATCATAAGGTGAGAGCAGTTAGGGGCAGGCATTACTAGCCCAGGGCCAGTCACGGAGAGCTCGGCCAAAGTGCACTTCACAGACAATCACAGACATGTACCAGTGCTTCTGTGTTGAAAACGTGGGAGCAGCCTGACCTCTTCAATAAATGGTGCCCGGACAACCATATCCAGAGGGAGAGATGCAGTGACCCAGACCTTAAGGAGGCACACAAAACATCGATTGCAGGTGGATTAAGGGCATGAAGGAAGTAGCTACAAACTGAAGCTTTTAGAATAGAGATGGTCTTCATGACCTCAAGGCAGGTATGTCTTTCTTCAATAAGGCACAAAAAACACTGGCGCTGAATCTCCACGAACATGCTTGTGTGCGTGCAAACTGAGTCCATATGATTAAATACCCTGCGGGCAGAAATTTAAAAAGAGCCTTGTGAATTGCCAACCAGTCAATGAAATAAAGCACAAAGAATCAAGATCACTGAAAAGATGCAATACTTCCGTGCCAGAAGAGTAGAAACCTTCTATACCAAGAATTTAACAACAACAACAACAAAAAAAGATGGAAAAACACACGTTTTGGTAAAATTTTGTTAATGAAATAAACATAAGAAAACAGAAAAAGGAAGAAATCAGTGGATTAAAGAAACAAAACCTACCACTGCTTTGTTGAAAAAATCTACAAATCAGACAAAATCCCAGCAAGAAAAAAAACGAAATGAAACAGCCCTTCTTGTGCAGAATTGTTTCAGAAAAGAGAAACAGGGTCAGCTGTCCAAGGAATTTTAACACCAGATAAGGAAAGCTACTGGGCAAATAATGACCAGCAGCCTTACTTCTCTGATTTCAGCCTGTGTGACGTTGATAAAAGTCATACTTGCCATGAGAAGCCATACATTTTCTTTAACAGTTTAATGGAAAACCTTTCAATAATGGGAAGATTGATGACAAATGTTTTAAAAATATAATTCATAATGAGGCGCCTGGGTGGCTCAGTTGATTAAGTGTCTGACTCTTGATCTCAGCTGAGGTCTTGATCTCATGGTCATTAGTTCAAGTCCTGTCCTGGGCTCCATGCTGGGTGTGAAGCCTACACACACACACACACACACACATATATGTATATATATATTTATATATTATATATTATTTTATATTATATATTTTTATTTAGACATAATTTTATATGTGCTTATATTTTACATATTTATATATAATTTTATAGAGTATATATTTCTTATATTTATATATATATATAAAATTCACCAAACATGACATTTATACTATGTTATACAGATAAAGGAGGTCACTAGAACATTCCTATGAGTCCTTTACCCTGACCACATTAAGAATACAATAGTGAATAAAATGGAGTGGAAGTCCTTTCTTGTCATATTTATAATTATTCTGTGTTATAACAAAATTGAGTCCTTGTAATTATTTTTAGTCATTCTATGACATTTTAATTTTTTTAATCTAGAAGTTTCATTGTTAACTCATATGGCTTAACTTGGGTATCTTCAGAGAAATTCCATTTATTTTATTTATTAAAAAATCAAAGTTAAATAATAAATCTAATTTTTAATCTATATCTCAGCACTATGATGATCTTAAAGTCTCAATGTTTTTATCTTATAATGTCACTGCTATGTAAGTGGATGGTTTACCCATATAATCAAAGCATTCATAATATTAAGCAGGTGGAGGTAATTAGCCAGGGGGAAATAGGTTCTACTATTTAATGGGTTAGAAATGGGTTAGGAAAAAGCCTAGGGCAAAAAACCACCAGCACGGGGTGAAAACTTCCGAGGTTAGCTAGCGATATATCGTAATGAGATCACCAGTACTTTCCATGGGACACCAATATACTTTGATCACAAACCCCACTTGCCCCCCAGACCCTTTGCTTCTTACACATACAAGTTAATAATGCTGTCTGATTGTTTTCTTCACATTTACCATATGGGTAAGATCTTGTGAGCTCAATAAATACGGAGACGAAACCCCTGTTCAGGGCTCTTATCTCCTCCCGGACATTAGCCTCTCTCGTATTCAATTCTGCATCCACTCTGTTGCTGGACAAGCGAGAACTCCAGACTCATGGTCTGTGGCAATTAGCTAAATCATCAGCTCTCAGAGTATGGTCTGAGGACCTTAAGAACTACCCCCTTGTGAGAATCCATGAGGCCAAAGTCATTTTCATAAAAAATTAAAGTGGCTATTGGCTTTTTTCTCACTACATTGGTCATTACAATGATGGTATGAAGCCAAATGTGGTAAAGGAGCTATAGCCTTAGCACACAACAAACAGGGGAACCAAACTCTATGTGTGGCCATGACATTCAACACTACCATGCACACACATCAAAATAAGTGCCGATTCTGCTTGGGACTGAAATGGTAAAAAGGCTTCATCTTATTATACCTCAGTCAGTACATGTGTTTCTTTAGTATCATGTGTGGTGAAATGGGACATATCCCAGACCTTGATGCTGCCCAGGGTGGAAGTGGGGGGAAGGGAAAATGTCTCCAGGAAGACATTTGTGCAGCAACTTGCACAAGTTGTGAAAGGAAACAGCACATTTTTCATGAAACACCATTTCTGCTTGATGCAGCAACTGAAAGACAAGCCACAGTTATCAGACTTGGATTTTGGCAGACACTTTCTGCAAATTGAACAAAGTGAACCTGTCAATTCGGAGAACATAACTGACATTTTTTTGTCCCCAATGATTAGATTTGAACTTTCAAATGAAAATAAGAATTTCAGGATTTTTGACAGCTTCCCAATACTTAACCAACTTTTCTGATGATGTGTGTGGTGAGATCCTAATGGGTGTGATTTTGATGTCACAGAACTAAATGTGTCAACAGTTGGAAGATTTGCATTAGTCAGGGAACTGATAGTTTCTAAGTGACCACCGTGTGCTGTTACGCTATCCCACGTGGACAAACAATCCGTTCACGGTGTAAGATAGACCAATGAATTTCATATAAATAAGCATGAAAAGTCGACTGGCGTGGTTTCAGATTCCATGTTGCAACTAACCTTTAAGAAACTACTACTTGTCAAGCTTTGTTAGAAGAGCAAAGAAGATCCATAATGGGCTGACCAGGCTATTCGAATATTCCAGCCAGATATGTAGGCAGAAATACATATGTAGGTAGAAATATATAGGAGGCCAGAATTTCTTCATATACTTCAAATAAAATAACATATTGCAACAAATTGAATGCAAAAACATAGGTGAGAATCCAACATTTTAAACTCAACATTAAAGATATTTGCAAAAAGCCTCCCTTTCTCTCTCTAAATAAATAAACTTTTTTTTTTTTAATGTTTTTTATTTATTTCTAGGAGAGAGAGAGAGAGAGACAGCATGAGCAGGAGAGGGTCAGAGAGAGAAGGAGTCACAGACTCTGAAACAGGCTCCAGGCTCTGAGCTGGCAGTCAGCACAGAGCCCGATGCGGGGCTCGAACCCACGAACCGCGAGATCATGACCTAAGCGAAAGTCGGACACTTAACCGACTACGCCACCCAGGTGCCCCTAAATAAATAAACTTTTAAAAAAGCACGCAGGGGGTGCCTATGATCAGTCAGTTGACATCCAACTCGTGGTTTCAGCTCAGGTCATGATCTCACGATTCACAGGTTCCAGCCCTGCATAGGCACAGAGCGTGCTCGGCATTTTCTCTCTCTCTCTGCCCCTTCCTCTCTTCCTCTCTCTCTCAAAATGAATAAGTAAACAATAAACATATTTGCAAAATGAAAAACAATGTCCCTCACTCTTCTATTTTTTTGAGAAAATAGTTCTCTTTTATAAAAATATATTATATCTCATAAAATACATGTTAATATGTAATGGCTTTTACTGTCATTTCAAATAAATTAATGGCTTTTAAGGCTCTCACTTTTAAGTTTCTAATATGGATGTAATACAATGATAGAAAAAAGTTCTTTGGAACCCTCAGTCATTTTTAAGAGCATAAAGGCTTTTGGAGAGCAGATCATTTGAAAGCCCTTGAACTAGATACCTACTTAGTGACAGGCCAAGTATTTAAACAGAATAATAAAAGAAAGAAGCTACCAAATGGAACAAAATTTAAAATGCATCTGCAATCAAAATAATGTAGTTTGTAGAGAGTCTGCATATCGAGGCGACTTGTGAAGCCTAGTGAATCGGATGTCTATTAAAGTGGCAAGAGCGGGAAAAGGGATTAAAAAGGAGTTAAAGACTCGGAACACTTGTGGTGGCTGTGCACCGATCTATAAGTAGAGCATCAGCGCCACGGGAGAAACATCAGGAAATAAAGAATAAAGAGTTTTCAGTCTCCTGTTTAAGAGTGGTCAGCCTTTGGGAAGTCCAACTTTTCGTGGGATCTGCGAAAGTTGGTGTCATTGGCTCAGACCCGCCTCACCAGCTCTGCGGACGCACCCCCTGATCGTCCCTGGCTGGCCTGTCTGTGGCACTTGCCTCACCCCCTTTGCAGGCACATCCTCCTCTCTCTGTCCTTGCAGTAGGCCACCCAGGTGCTTTGTCTCCTCTGAGTTTTATCAAAGCATAATGATAAATTCACTGGGGTCATTAAAACCCAGTTCAATGACTATGTACGCTGGTGAGACTCAGAAAGTCCTTGACAGGCCTGCAGACCTGCAGCACTGCCATACACGAGGCAGAGTAAACTCCGATGACTCACGTTCTAAAATGCCTCTGAAAATAAAGCAAAACAAAAATCTTTTGTCTGATTCTGTAGAGCTATCTCTGAATGTCTGTGGCTTGTTCTGATAAATGTATATTTGGAGTCAATGAGACAGACTGGTTCAACATGAACTGTTACCATCAAGGGCGGGGGCCTTAGAGGACTCAGTAAACAGTTTCCTTCCCACCTGAGCTCTGACTCCCAGGAGAACTAATCAGCGGAACCACAGACGGAGCACCAAGCGATCTCCGTGTGAGCTCTGGTGACTTTGGGAAGGAGGACAGCTCAGCCGAAGACCAAAGTGCCTGTGAACTCACTCTCCAAAGTAGACCTTGGGAAGGTCCCCCGGAAAGAGAGTTCCAGGCACCAGGAGAGAGGTGCCTACCCATGTCACTCCCTCCCGCCATTAAAGGAAAAGCCCTCAGTCAGTATCTTTGACAGTATAGCTCCATCTAAGTGGGAAACTAGGAACAAGGTTTCCAGAGGTCTCTGCCTGAATCCCACTCAGACTCCAAAGAAAGGATGGGATGGAAGGTCAAGGCGCACAAAGGAAGTCAGCCCCCGGGGGCCTAGAAACAGGCAGGCCCTCCTCCACACTTGATGACGTTCCCGCAAGCACTCAGTTACGGATTACTCTGCCTGAAACAGTTTTAAGTACATTAACATTCTTCCTTTTTTTTTTTTTTTAGAATTTTAAAAAATATTTATTTATTTATTTTTGAGAGAGAGAGAAAGAGAGACAGAGAGCACAAGCGAGGGACGGGCAGAGAGAGAGGGAGACACAGAATCCAAGACAGGCTCCAGGCTCTGAGCTGTCAGCACAGAGCACGACATGGGGCTCGAACCCATGGACCATGAGATCATGACCTGAGCTGAAGTCGAATGCTTAACCAACTGAGCCACCCAGCAGCCCCAACATACTTTCATGTTTAGTCCTCATTTCAACCTTACTATTTTTTCCCTTTACATACAAAAGAAAAAAACCACAGAGAAGATAAGTAATATTCTGAAGGTCTGAGAGCTCTTAGATACAGGATTCGTACATCTCTGATGTGATAGCATTTTTAAAAAACATTCACTCATAGTTAGGGAATAAAGGTAGTTTTGAAATTTGTCAATAATATTTTTTCTTGGATTGTGCGATCACCGTGGTCACTGAAATGGGGCTCAGAAGGCAAACAGTGAACATCTGTTTAAATTTGGTCAGGGAGAACGTGGCATTACTCATGCCTCAGTAGCCACACCACAGGAACTGTGGTTTTATGATATAAAATCAGGGTTTTTTTGTTTCATTGCAGATTGTGTTTTAGCAAAACGGATTACCCATCCTCTTACTTGGAGAAACAGGTTTCAACAAGACAAGTCCACACTGCCTGATTTCCCCTACTAATTGGCAGCTCAGAAGATAACAAAGGATCCGAGCGACAATCCTCAGCCACATACACATTCCTCCCCTTCGGAGCGGGTGAAGTCGATCGGAGAGAGAACGGTGAGTCACGGTCCCTCTTGCCCACACGGTCATCACCATGGCAACCACGGTTGCCAGGTGGAGAATTCTCTCACACATCATAATTGCTATGTCCACTTTCAGCAGATCGGAAGGGAAAATGTCCACAATTTTGGCCCAAATTGAAAGACTCTAAAGTAACTGACACAAAGTATTAACATCATGGCCAGTAATAAGCTGTAATTATGTGACATTTATTGCTATAAAAACCATGCAACTTTAGACATAATGATGCTGGTATTACAAACAAAACCTCTCACCAGATATATTTACTGTCGAGATGTGTTACCTCACTTAGTGACAACATTGCACACATGAGAAAAAATGCTTTTAAAATTCTAATATCCTTTAAATAAAAAGAGAAACTGCAGCAATTTTAATTTTTTGAAAGAGGAGGAAGCTTACAGTTTCTCTGGAACAATATGAGGTAAGGATATTATGGAATCTACTGGAGAAGAGGATGCCTGTTTGTTAATATGTCTAACATCTGCAAAGAATAATGAAGATACTCAGAAATAAATATCAGAGAGGTAAATGGAAATCCATTTTCCCCTTATCAATAGCATGAAAGGGCACTAGAATTCATGCTATCTTCCTATTGGAGATCAGAGCTATTTTATTTTTGTCTAATTGTTTTTTAATATTTATTCATTTTTGAGAGTGAGAGAGACAGAGTGTGAGCAAGGAAGGGGCAGAGAGAGAGAGTGGGAGACACAGAATCTGAAGCAGGCTCCAGGCTCAGAGCTGTCAGCACAGAGTCCCACGCAGGGCTCGAACTTGCGGACTACAAGATCATGACATGAGCTGAAGTTGGATGCTTAATCCACTACAGCCACCCAGGCGCCCAGGTCAGAACTATTTTAAATGGTTTTTTTTACCTCAACTGTATTGTTTTAGTTTCTTCTCTCTGTGTATTCATATATGTTTGCAAAAGTTTATAAGGATGCACAGACTTTAATTTCCTAATATTTTTGATGCCAAGTATTTCAGTAAAACTGTAGCCAGAGCCCCGACAATGACACCTGCTCTCCAGGACCCGTGGACGGAGCCTGCCCTGGACGAAGCAAGCCAATGCCAGTTTCCTGCGACCATGATCTCACATCTCCGTCTGAGGGTGCTCTCACTTCTCTACTTTCATATGAGAGGGCATCTAATTTTCTTTCTTGAAAATGGGATGTGTATTAAAAATAATTCCTCTAAAGGTAGAAAATGTTCCAGAGCCGAGAGACGAAACTCTGAGAAAGCTGCGTATGTAAATCTGACACGAGAAATGTGGGCTTCACAGAACGAGCGGTGGTTAAAGTGAACCATCCAGTTACGGAGCTGTTTGTAAGCCGGAAGGGGAGACTGGGTGCGGGAGATGATCCAGTGGGGAAAATATGCGAAAGACTTGAGCAGACAGTTCAGAGAATGAAACCCGGAGTGGGTTCCAGGAGGGACGGAGTCAGTCCCCCTCAGGGCGTCTCTCCCGCTCAAGTCCGTGAGTCCTGGCCAGAGGGTAAAAACCTATAGCTGAAAATCTTGCAGAGTAAATGGTCGCCAGCTGATTGGGGGAGGTTGGTGAGGTTCAAAGTTCCCCGAGACCAGGGGTGTGTTTATCATTTCCTTTCCTTCCAGAAGCACTTGGCTGAGCTTAGATATAGACTAGAACCCACCGTGTGCATTGGATGGAGCTAAAACAATCATTAATTGTTTTAATGATTTATTTATTTTTGAGAGAGAGAGAGACAGAGAGACAGAGACAGAGATAGAGCATGAGCGGGGGAGAGGGAGAGAGAGAGGGACACACACAATCCAAAGCAGGCTCCAGGCTCTGAGCTGTCAGCACAGAGCTCGACTTGGGGCTCGAACTCATGAGCCATGAGATCATGACCTGAGCCTAAGTCAGATGCTTAACCAACTGAGCCAGTCAGGTGCCCGTCTCTATGTTTTTTCTAAGTATAAATATAAATAATATCTATTTAGCCATGCCAACAGGGCATATGTATTACCATTCATGAATGGCCAAAAGACTTACCTGATCCATTATTGGTAGTATAATCACAGATATGAAATGTCACTTAGTGACATGAGTAAAGAGGACAATTATATATATATATATTTTTTTTTTCCCCAAATGCACACACACACGCACTCTCTCCCTCAAGTGCCCCCCACGCACCACTTCGGGCTGCAAGCATTCTAATATCCATAACAGGATGAACTATCTCAAGCTTAAAAATGGTGCTAAAGTTGCAAAAATAATTCTCTTTTCTCAAACATTGTGATCAGAAGAACTTAAGCAATGCAAACTATGATCATGAATGATTTTCATGCTATTTAACGCAGTTCAAAACACAGAAGGGTCAGCAGGTGCAAAGTCCTGAAAATGTAGAGGTTACAGGGATGAGCAATGTATTGCATCCAGGAAAACGTCTGCAACAGATCTGTCTCATCCTGGCTCTCAAATACAGTGGCAAAGAAGAGCGGAAAGGGGTCTCCCCAGGGAGAATGGGGACGTCCCTGGGTCTCTCTGTTGTCCCTTCTCTGTGCTCCCAGGCCTCATGCAACATCCCTGAAGCAGCAGCTCCAAGATGAGGAAATGGTTTCTACGGCGGGACCGAGACCCAGGAGGGTGGGCCAAACCCTTGTTGGCTTTCTTGTCCCTGTGTCTTCCTGTCACTTGGCCCAGGGTGCAGACAGTCACAGCGACGGCGCTGCGGTGAGGAAACCCAGGCCCTGGCCTCCGGCCACACAGCAAAGGCCAGCCCGGGACCCCATAGCACGGGGTGAAGTCCTGGCGTCACCTCCTAGCTTGACAAGGATGCTCGAGCGTGATGCGGGTGGAGACGTCTCCGGACCGCACTGCAAGGAGCTCAGAGCTAAAGACCTCGAAACACCTGTTATAACCGCAGCCCCAGGTGAAAAGGCAGGCACTTTTGAAGTGAATAGGAAGCTAGAGAATCAAAGGGGGATAGAAAATAAATATAAAGAAGAAGCAAATGGAATTTTTACAGTCGAAAACCACAGGAGTCAAAATTAAGACTCTCCGGGATAGGCCGGACGGCAGCAGTGTGGAGGGAGCAGAGGAAAGTCAGTGAGGGTAAGACCACAGACCACCCGGCTTGTGCGGAAGACAGAAGCAGGACTTAAGAAGGGCAGCGAACAGAGCATCAGGTCCCTGCCGCACAAAACCAAAGAGCCCAGCCTTTGCGCCATCCGAGCTCCAAACTCGTGCAGAAGAAAAAAAAAACAGCTGAAGGAAGCGTAGCAGAAAACTCCCAAATTTATCAAAGGTGTCAAATTAAAATAAGTCCGCACTTACGTAAGGAGAGGCTTTAATTAGCAAGAAAGATGATCGCACTGGGGAGAATCTGCTTTGATCTCAGAAATCTGCGATGACTCAAAATCCTACAGAAAAAGGTTTTTCTTTTCCAGGGCACAGAAGGCGGCAGGCAGAAGGGAGCAGAATCTCTGGAGGGGCACCTG
>NW_027529428.1:19001948-19034286 GCF_008692635.1 Crocuta crocuta | reverse complement strand
GGCAGGGCTGGGGGGAAAGGCTCTCCCTAGGGCGGGCTGAGTCCCAGGGGAAGCCGGTGAGGGGTGCGCCCACCCGAGGGCACTTGCTCGTGCGCGTGGGGGGGGGCCTGAACTCAGGGGTTTATGGGAAGAGGGGGTCACACTGAACTTGGTCAAGACAAAGTAGAGGGTGGGAAATAGGAAATTGTAGGCACTAAGTCAAAAGACACAGACTTTGGGAATTTAGAAGCTCGGCCAACGTGACCAGACTTGCTCTCAACAAAACCCATCTCAGATTATGGTCAAGAAAAGTCCTGAATGCGGTCAGAGAAAAGCAAGGCACAGCATGGCTCACAGCAGCCTGGAGAAGACAGGACGAGGGGTGGCCGACGGTTAGGAGTGGGGCACAGGCACGCCAGCGAAGGAGAACACAACTGGCCACCTGGGCTCGCTGGGACCTTCCCGTCCTGACCGCGGACACGCATTCACGTGTGGGCAGGCGTACACCCAAAGTGTTGGTTCTGCGTGTCCATCGGAAAAGTTAAGTGAAGGTTTTAAGAAGATACGGAAAACAATATTCACACGCACTGGTCGTTAGGGAAATGCAAATTGTGTCTTCTCTCTGTCAGACCTGGGAGTCCTCCTGACCACTGTCTGTGTCTCTGGAAACAAGCCCAGCTTCCCCAAGGGGGCCCGCCTGGGGCTGCCTGAGCCCCAGCCTGCTGGTGCCGCACAGAGGGTTACCCACCTCCCCTCCGTCTGCTTCCACATCGGGTCTTAGAAAACCACTGAGACACCAGCATGGGCTTCGGAGGGTGTCTGGAGTCCGAGCGGAAGCAGGCGCCGGCCTGGTGAGGACCAGGGCGGGGGCGAGGAGGAGCCGGGGCCCAGGGAGAGGTGTGTCTGGCGAGGAGGGCACAGGACAGAGGCCAGGGCTATGTGTCCCCTGTAACCACTCTCAGGGAGGACCGATGAAGGGGTGACGAGCCAGGCCTGGCCACGAGGCTGCTCTCTGTGCACGAGGAACCCCTCACGTGTGCACCGCTGTGAGAAAACAGGCCTCGAGTGTGTCCCCTCGTCGTTGCACAAGCCCTGGAAACGGAGCGCACATCAGGAGGGAGCTGGCCGTCTGCTCCCCAAGTGCGGCGGGAAACAGGATCGTTCTCTTCTCCTGCTCGCGGGGTGTGAGGGTCACAGGGACAGTTGTCAGCCTACTTGGTCATCCGCCAGCGGCCACACCCATGGGAAGGGTGGAGGCCTTCCCAGGTGTGGTCGTGTCCCCGGGGCGCCTGGGGGGGTGGTGCAGGCACTCAGCGTCCCGGACAGTTCTTCGCACACACCCCGTGCATCTGGAGAAGCAGGGGATGGGGGCGGGAGCCCTAAGAGGCCACGGGCAGCCATCCTGTCACCCCGCCCGATCCTCTCCTCAATGGGGGCGCCGGGCACCGCTTGGCACCATTGTTTCTTACGAGGGATCATGCATGGTTTTTTATTCAACAGGATCAGCTTCTTTTTTTTTAATGTTTATTTATTTTTGAGAGACAGAGAGGCAGAGCATGAGCAGGGGAGGGGCAGAGAGAGAGGGAGACACAGAATCTGAAACAGGCTCCTGGCTCTGAGCTGTCAGCACAGAGCCTGACGCGGGGCTCGAACCCATGAACCGCGATCTTGACCTGAGCCGAAGTCGGACGCTTAACCGACTGAGTCCCCAGGCGCCCCCTGTGACCTCATGTTCTAAAGTGCGCATGTGATTATACACGCACAGGGGAGGCCCCAGTGCTGCTCATCACACACAGGCAAACAGCAGGTTCCGATGTGTCAGGGCCCTTCACGGACGCGGGACCAAAGCAACTCGTGCACATCCCTAGTGGGCAGAAGACAGAGGGAGACAGAGATGGATACAGAGACACAGAGAGAGAGAGAGCCAGGAAGAGACAGAGAGACACAGAGATGGAGACAGAGAGACAGAGAGGGAGATGGACAGAGACAGAGAGAGACAGAGACAGAGAGAGAGACAGAGAGGGAGGCTTGTTACGAGGCACTGGCTCTCGCGAAGGCAGAGGCTCGGTGAGCCCAGAACCGGACGGGGTGGACTGCGGTGTCGGCTGTCTGCTGCCGAGTTGCTTCTTGCTTAGGGGACCTCAGGGTTTGTTCTATGAAGGCCTTCAAGTGCTTGGACAAGGCCCACCCCATTAGGGAGAGTAATCAGCTCCTCTCAGAGTCCCTGGATTTAAATGTGAATCTCATTAAAGCAGGGACAGAAACAGCCAGGGCAACGTTTGACTGACGCAGGCGGCTGAGCCAAGCGACACACGGCACCGAGCGTCACACCTGGCACAGACGGGACACACCGGGTGGGACGGGAACGTGAGCTTTCTAACATGTGTCCTGCCGTCTGGGCTCCAGCTGCAACAGCACCAACACGAGTGAACGAGGCCGCCCGTCCTGGCGCCACATGCCGCCGCCCGCCACTCAGTCACCAGACCCCGCGCTGCTCTTGCAAAGGCTTCCTGAAGCTGTGTCCCCGTCGGCGTCTTCCAGGCCAGCCCTGTTCCCGCCAGGGCCCGGCCTTGCCCAGGCTAAGAGCCTCCCCCCTCGGCCTGAGGAGTATCCAGTCCAAGATCACCTCCTGCCCTGTCCGACACGCCCAGTCATGGCCCCACAAGCGTATTTGCTCCGTGTCCTCAGCACCTCACACCGACCCACGTGAAAAATAGGCACCTCAGTTCTGTGCACGATCACGGTGTCTCACGTCTCTGAGGGGGGGACGGTGTAGTCCCTTCTCTCCGAAGTTCCTGCCCCAGATGCCACCTCACCCCTGGCTACACTTCAGCGAGTCTTTACGCGAGCCCAGGGGTCAGCCAGGGCAGCAGCCCGCCTTCTTTCCTCCGAACTCCACCAGCCTGGTGTTGGGCCGACAAACGCCATCGGGCTGGTGAAGGGGCCCCTCCTTCCCCGGCCTCCCCTATCGGGCACCGTGTCAAAGGTACAGGAAACAAATGCACCATTAAACCTAACGAGGCCAAAATAGAGTGAAGACTGACTGACCTGCCTGCCCTCTAACGGATACTGACAGGAGCTAAGAAGGCTGTTTCTGGTAAGCCTTCCGCCACCCTGGCTCCCCGGCTGCCGAGCCGCACGGAGGAGGGCTGTTTGCCAGCTCCGACCCGGAGGCAGCTCACGCTGTGTCCGTGCGAGGGTGAGGACGAGCAGCTGTGTTTGCTTATTGAGAGTCTGCTGTGTGCCAGGGATGGGTCTACGTTCCGAAAAGCCCGTGAACTTTCCCAAGGTCGCGAGATGATTAATTAGCAAGGATGAGACAGTTTGGTCAACCGATGGTGGCGATCAAAGCCGGGCGAGGCACAGTTCCGTAAAGGCTTCCTGTGGGATCTGTCCACACCCTCCCCACTGTCGATCACACTAAATACAGCGTGTCTGTGCTTTCCAGAGGAGCACGGCACAGAGACGATTTCATCGGCACAGGCCATCTCGCCCATTGACTCTTCCCGAACCTTGACAGTAATTATGTCACAACTTTCCCCAAGTGCCTCTAATGTCTTCCCATTTAAAAAAAGATAATGTTTATTTACTTTGGGGGGAGAAAGAGACAGAGTGCAGGCGAGGGAGGGGCAGAGAGAGGGAGCCACAGAATGTGAACCAGGCTCCAGACTCTGAGCTGTCAGCACAGAGCCTGACACGGGCTTGAACTCACAAACCACGAGATCATAACCTGAGTGGAAGTCAGACGCTTAACTGACTGAGCCACCCAGGCGCCCCTAATGTCTCCCATTTTTATAGGAAAAAGCCTGGGTCTTAGAAGTCAGCAGGCTTTGTTGAGGACACTGTGTCCTGGAACTTTGTGAGTGTGTGTGTGTGTTGTGAATGTGCGTGTGTCTGTGTGTGTGTCTGTGAGAGTGTGAGAGTGTGTGTGTGTGTGTGTGTGTGTGTGTGTGTACTTACTTTGGATCCATCTGGCAATAAAAATAGATGGAAAATAAATAAACGCTGAAAACTGTCACATCAATCCACTTTCCTGAGCGGAATAAAGCCCCTAGTTGGATTCCGGGAGGCTATTTGGCTCCAGCAAAGGGTTGCCATACACTGTAGATAATATTTTATTATTTTATGTAAGGTAGAGTCATTTTATTAGTTACCATGAATAATATTACCATGAGTGTCATTTTGTTGTTGTTCGGAGTTGTCTCCTGGGTTTCAGTTTTATTTTGTTTTACCCCGTAATGATTTTGACAGAAGGGAGCAAGACCGGCCAGGCGGCAGAGTGACTTAGTGTCCTCCTTCCTGATACACTCAATGCTCCAAGCTTCTTGCTTTAAGATTTTTAGCCAAGTCTGTTGAGTGTAGTTAAATGTCTTATTTCTTCCGACTGCTTCTAGATTCTTCAGGAACAGCCTGGACCGGCATTGGAAGAGACGGATGAGGGCAGCAAAGGTGAAGGCAGACTGTTAACCACTTTGGCGGCACCCAGGTGACATTAGAAAAAGTGAATGTTGTGCACCGAATATCCGCGCCCCCCAACCCACCTGTTGAATTCCCACCCCCCCATGTGAAGGTCGGAAGGTGGAGCCATCAGGAGGCAGGTGGGTCATGAGGGTCGGGCCCTGTGCCGGGATCCCTGCCGTCACGAGATGTCAGAAAGCCCATTGCCCCTTCGGCCCTTTGGCCACTTGAGGACACAGAGAGAGTGTGGCCATCTGAATGCCAGCAACAGTGAGAGGGTGACTTCCAGGGATGGCTCAGAGCAGGGCAGCTGGCCCAGAAAGACCGCCTGGGGCTGGAAATATTGGCTTCTTAAGGAATCACAGTGAAGGAAACGTCAGCCGGGGACCATTGTCCCCGGCATCGGGTGAGTGGCACCCTGCACCGTCCCAGGAGGGGACACAGGAGTGGTGGAGAACCCCTTTCTCCGGCTTCTCCCGGTTGGAGTGAGGCCCAATGTGCATCAGGGGCGAGAGCGGAGGAGGCCGTCAGAGCACCGCCCGGAGCACAGGGTCAGAACCGCCTGCCGGCCACGCCCAGAGGTCCCTCCTGCCTCTGGTTTCTATCGCTGCTGTGACAAATCAGCACAAACTTAGTGGTTAAAACCACCCACGTTTATTATCTTACGGTTTTCAAGGTCAGAGTCCAAGGGCTCCAGGGAGGAATCCATGTCCCTGCAGCCCCCACTGCCGGAGGCTGTCTGCCTTGGACGATGGCCCCTCCTTCGTCTTCAAATCCGGCAACGGCACGACTCCCTGGCCGTTTGTCCCTAGTCCTGTCCCCTCCACAGCCAGGAAGCCAGCGCCCTGTCTTCCGAGGTTCCTTGTGGTGACATTAGACTCTTAACTTAATCGTATCTGCAGAGCCCCTTTCACCACAGCAGCAAATATATTTGCAGCTTCCAAGCTCAGGGTACGGATATCTTTGGGGACAGTGATTCTTCCCTACCACGTGTCAATGATTAGGATCGTGATTTCGGTAAGAGTCTAAAAGAGGCTGCATCAAAAGTCACTCCTTGCAAAGGGACTGGGAGAGAGAAACTTAGGGTGTCCCCAGCAAGGAAATAAGGGCTGAATGTGCCAGGGCCTCGGCCCTGTAATGGTCAAGGATTCTTCTCTATGGTTCTTCAGAGCATTGACCTTACTTCATACTAAGAACAAGAAGACGTATGAGCTTGGGCAGTAAGGACATTTTCTACTGGAAACAGGCACAAGAGGTTCAGTTGTGATAGAGGGCTCTTTCTGGGCATGACGAATGTCCTTTTTTCTCCGGCTGCCCAGACTCCTGCGTGAGGCAGGAAATAACCAGCAAAGGGCTGTGAGTCTCAGAGATCACACACCCTCACGCCCACTGCCCTCAGTTTCACTGCCGAGTGCTGGCTTTAGGAAAACATTTTATATCAGGTGATTTGTTTTGCCTGAATGTCAGATTTGCTTTCGACAGCTGGCGTTCATGACAAGAGCCATTTACCCATCTCCTACTACACTCCAGTTGGATTGCTAGGGGTTTTCTATATTTATGTACATTTTTGTGTAGTCTTTTCCATGAGGGCCTTGCCTACATCTCATTACGTTCTTTCAACCTGTTGAGAGAAGATAGAGCAAGTATAAATGCCGTTTCTATTTTACACATGAGTGATCAGGAGCTAGTTGAAATTAAGTGTCACTCAAGGTAAGGACATAATAAGTGAAAAAGCCAGGCATCAAACTCTATCTTGGAGCGGTGAATCCTAAATATCTTCATGTGTTAGGCAGACAACTGGCCCCAAAGACGTCCCAATCTGTGAAACCTGTGAATATGTTAGTTTACATGATCAAAGGGACTTTGCAGGTGTGATTAAGATAAGGCTATTGAGAGGAGGACATTATCCTGAGTTTATCAGGCAGACCCCGTGTGGTCAGAAAGGCGGGAGGGACAAAGATGTTGGAGAAAGAGACGTGCCAGTAGAAGCAGACATCACCGTGATGTGGCGCCACGAGCCAAGGAATGTGTAGGCCCTTTGGAATCTGGAAAAGGGAAGAGAATGGATCCTGCCCCAGGGCCTCCGGAAGAAACACCATCTTGCCAACATGGTGACTTTAGCCCAGTGAAACAAACCCATTTTGGATTAGCAGCTCTCTACCACTGTAAGGGGGTAAAGGTGTATTGTGCCAAGCCACTAAGTTTGTGTGTATATATATATACATATATATAAATACATACATATATATATACATATATATACATAAATACACTCATGCATATATATANATTATACATATTTATATACAAATATACAGGTACATGTATATATATATACACACATATACATATATATATGGAGAGAGAGGAGATGTAAAGATAAATCACATATGTAAATATAGATATATTATATATAAAGATAAAACATACATTATATATTGCATAATATATATAATATTTATAGTTCCACCAAGATACTGTTAGAGACCTAGAAATTTGAGATCTCTTTTCTTGCTCAAGCCCCGTAAATGGGGAACTTAGTTATGGTCTGTCCCACGAGGATCCTTTACATTATTTGTGTTCCTTCTACTCTCATAACAAAACATTTGCTATGTGGTTTAAGGCAATTTATGTCATAGTCACTGGCAGGCCCCAAGGTCATGGGGACTCTTAAGATGACATCAGACCGTCACGGGACTAGTTACATCAGCGTGCCTTTTCACTTTGCTGCATCGCCGTGTGAGGCCTGGCCCACAGCAGCGGGGACTGCCCTGCCCAGGGCTCGCGCATTCCTGGGAGGGTGAGGAACACGCACACCAGCTCATCCAAAGCCCAGCCACGTCCGCGATGAGGCTCTCACAGGGCTCTCCACCCGACCACTGTCCCCTGCCCTGAGCCACTGTCCCCATGCCCTAATCACCCCCGGAGCTGGGAGCCACACCAGTAGAGACAGCCCCGATGCACCAGATGCCACGGGAATCATTCAGACCAGCGGCCCCGAGCTCGCTTCTCCAGCCGTGGCCTGTCTTTCCTGCAGAAGCCACAGGACGGCTGTGGCCCATGTCCCCACCTCCGCTTCCTGACCAGCCCCGGCGCTTCCCCACATGGCCCTGCCTCCTGTGAACAGCAAACCTTCTTCCTGCGTGACGGCCAGCTGCACACCAGTGAGTCCGACACCAGCTGACTCAGGAATCCCAGGAACATGTACACACCCCGCTGTAAGAGAACCTCACGGCGAACACCCCCCGCCTGTCTCCCAGTGTTCACAGCGGGAGGTCGGCAGGAACAGCCTTGGAGACGGATAAGAAGGGGCCAGACTGGCTGAACGCCAAGGACTGCGCTCCAGAGGGAGTCGGTCTCCTCCCCAGGCTCCCGTCACGCAGACTGTCCTCATCCTAATTTCTGGAACATGCAGATGTTACCTCGTGTGACAGACGGGACTTCGCGATGCGATTAAGGTAAAGATCTTAAAAAACAAGGAGATTATTCTGGATTATCCGGGTGGGCCCAACATAATCACAAAATAAGAGGGAGGCGGGAGATTAATTAACAGGAAATGCGACAGCGGAAGCTGAAGGTCGTGGGAGGAGAGGAGGGGTCCCCAGCCGAGGCTCCGGGAGGCCTCTCGCAGCTTGAAGGGACCAGCCCTGATTTCAGCCCAGGGAAACCCGTGTCAGACGTCTGGCCTACAGAGCAGCCTAAGAATAAATCTTTGTTGGTTTAAGCTATGAAGCCTGTGGCCCTTTGTTCTGGAAATCGTAGGAAATTAATACAGAAGCCAAGAGGTGGACCCAGGTCACCTGCACACAATACCGGGATATGGGCCTAATGCCCTCAGGGCATTAGTACCTCAGTATCTGTGTTCTCCAGGCAATCGGAAGAGAATTTGGGCTTTTGGAAAACAACCCTTACCATGTGCTAACGTGGATCTTTCCTAAAAGCAGAGTGGCTTAGCACGGACTTTGGGAAGGTGGGGGACGGATGCTGTTCCCTTCGCGCCCCTCCAGCTTACAAAGGGTGTCACAGGGACCCTCTCTCTACCTTCTGGCAGAGGCCTGTGATTAGAATTTTGCCTTACTGTGGAGAGGTCATGTGATACTTAACTTGGTGAGGCTCCCCCACAAGTTAAAGGGAAATTTGTTTCCAGGCTAAAATCTAGAGAACTTTTCAGAACTTGCCTTGGCTTTCCCCAAACACAGAAACACAGAAACACACCCGGTCATCAACACACACAGATGGGCTCAGGAGGCAGCTGGTGGGAAGCCCCTCTCTTCACGGAGCCCCACAGGGGTCACTCTGCGCTCAGCAAACCCCACTGTGTGCGGGGTCCTCGGGTTTCACTTCACCGGGCCCCAGCTGTGGTTTCTCCAGGAGACGTCTTCACAGCCCCTCGAGGGGTCATCATTTCTCAGCCACCCTGACTCTTGCGTTGTTTATGTGGCTGTCGCTGTTGTTCTGTGGTTTCACTGGCATCCAATTTCCTTTCTTGCCCCATCGCTGGAAAGAGAAGAGGCTGTCGTGAGTGAGCCGAGACTTGCCTGAGGCACAGCTGTGTTAGAGAGTCGTTTGTGGCCTTATTTCTTCAGTTTCTTATCATAATGTGGCCTCGTTCTATTATTTATGTAACTACACAGAACTGGTGCCTTGCAAATTTCATTCAGTTTTAGAAAATCAGTTTGGAAACATTTCTTATAATATATGATATTCGTCTTTTGAAATTTTAGGCCCTGGCGTCTCAATATGGACAGACTGGGACAAGATACGTGCTTACATTCAGGAAGAGAGGAGAGAAGACACATCACAGCCGCGGGAAGAGACTTCCAAAGAGAAGGCACATTAGCCTCATGCTCAACCACCTGACTTCATTCAGTAAACTCACAGGGCAGCGGACATGATGGCACCCATGCCAGTCAACACCGCAGACGCAGAGATGGGGGGTAACCCTACAGGGTGAACAACCCACACTCTCCCAACAATAAGTTTCAAGAGATAAAAGAGGGAAAAAATGAGAAAGAGAAGGTGACATGGACTTTATTTGGATCTCATTTCAAAGAAACAAAGAGTAAAAGAATTACATTTATGAGACACTCCACAACTGAAAACTGGATGGATGGATGGATGGATGGATGAATATACATAAATGGTAGACAGTGGATGGATATACATAAATGGTAGACAGAGATAGATAGATAGATAGATAGATAGATGATAGATAGATAGATAAGTAGATAGATGTTAGATAACAGATAATAGATAAATAGGGTCCCACTTCTTCCCAGCCCTCACCCCTATGGATCAATAAGTAGAATATAAAACAGTTTTTCAAACTTGAACCAGCTCACAAATCAGTGGGGATCCTGTTACAAATCAGAATGTGAGTCAATAGGTCTAAAGCTGGGCCCACGGTGATGCTGATGCCGCAGGTCAGTGGACCACACTGGGCATAAACGGCAGGTGTATAGAGGTTAAAGGTCAAGCTAGACTAAGTTCTACGGGAAATTCTTCAGATCCTGAGAAGGTTTTGATACTACTGAGCCACAATGAATCGAAGACACGAATTCTGCCTTATGTAACAGCACGTGGCCATCATTCTTATTACTACTACCTTCTAGTTGTCTTTCTTTTCCACTGAGCTGAATTCACCACCTACTTTACTACTAGTGGGTGAATTTATTGATGTATCTTTACCTTTTTCACTTAAATGGTATAATATGAACATTTCTTCACGTAATTAAAAAATCCTGATAAAGCAAAATCTGCAAAGATTTTTTTAGGTGATCATACTATAGAAAAAGACCATATGTGTGAAAACTAAGAGCCTCCTTTCCACCATCCATAGCCTCTCTCCCCAGAGGTAACATTTCATGGTTTCCATTTTTTGAATTTGTGTAAAATAACATATAAAATAAAATGTCCATTGTTTTTTAGGTGGTGTCCCTTATAAGTCAATAAAATAAAATTCACACATTCCATCATTTCTTGATTAAACCATTTTGGAAAGTACCTAAAAGCTCTTTATTATGAAGGATAAGACATTTGGCATATAAATAGATGAAGTCACTATTTTGAACACTCTTAAGAGAGTCATTTCTCCTGCATTTCCTTTGTGGGCTTATCAAGCTAGCTGAAGAGTAGATGAGGCAGATTTTCCTGTTACTTATGTGTTCCAGCTAATGAGTGGTAGGGACGAATTTATAATGGTACCATTTTGCATCTGTAACAATTAATGGATTTAGACTTTGAGCGTCAGTTCAGCCAACATGGCAAACGGAGGCAGTCAGAGAGTATTTGCTCCTGATGGAAAAACCCATCATCAACTATAAGATAGTCTGACAAAAATGAAAAACTGAATCTGACCAAGTATCCAATTCCAACTACAACTGATAAGAAGCAGAGGACAAGGAACATGGTAAATTCAACACTACCAGAAGACAATCAGCAGAATTCAGAATGTAGGAAACCAGTGACTAAATTATCAAATTCATTCAATAAAAGAATCAGAAGGAGGCAAAAAAAAAAAAAAGGGGGGTATTTAGGGGACATATCAGCAAGAACAATGGGTGTACTTTTATCTGGATCCTGACTCAGACACACTGAGCAAAATGTAGATAATGATGACATTTATGAGAGAGTTGAACATTGGAATGTTAACTGGATTTTAACTGTATTAATAAATTATTGTCACTTTCTGCCATGATCATATTAATTGGAATGATGTGTTTTAACAGATCTTATCTTTTAGAGATATGCTGTAAGGGGCGCCTGGGTGGCTCAGTCAGTTGAGCATCCGATTCTTTATCTCGGCTCAGGTCATGATCCCATGGTTCATGAGATTGAGCCCCACACTGGGCTCTGCCTTGACTATGCGGAGCCTGCTTGGGATTCTCTCTCTCCCTCTCTCTCTCTCTGTCCCTCCCACTCCCTTTCAAAATAAATAAACTTAAAAAATAGATATGATCTGAAATATAGCTAAAATGATACATTAGAATTTGTTTCAGTACGTATCAGCTGTGGGAAACGGAGAGGGGTATAGATGAGGTAGGTTGGCCATGGTAGTGAAAGCTGGGATGATGAGTAAATGGACAATCTTTGCCTCTCTGTGTGTATCACTTTCCATAATAAGAAGTTTTGCAGTCTTGAAGAAAGTGTATCAAAATGTTAACAATTTTTAAAATCTGGGTATCAGGAGTTTAACAATTTTTTGTGTGTTTTTCTGTTTGAATTCTGTATGTACAATTAATAACAAGCAATCAACGAATAAAACATAGAAGTAATTAAAACAAACAAGAAATTTAGCTTGCCTCCTACTTCCTCCTTCCCTGCCTCTTCCCACATTTCCTATGGGAACATTATTCTTATTTTTCCTTTATTGTGGATGGACTTATAAGTTTAAAATTATGGGCAACCTGACCCTGGGATGGAATACAGAGTAGGACAAAACCAGCTAAGTGCATCACAGATGGATGAAAGGGCTTCACGGAAGGAAATGGGGAGAAAGGTGTTGTTCCCAGTAACTTTGCAGCAGTGGGAGTCTGCACGACCAGAGGCAACAGGAACCGTGCCTAACGCCGTCCTCCAGCTGATAAAGGTGTTTCCAGCTGAGGTGCAGGTTAACAATTCCGATACCACCATCCACGTGCACTGGAGTTGAACAAACCAGGAAACGGATGGCAGGTTGTAGGAGTCAGGTTTCCCACTGTTTAGGGTTGGAGGTTACAAATAATTACAAGGAGGATGCCATGATGTTCCACTGATAATAGATTAGAATGGCAGATATCAGTGTGAACTCCTGGTGATTCGAATATTGGTACAGAGGGATACAAATAGAAATATTCATAGATGTGTATATAGACCGGGTAGTACATATTCACGGATGTGTATGTATAGACTGGGTAGTACATATTCATGAATGTGTGTGTATAGACCGGGTAGTACACACACAGAGACTTCCTTACTGTCATCCAAGAGGGTCTAGAAGCGACAAAAGCCCAGCAACAATAAACACCTCCAGTGCCCAATACAAGACACCAGGGCTCCTTGGGGACGTGGCTGATGACAGGGCCGGGACAGGGTGTATGTATAAGAGAGGAGCCTGGAGCCAAAAAGTACAGTGCTCAAAACCAAATCAGAATGATGGGAACATGTCAAAGAGGGGCCAGAGTCAATGGAAAGGGCTCCCAGTAGCCAAAGCTGGAGCCATTTGAGCCAAAATAAATAAAGCGATGTTGGAGGCCATCCCAAATTATAAAGTAAATATTTACAAGTCTATCCTAACCTACATGGATGATGTGATTACACATAAGTGGGAGAAGAGTAGACCAAGCTCTCCCGGGAGAAGACTGTCAGTTTGTTTGGATAAGCTACCCTCAAGCTGACGTAACATGTCTGCACTCAGGTAGGGGTGGGGCATGCTGACCTCCCTTCAAAGAAGACAGTATGGGAAGTGGGAAGAAAGAGACACTTCATGTCAGAACCTCACAAACACAACCTCAGCAAGGTGAGCAAGGTAGTGACATCAACAATGACAAGTCATGTAAGTAGCATGCGCCCTTGATAGGATGTGGTAAAAATGGCACTCGGAGCCGGGTGTCTCTTTAAAACACAGAACTCCAGCCTTAACATGAGAAAAACATCAGATAAATCACAGTAAAAAAACTTCCTTTAAAAAATTTTTTTTAAGATTTATTCATTTTTTGAGAGAGAGAGAGAGAGACACAGAGTACGCATGCAGGAGGGGCAGAGAGCGAGGGAGACACAAGATCTGAAGCAGCTCCAGGCTCTGAGCTGTCAGCACAGAGCCTGACTCGGGGAACCCACAAACCATGAGTTCATGACCTGAGCTGAAGCCAGACGTTCAACGGACTGAGCCACTCAGGCGGCCCGTAGTTAAAGGACTTTCTACAAAATACTTGACGACTCAAAATGTCACAGTCATTAAAGCCAAGGAAGTTCTGAGAAACTGTCACAGCCGAGAAGAACCTAAACCAACGACGTAGCTTTAGTTAACAGCACTGTATCAATGTCTGTCTGCTAATTGTAATAACTGCACAAATCTTACCTGGTGGCATGTTCTTTCTTTAATTGTCATTAAAAATTATGCAAGGTTTGTTCTCTACTGCCCGGAAAGATCTCTTCAAAAGGGCCACCCCATGCCTCTGTTTTGCGGGTGACCTCTGCACTGCCCTGTCCAGAGGAAGGGCTCAGACACACCATGGAGTGAGGAGGGAAGTCTCCCTGATGGCATTTCCTTCTCAGATTTGGGGTCACCCTTCTCCTCCCCTTTAAGTCTGTCATTTCTGTTCTCATTGGAGTCCATCAGACTAGTTGAGTCTGTGCCTCGCCGACATTTTTTAAATGTTTTTTTAAAGTTTATTCTTTTGAGAGGGAGAGAGTTAGAGAGGGAGAGAAAGAATCCCAAGCAGGCTCTGCACTTTCAGCACAGAGCCCGATGAGGGGCCTGAACCCACAAACCATGAGATCATAACCTGAGCTGAAATCAAGAGTCAGATGATCACCTGACTGAGCCACCCAGGGGCCCTTCACTGGCATTTTTTGTAAATATGCAACCATGTAAAGGTTTAAATGCAATCGATCTTTATCAACCTGAAAACATAGTAAACAATAAAACCAACAAAAATCAGGACTAAAACTCCTGAAGACACAAAAAAGAACAGAAATACGAGTTTGGGCTTAGAATCTGGCCACATAGAATGTTTCTAGGCACGACGACTGAGAAGAGAAATGAGGAACTGGCAGACATCTTGGCTAATTCTCCACTCTCACCAAGATACTGGAGGCAAGACAGCGCCATCTGTTATTTGCATACTTCCCTAGGCAGACCCAGGTCCGGCGGGAAAACTGTCCACTGGATAGGCATTTATCTTTCACATAATTCCAAAAAAAATAATTATAAGGTAAGTATAGATCCTACTCCCAGACCAAAGAATGAAAATATAATGAAGCCCAGAAGCTAATACCGCTGACACTTCCTCGGGCCCTGGCTGCGTGACTAAGTGATGACATCTTGTCACATCCTTGATTCCAAACCTTCTCTGTGTGTAGTTCTCAGTCCACAGTTCATTAGACACCAAACACCAACTGAAAACAGAAGCAAAAATGGAGTAATGCATCGAGCAGCACTCCGTAAGATAAAAACAGCAATACAGCAATGGATAGTGGGACCGTTTAGGAAAGAGAAGGATGGAGCAAGGCACAGAGAAGGCAAAAGTTCTGATGGTCAGAGGAGCCAAGGAGAGTTTGACCAGAAGGTGACAAGTGGGTGAAAACAAAGCGAGTGTGTTTCGGTCATTGACTCTGGATGCTAATGACTGAATCATACGGCGTGTGTGATTGGACTTAACAACAAAACAGAACGTATTAAACCCAGAAAGCATTCGATCTGGTGAAAAATGTAGATGTTTTGCAGTCAACATTAAACTTACCCTATTTCAATCGCTCTGCATCTTCTGGGACTTTATTTACTTTAACTTGAAATACGAGTATTTGGCGCAAGCTTGTGTTTCAATGGAAAGCCACACGTCCTGCGAGATGACCAGGTGTGGGTGCTGAGCGAAGCCTCTTCTCGTCTGTTCAGATGTGAGGGGGCATGGAAATAAATGATTCCTGCCCTTCTGTCCTTGATGTATAATCATACTTTAATTAGAACAAAGTTTTTTGTATTCCCTGAAGGAACACAAACTCTGTAGGAACCAAATTGAATGGTAAGTAATAAAGTTGTAATTAAATTGATGGTTGGTGGTTTCCCACTGCGACCGTTGGACACAATGCTTCGGATTTTTTACAATATTTGCTCTACAGCCCTCATGGGGTGCCGGGGATATTATGTGGTATACAAGGCAGCTATTATCATGACGAGCAACTCACTTAAGCCTTTTAGGACGTTCTCAAATTATGCAGTCTTTTGTTTGTAATTGGATTTTTGCTGGAGGTGGCGCTTGGATGTTTCCAAGGGGAAGACGCACAGGCAGCGCTGACCTGATTGAAGATGTCAGTTGTAGGCTCTCAGGCTCAAGATCACAGGCCACAATGAAAAATCATCCCATTTTTAAATCCAGTAGGTAGTGGGCCATTCTGGCCACCCTCATAAGTGTGCCATGTGGAATCTAACTATATCCGTCCAGATGGGGCTACTCAGACTAAAACCTCCCAGAATTATAGCAATAAGTCACAGGGGCGCCTGGGTGGCTCAGTTGGTTGAGCACCGAGTTAGGCTCAGGTCATGATCTTGCAGTTTGTGGGTTTGAGCCTCGCGTCAGGCTTGCTGCTGTCAGCACAGTGCCTGCTTTGGATCCTCTGTTCCCCAACACTTCCCTGGCCCTCCCCCTCCTCCACTCACACTCTCTCTCTCAAAAATAAAATAAACATTAAAAAAAAGAGCAAGAAATCACAGACCTGTCTTTTCAAGGTGAATCATTGTATACACCACAGCTACGGTGGTGAAGAACAAAAAGATATTTTTGGAGTTATTCATTTTTCACCATTTTTCACCTGTTACAAGTTATTAAATCATACCAAATAAGATTTTCCTTTTTAGATAATAGGAAAAAAATATTTTGTTTGGAAGAAACACACCTGAGCTAAAGATAGATCTACACATCATGGAATATGCAATCAGTTAACAATTAGCTAGTATTCGCTGTGTATAGCTGTGTAACAAGTCACTCCAAAATTCAGCGAATTGAAACAGTGCTTCTCATATCTGGTTTCAGCAGGTCAGGAGCCCGCTAAGGCCCAGCTCTAGCTCAGAGTTCTGTGGTCCGGGTGTTTGGGGAGGCTGTAGCCATCAGTCAGATCAAGGCCTGTGGGCAGCTCTGTTCCCAAACCGACTACTGTTGTGGTTGGCAGGACTCGCTCCCTGCAGGCTATTGGCTGGAAGCATCTCTCGGCCCCTCGCCTTGTGGGTCTGATTCAGGTCACTTAGCACAATGTTGTCAGGGAGGGTGAGTGAACAGAGCCACGGGGAGCATGGGCAAAGCAGGAGTGAGGGTCTCCTGTAACTCACATTGGAGAGGGCATCCCATCACCTTTCCCATTTTCTGCTGGTTAGAAGTGGGTCGCAGGGTCCAGCCCCCACTCTGGAAGGGGTACTACCAGATGCTGGTTTCAGGAGTCATCCCAGCAGCCCTGGACTGTCACCCAGCATGCAGGGAAACACGCACAGAACGGGTAAACAGAATTCCCAAACGGAGAAAACCCTTCTTCACGGTCTCTTACACCAGTGCCCTCCTGCAGACCAGCAGATTCAATCTAGTATGTCAAAATTAACTTTTCCTTTCTTTGGATTCCTAATTAAAGTGCTATTTAAAAGAAGTCACGTGATGACAAAGAACAATCACAGCGACAGATGAAACATCTTAATATTATGACACAAAAAATGAAACATGATTGAGAATCAAAATCAAATACTTGACTCTAAAAATGCAGCTATATCCTAAAATGAAATCTACCAGCTGACCAAAAGATCTCTACTAAATTAAAGAAAGACAAATTAAGTGATTAATGGACTACTTTTTTTTTTTCTCCTTTCACAGTGGGGATGAAAGTTTCAATAAAGATTGAACCTATATATGCACATTTTTTTCTAAGTTTCAAAGAATGTGCTCCAAATTATAGGGGATTCAAGGGTAGGGTTGGAGGAGATTGGAGGTGGGTAATCTGCACTGTTGTAATGAGTAATGGTGATCACGTATTATTTTTATAAATTTAATACATTTTTAATAAACATGCAATCAATAAGAAGGAATTCCACAGACAAACCCTGTGTGTTTCTTTATTCACATACAGCCGCTGGGCTCTCTGGGCCCCAGGATGTGCCAGGCACTGGTCCAACACCAGGTTGCACACTAACTACAGGCACACCTCCTGCCCCTTGGGCCACCAGAGATTTTTCCAGTCTAATGTCATTGGCTCTGGTTTGAAATGAGTTTTGTTTCCAAAGCTTGAAACTCAGAGGCACTAGTAAAGCAGGTGGCTTTGGGTGCTGGAAACCTAGTTCCAGACGGCAAAAGTTACTCATTCACAAGTCTTCTGTGGTCAGCATGAAAGTCTTTCCTCAGAATCGCATCCATCCCTTTAGGTCACTGTCTTTCTGGTTAACTGATAAAGAGGGTTTGGTGTACTCCCCACGATCAGGATGGCACGGCATTCAGCTAAAATGGGTTTCTACTGGATGATAGGACCTGGTAAATGTAAAAGTGGTTCCACTGCTAAATACACCTGAGTATCAGTGACTTGAGTGGAATTCACTCAAGGCTCTTACAAGAGGCCCTTTGCGAGTAGGTACCAAGAAGCACTCAGAACCTTTCCAGGAACACGGGTACCATGTATCCAAAGCTCTGGTCTGCAGACACCCTCTCTCTTAGAGAAATGATGTGGTGCGTCATGTACCCCAAAATGGGAAATGCAAATGTAGGCAACACTCACAATGATTTGTGCAAAAACTTGTCTCAATTTCTGTTTTTCACATTCGTACCTCCTAGCCTATGTCCCCACTGTGATGTGGTGCTGCCTTCGGGATCCAAGGGCCATCGCTTGCTATTTTCTTGTCCTTGTGCACAGGTTTCTCTGACAGATACTTTCCCATTTCTGTGCTGCATAATACTGGGATCGGGGGAAAATAACAGAGTTCCTTACTCCAGGAAAAATGTACTGGAGAGAAAAAAGACTGAACCAACTTATTGGCTAATTTAACTTATTGGTTATAACTTTTTGGTTACAACCCAACCAACGAGCTTATTGTCAGAACTGACATCTTATATCATCAAAACTTTCTGGTCGATCTTCCCACTCTGTGACATCAGCCCAAGTCCCAAATGGTGCCCGACATCAACCAACTTCCCCTTTGCAAAGCTACTGCAGATCACCCATCCACATCTCCAAAATCTCATGAACCGTCCCTGATGCCCCATCTGCGACACTGTGACTATTAAGGTGGTGTTCTCTCATACTGCAACACATCTAGTAAAAGGTTCTCTGAGGATCTGGCAGCCGACATTTCAAGACTGTGAACCTATAAGCAGTCCCTCCCCCTAATACAACACCACGCAAACGTGTGAGGACTCACTTTGATTTAATGAATTTACATATTAAATGGTCTTGAAGTTTCCCATGAACAGTACATTAGAGTGGCCACATGTCTTCTACGCCATAGATTTTTCAAGGTCCTCCCAAGACATGGAAGTCTTAACTGAGCAAGATTTAGAAAAGGTTGAGTCCATTTTATTGGGCTCTGGATGGATATCAAAGACTAGCAACATGAACCACTGTCTATCCCAGCCCTGTTTGCCTTGCGCTGGCCATTTTGCACTGTCTTCTTGTATCAGCCCCCAGACAAGTGATGATGGGTGGGAGACCCAGAAAACTCCACTCAGCCTCCTCGATTTTGGCAGAATGCTTTCCTTGGCAGAAAGCTCAGGGAATTCGCTTTTATAGCAACATCTTCAATAAGGCAAAAAAGGTATTTCCCGTAACCTTAATTAATGTGTGACCGTGTGTGTGTGTGCATGTTTGTGTGTCTGTGACCCCAGAAATGACATAGTAGCAGTAATTAAAGCAAAGCCCTGCCTCTCTTTGACCAGGGTCTAATCTGCTTTACCAGCTGCCAACCAGGTGATCTTTCTCATATAATGCAACAGAGATGTATGCACTTGGAAACCCTCTGGCAAGGAAAGTCAGGATCCATGATGGTCTTCTACATGCTAAGAAATTTGTAAATATTGTTTTAAGTTCTCTAAACCAGTGCTTCTCAAATTGAATGCCCTTGAGGATCTTGTTATGATGCAGATTCAGATTCAGTAGGGCTGAGACGGAGTCCAGGAGTTTTGGTGGGGATGGAACTATTCTGTAGCTAGATGGTCATGGGGATTACATAAATCTGTGTATGTCTTCAAATTCATAGCCTTGTGCACCAAACCATGACTCACTGTTACTGTATGATACTTTTAAAAATGATATTCAAGGTCACACACACAGACACACAGAGCCATACATACAAAAGATGTATGGATGATGAAAGGCTCTGAAGAATTCATAGCATCACATATAATACTCCTTCCAAAATGTGTATCCTGAACCTGGCCATGAGGAAAAGACCCATTGTGCCAAACTGAGAGACAATCTATAAAACAATTTGTCCACGTTCTGCAAAATAATCAGCATCATGAGAGGGAAGACAACATGGCTGTAAACTCAGAATTTTAAATGTTTATTTTTGAGAGGGGGAGAGGCAGAGAGAGAGAGACACAGAATCCAAAGCAGGTTCCAGGTTCTGGGCTGTCAGCACAGAGCCTGACACAGGGCTTGAACTGATGAACTGTGAGATCATGACCTGACCTGAAGTCGGACGCTTAACTGAGTGAGCCACCCAGGCGCCCCACTCCTCAGATTTAAAAGACTAGATACAGATGTGACAACTAGATGTCATGCGGGATCTTGACTGGTCCTTGAATTAAGAGGAAAAAAACCTAGGAATAAGTGACAGTTTTGGGGTAATGAGGAAGCGTAAGTGTGAGCTCTATATTAGATAAAAGCACCTGCATGTGACAGTTTCGTTGGTTGCAGAGGAGAATGCCCTTGTTGGATTCATGCTGAAATACTGAGCAGCAAGAATCATGATGTCTACAACTCACGTTCAAATGCTTCCACAAAACACACGCACCCGTAGAAGGGAATCAAATACGGGGTAATGTTAATGCAGGTGAAGGGCACAGGGGTGGGCCTCACTCTATTCCTGCAACCAGTCAGAAGGTTTACCGCTTTTCAAAATAAAAAGGTGGTGTCTTAATCTCCTGCGACTGCTGTAACAAACTACCACGGACTTAGTGCTGTAAAACAACACACAGGTATTATCTTAGACTTCCCGAGGTCAGAAACGTGAAATGCGTCGTGAGGGCTAAACTCAGGCTGCCGGCAGGGCTGGCTCCCTCTGGAGGCTCTAAGGGGACAATCTGCTCCATGTCTTCCCCCGCTTCTAGTGGCGACGCGGCCCACGCTCCTTGGCTCCGGGCCCCTCCCCCATCCTCAAACCCATCCCTCCAGCCTCTGATCCTGTCACTGCATCTCCATCCCACTTGAGATCTCCCGCCTCCCTCGCAAAACAAGGCTTGTGATTTCACTGAGCCCACCTGGTACACCTCATCTCCCATCTCAAGAGTCTCGCACCGACCACATCTGCAGAGTCCCTTTTACCGGGGAAGATAACACACTCCTGCGGTCTGAGGGTTAGGGCGTGGCCATTTGGCAGGAGGAGGCATGATTCAGCCTGTTGTAGTTGGCGAATGAGTTTTCCAATCCTTATGAAAAATTATAAAAGCACAAACAAGAAAAAAAATTTTTAATGTTTATTTATTTTTGAGAGAGAGCGAGCACAAGTGGGGAAGGGGCAGAGAGAGAGGGAGACTCAGAATCAGAAGCAGACTCCAGGCTCTGAGCTGTCAGCACAGAGCCTGATGAGGGGCTCGAACCCATAAATGGTGAGATCATGACCTGAGCCGAAGTCGGACGCTTAACTGACTGAGCCACCCAGGCGCCCGTAGTAGAATCAATATCACAATGCAACAGATCAAAAGTTGTGGAGCACAACAAGAAGAGCTCTTAGAGGGAAATGTATAGTATTCAATGCTCAGGTGAGAAAAGAAATAGGTCTATAACCCATCACGTCACATCCTACACTCTTTACACTTAGATCACATTCGTTCTTATTTTAATGTACACTTGGTACTAGCAGGGGCTGTTTTTATTCCCTTTTGGATGAGCGTGAGTAGAGCCCCAGTAGCTTTGCTAACAGAGATTGGTGGATGTTACACACCTGTTAGATTTTCTATTATAATTTTTATTGTGATTACAGATGGCATATGCATCCAAAGAGCGTGTGCTGAAATATTCTTCCTTTTATAGTTTAAAATGACACCAACCTGATGCTTCTCAGACAGGGACAAGTGTTGAAAAACAGCACCAAATAAGTGATAGCAATTATTTGGCTACCTATTGCTTTTGCTTTTAATTTTGTGTTTTGAAATAATTACAGATTCACAGGAACCTGCAAAGAAATCCTCGGAACGTCCAGGGCACTCCTTAGCCACCCTCTCCCGTCTTCCACAGCTATCAAATCAAAACCAGGATATTGACATTGGTACAATCCATCGAGCTTGTTCGTAGAACCTGTTTCAGGTACGCTCATTGGGTGTAGGTGACCCCGTGCGAAGCTACCACCTGGGTTGACCCATCTGGCTGTCACTGGTTAAGATACGCAGCTGAACTGTCAGCACAGGAGTCCCTCGAGCTTCCCTTTACACCTCCCTCCCCTATTTCTACCCCTGCAGCTACCAGTCTAGTCTCCACCTCTGTAATTATGTCAATGAATGCTACAAAAAAGGGACCATCCAGTATATACCTTTGAGATTGCCTCTCTTCACTCCATATGCGCACGTGACATGCATCCAAACTGTGCTGTAGATCAATAGTCTTTATTTGTGTCCCTGTGCAGGAGGCTCTGGCGCCCACGTACACACACTAAAGGACATTTGGGTAATTTCCTGTTTTGAGCTATTACAGGTAAAGCTGCTGTGAACATTCACATACATGTTTCTGCGTAAAAATAAATTCCCGTTTCTCAGGGAGAAATGTCCAAGGGCGCACTTGCTAACCCACTGGGAGAGTCCATTTCATACACTTTGCATGTTGAAAAGTGGCTCCTTGTAAAGCGCTGGCACCAAGTCTTCACTGAGCAATTCCTGCAGAGCCCAGTAAACCCGAGGAGAGGCCTTTGTTCAGCATGCACGTTGACACGGCGCGTGAAGTATGGGGTTGCCATCTGTGCGCACAGACTCCCTCTTCTCACCTCCCTTCCACAGGGAGTAGTGACAGAGGAGAGGGAAGAATGCAGAGAGAAAAGGCATTCTTCCGTCCGAAATCAGGACCGTGGAGGACGGCCCTGCAGAAACGAGGCTGAGAGGCTCATCAGACCTGGACAGCTTGGCACAAATAAAATCTCTGACTGGCCTTCCTGCCACGGGTGGGCTCCTGTCGAGGGCCCCCACCTCGTGGATCCTGACTCCAAGAACAGGACCAATCTAGAAAGCGCTGTTCTTGGAAGATGAAAGAGAACCACGATTCGCACCTGTAAAATAAAAGCTCAAGCATATCTATCTTTTTAAGGTGGCATCTGTGTTCGCAGGTGCTGCTGTCCGGAACTGGCTGGACACCCTCGGTGTCCCGTGTCTGGCTGGGCCTCAAGGCCACAGTACCACCCCCAAACACCCACGCCCTCCTGTCCTCTCTGATTGCAGGAGCCTGGACTCAGACCTCTTCCCTTCATCTGGGGCGCGTACATCATCTAACCCTTGGGTTCCTCCATCCAAACCCAGGACAGAACGGGACAGAAGCCCCTGGCCTCTATTTCTTTGCTAGATCCACAGAATCTGGGGAAGATTCAAAGCTTACAATCAACCTTCTCCATTTTCTTGAGGTTCCTCTTTTTCCAAATGTTGCTGGGTTTTGTTTTGTAATTTACTTCCAGCTTTTTAAAAGTAGAAAGCATAGATATTCACTGTAAGCGATGTAAAGGAAACGTCCGTGTCCTATAAAGCTGAAAGGTACTTTTCACTTGCCACTGAAAGGGTAACTGTCACTTAAGCTTGCTCTCCACCTTTGCGAGCATGTGCTGCAATTACAGCCCGAGTCTATGACTACCCATCTTTATCGAATACACTTATTTCTCAAGGATTGGCCGGTCCTTATCAAGTACAGGGTCAACCACATGCCGTGTGAACTACAATGAAGACAGAATTTGCAGTCAGAAGTTCACGATGAGATCAGCCATCCATCCTCTGATCTTCCAAAGTGGGCAGATTATTTGGGTATTTTGGTGCATCAATTCGTCTGTCCCTTTGATGCAGGTGGCACTTACTTGTATGAAGAGCAGGTGCCCCATTCCCATGGTTCATTGTGCTTAGGCAGAAAGACTGTTCCAAACATAGTATATGACCAGTACAATTTCTTTTAATCAAATAGTTGTGTTTGTCTGTAGTTTATATCTGATCAGTTTCCTCTCTCTCTCTCTCTCACTCTCGCTCTCTCTGTTGTGGGGGGAGGAAGAGGCAGAAAGCAAGTAATAGTCAGATTTTTCTAGTGTTGCCATGGCTGCCAGTGACATGCATGGGTTTATTTCCTTACAGTGTGAAATAAAACCGATATTAGGTAAATAATTTCAAATGCCGCCTACGATTATGTTTCCCTGCAGAGTCAAACAACGGAGAGGCTAAGCTTGTCCCTTTCCCTTCAGATGATCTGGAATCCCTCTTGTAAAAAATGGCCCCACCATCCTCCAACTAATTGCTATGGCAACGACTTCCGGTACCCAGAATCCGTTCTCAGCCAGGGGTCAGGCTCCTTGGATGCTTCTGCAGCATTCGCTGCCCCTTGGGCCTCAGGAAAACCACCCACCTCGCCTTCCCCACCTTAGTGCTGTTCTTCCCAGGGAACCAGAGCACCTCTCCTCAGCCTGCCTCACAGCGATAGCCCTGCCTCCAAACTCTTGCTCAACAGGACGGCCTCCAGCGAGCCTCCCTGTTGAGACCATGACCCTGTGCCTTTGCGTAAAATCACACATGGGTGGATACTGCACAGAATCGAAAATGACAAAGGAAGTGAGTGATGTATAAGCAGTGGTCGGTGTATACCACACGGTAAGTGCGACTGGAGAGGCGGAGAGAGGTGTTTGCTTCCTCCTGGGGAAGTGAGAACCATGAAGGGGACAGCGGAGGGAAGAGCTGCGGTTTTCCGGGGGGTTCCCTGCCTTTTTGGACCCTCCACTCAGGTAGGACGCGGGATCGGCAGGGGACCATCAGTGCTCAACGCAAGCTGCTCCCTTCCTCACCAGCTCCTCCTCTCCGCAAGCTGCTCCCTTCCTCACCAGCTCCTCCTCTCCGCAAGCTGCTCCCTTCCTCACCACTGTTTCACTGGTTCTCGGCAGGCTGGGTGGCAGCATGTGACTAATTCCGGCTGATGGGCTGTGGGCAGAAATCCTGTGGTCTTTTATCCCGGAGCGCTTCATGGCCTGTCTCAAAGCTTCAGAGCTCTCTTCCCCGGGTCACAGAATTCACTGCATTTAAGTTAGGGCTGCATCACATCCTGGATCCTGTCAGGGGGAACGCCCAAGCCGGGAGGGACAGAGGGGTATCCTGACTAATACAGCTGGGGGTCCAATTCTTCAGGACCAGTTTCAGACTGATTTCTAGAACTACATGCTGACACTAAAGAGTTGGTTTAGTTCAAAGGGTGGGAGGAATCAGAGAAGAAATTCATTCAAGTCACATTCAATAGGGAGAGCAACTTTAAATCATAGATGATGGGGTGGGCTGGTCGAGGCCCAATAGTGCCCTGTGGCCTGGGGGTCACTCCCGGGTCTGATGACCACAGTGAAGGGCCCATTTTTTCCAGCGCAATGAAACAGAATGTCTTATCATTGGGATGAGAGAGGGAGCTATGCAATTTGACCCCCCCCCAGCCAAATACCAGTAATTCTGAAGTGTCACCTCCAACATGGCCTGTGACCCTCCCCGCCTTCCACCCCCCCCTTTTTAGTGGACACCTCGACCCAGAGAGAATGCCAGGGTGACGTGGGAGCCAAACTGAGTCAGGAAACTCTGATGTTAGGGTAACAAAATCATAACAATGATAAATTCTACAGCAAAATCACTAGCCACCGAGAGAGAGACTGGCTTCTCTGTTCTGCCTCACATAGGCCAGATTTTCCAACATGCCCAACTCACCTTAGACTCTGCTCTGGATGAGAGAGCAAGCCTTCTCCCTCCCCGTCTCACCCCTGCAATCTCCTGCCCCGACTGCACTCACTCCGTAACAGTGACAGGTTAACGCCAAGGTCAAACGCACTGGGACACCCCGACGGGATGTTAGTCTGTCGAAAATATAAAAGACATTCCGATGTGCCTGAAACAGCCTGTGGCCCCCTCCCCCCCACAGCCCCTGGTAGATGATGGAACTTGCCTGAGATTCCAATCAAACTCCTACAAGCAAAAGTTTTGCTTTTCCAAATGTCCACGCTTTTAGAAAGTGTCTTATCTCAGGGGGCTACTAGAGGGTGAGATTAAATGGGAAAGCAGAGAGGGGATTAGGAGGGGTCACGGCCATGGCCGGCAGCAGCGGGAAGGCCACCTACCATGACCGCCTGCCTCAGCGCCTTGCCTGTACCTGTGATGCCCTCCACAGCAAGGGCCATGAACTCTCCTCACCATTAGTGGGAAGGGAGCGGGCCGTTGTGCGTGTGGTGCACTAGGAAATCCTGAGCTGTGCGGTGACTGGAGGGCGGGCGCGGAGGGGAGTCTGGGCTGCCCCGCACTGTCGGCCTTGGTGCTCGGCCCACCGAGAGCAGGCGTCCCGCCAAGGAAAACCCCGCTTCCCATTACATGAACTACGCGAATTCGACTCAACTGATTGCCCCATTTTGCTTGAAGTTCCCGTGAAACCCTACTTTTGTTTTAAAGACCCACAAAAACCATGAGTTTACGAGGCTCAGCCAAGTTCTGTAGCTTCACGAAGTAATGCTCACATGCAAGTGGTGTGGATTGCCCCCCTTGCAGAGGCTCGCACGGCTTTCTCTCCGAGCTGTCCACTCAGGACCAAGCGAGAGCAAGTGCTGTTTGCAGGGAACAATCAGGACTCCGGGTAAGATGTCATGGGGAGAAGTTCTGGGGGCCACA
Source organism: Crocuta crocuta (assembly GCF_008692635.1). Lineage (NCBI taxonomy): Eukaryota > Metazoa > Chordata > Mammalia > Carnivora > Hyaenidae > Crocuta > Crocuta crocuta. Next base: position 19,008,112 of record NW_027529428.1, on the reverse strand, counting down.
CTGGTGGAGGTGCGGACGGAGGCGGCATCGGGCCAGGCTAGGAAGCGAGGACCTCGTCTGCGACGCAGTCCCTTCGCATTAACCCACCTGCCAGGCTGTGGGATAGGCAGCTGGCTGTGCTGGACAACGTAGGGCACAGGTGTGACCCCTCCTGCCCACCCGACACCACTACCTGTGGGGTGGCCGCGGGCCCAGCCCCACCAGGACCACCCCCACGTCCGCAGGAGGGNTTGGAACATGGCACGGTCATGGGCGGCAGCAGAAGCGAAGACGGAGCCGCCTAGAGAAATCCAAGGGCCCCCGAGGCCTCCCCTGCAGACGCCCCGATTATCCGGGAGGAGACCTTGCCCAAGCCGTTGTCCCAGGGGTTCGAGTCCGTGCAGCCAAGCACAGGCCTTCGGGACACCCTGTCCCCTGCTCCTGCTGTGTGCACGGGGCAGGAAGCCGTCCGGAGACCCCACCCGGCAGCCGGGGGGCCCCTCAGACACCAAAGTGGCCCCTGGGGTGTGCGTCAGGACAGGGGAGCGGGAGCCCCCCCAAGCCCCTTTCACAACGCGGGGTGGGGGGAAGGAATCCTTGAAGGGACGGAAAACAACTGGCTTTTTCAGATTCCCTATATTTAGCACTTCCCGAAAGCAGCTATTCCGGGCTGGGTGTGAAGGAAAGAGCGGAATTTGAAAGAAGGAGAGCGTGGGTAAGAGAGCACAGGAAGTGGGGCCCGGAGGCCAGTCCTGTGGCTCACAGACCCAGACTGCGGCCCGTCGGGGTGCGATGCTAAGTGACCAGTGGGGAGCGCGGCCTCACGGTCAGAAAAAGGAAACAATGAAGCGTAAGGAGAAGAAACCGGTAGGACCTGAATCAGCTGAGGAGTGACCTGCTCCCCCACGGTGTCCCTTACCTGGGGACCTNCACAGACCCAGACTGCGGCCCGTCGGGGTGCGATGCTAAGTGACCAGTGGGGAGCGCGGCCTCACGGTCAGAAAAAGGAAACAATGAAGCGTAAGGAGAAGAAACCGGTAGGACCTGAATCAGCTGAGGAGTGACCTGCTCCCCCACGGTGTCCCTTACCTGGGGACCTGCTCCCCCACGGTGTCCCTTACCTGGGGACCTGCTCCCCCACGGTATCCCTTACCTGGGGACCTGCTCCCCCAAGCTACCCCTGCCTGGGGACCTGCTCCCCCACGGTGTCCCTTGCCTGGGGACCTGCTCCCCCACGCTACCCTGCGGAGCAGAGGACCTGGGGACCTCTCTTGCTGACGGAGAGAGACAGCTGTGACAATTCCAGTGTTTTCTCTGTGACGACAGGGCACCGAGCCTTCCGCGTGTGTGCTTGTATTCAGTCCTAACAGATGCTACTTCTAGTCACTGCTGAGGACAGCATGGCCTCTGCCCCGGAGCGCAGCGCGAGCCGGAGCCCAGCCCCTGGAGACCCACAGCAGAAACAGCCCCGCCCCAGACAGGCTGCAGAGCGCCTCGCTCTAAATGTGACTGTAAAAATCTCAATTACGACGATCTTCAATGAATCGAGTGTTCCAGGTAATTTAATTTCCTGGCTTAATTGAGCACTAACCAGGAAAACTTTTCATCAAAGCAGGGATTTTATTCCCCCAAAGTGCACGAGACACACTTTCCTAACTTAGTGAACCTGATATAAATTTTCTTTGATAATGAAGTCCCTGGCAGTGCCTCGGGCCTACGGGCCGGAAGCTCCCTCCTCCCCACCCAGCAGCCCACAGTGCTCCGGGGGTTGGATCAGACTTTTCTGTCTTTTTCTAGCCTGCTACTAATTAAGGCTGCAAAGGACATCCCTGGGCATAAGATTTTTTAAATACTCAAATTAGTTTCAGATATACCTGAAGTGAAATGTTGGAGTCAACACTGCTATCTTTAGCAAAATAAGCTCACATAATGCACTATCCTTAATGCAAATCAAAAATGAAAGACATGGGGCCCCTGGGTGGCCCAGTTGGTTAAGCTTGGTTTCGGCTCAGGTCATGATCTGACAGTTTGTGAGTTCAAGCCCCATAGGGAGCTCTGTGCTGTCAATGCAGAGCCTGCGTAGGATTCTCTCTCGCTCCCCTCTCTCTGCCCCTCCCCACCTCTCTCTGTCTCTTTCTTTCTCTCAAAATAAATAAATAAACTTAAAAATAAACATAATATCTTGGCCTGAAGTGATGGGTTCATGCCTGTGAAGGTACTCAGTGCGTCCCCGAAATGTATCTGTTGATCATGCTACTGACGTTATCAGTATCAAAAAGAAAAGGGGTTAACTCGTCTTTCACGTCAAACGCTTGGCAGACGTGTTCCCTTCCAGCTGTTGACATCCGCGGTACATGCCCTGCTCTTCCACTTTCTCTAATCAGGCCGACAAGACGCTGCTCCCCGGCATTGGACTATATTTACATGTTTCCCTGTTTCTGGAACCATAAAGTGAGAGCAAGAGGCTCATCGCTAACCAGCAACTTGTCTGGGAAATAAGGGGTGTGTGATCGGCATTCAAGTAAAAGCACCCCCTCTCCTTGCTGGTTATTATGGGCCTCCCGCCGACCCCAGTGACTCTCTGCAGAGCACGTCACTGCCTGCAGAATAACAACAAATTACACAAAGGATGACCAAGCGTTATCTCTTCCCGCGTGGGTCCTCTGCTGCCCCCTCGAAGGCCCCCCTGCACGTCAGGAACTCATTGCTCATGAAACAGAATCAAGAAATACACCAGCGCACTGCTGGCTGCTCTTGTACTTTGTCAGGCCACTAACTAGCACTAGGTGACAGCCAGCGACAAAGGAAGGGTTTTAACAAAAAACAGCTGTGCTTTCTCCTTGAGAACATCTTCAATAAACTTTGAAATCTGGTCTTCTAGGTCTTTCTAGGTGCTAAGACTTGTGTCTCTTTCCGCTATTAAAAATGAAATTTGGGGGGCGTCTGGGTGGCTCAGTCGGTTAAGTGTCTGACTTCAGCTCAGGTCATGATCTCGCAGTTCATGGGTTCGAGCCCTGCATGGGGTTCTGTGCTGACAGCTCGGAGCCTGGAGCCTGCTTCAGATTCTGTTTCTCCCTCTCTCTCTCTCTCTGTCTCTCCCCATTCATACTCTGTCTCTCAAAAATAAATTTTAAAACGACATTATAAAATACAATTTGGGGCTGATTCATTGTCTTTAAAAAGCAATTCCTTAACTTTACACTCAAAAGCATTATTTTTGCATTTGTTTCTATTTTTAAAAATAAGGCTGAAACGATGCAGAAGTTCTGATGGACTGATAACACTTTCCGAACAGCAAATAACATGGGCCTGACGACTCCAGACCCGTAACAGTACATCGTCAGGTGCTTGTGTTTGTTTTTGAGGGGAGATTCCTGTGTTACAAAAATTATCGTACTCCGAGATGGACAGATTTGTGCTTTGTGACACTATGAGTTTAGTACTTCGCTGCTATTTCACCTCCACCTCTGTGCTTCAGTGAATCATGACTCAGGCATAAACAGCAAAAAAAGAGAAGCAATTTAACGAAGACAAGACAGTGTCCAGAGTGCGCATGGGGCTGCGGCGCCTCCGTGAGATGCCCGGGGTTAAGGGGGCACCAGCCTCCGTGACTCGTCCCTGTGCTTCTGCCACAGCCACTGAGACGCAGCTGGCAGAGACCCAGTGGGCTTTCCAGAGGTCCATCGGCTTCATAGTTCACATTTGTAGACTTTATAGGAGTGAAAGACTGATTCTCCATCTCTTACTTGAAAACTATGAATCACTTACAGTGGTTCAGGCGGCCCCGGCTTCAACCAGTGATGTGGGCAAAGGCAGGATATTTCAGAAAACCCAGCTGACCAACGCAGATGCGTAGCTTCTGTAGTCTGAGTTATTTTTAAAAAGTTTTTAATGTTTCTTCATTTTTGAGAGACAGAGACTGAGTGCAAGTGGGGGAGGGGCAGATAGAGGGGGAGACACAGAATCCGAAGCAGGCTCCAGGCTCTAAACTGTCAGCCCAGAGCCCGACGCGGGACTTGAACCCACAAACCGTGAGGTCATGACCTGAGCTGAAGTCAGATGCTTAACCGACTGAGCCACCCAGGTGCCCCTCTGTAATCTGATTCACTTTTATAAACTTTGTTTTTAATATTTTTATTTATTTCTAGGAGAGAGAGAGACAGCATGAGCAGGGAAGGGTCAGAGAGAGAGGGAGACACAGAATCCGAAGCAGCTCCAGGCTCTGAGCTGTCAGCACAGAGCCCGACGTGGGGCTCGAACCCACGAACCACGAGATCATGACCTAAGCGAAAGTCGGACGCTTAACCGACTAAGCCACCCAGGCGCCCCTGATTCATTTTAGTGAACACTAGTCAGCAGAACTTCAAGAATGCTTTTTTTTTTAAATAATCTGTCAAAGAATATACAATACCAGCTTACCATTCTGACTCAAGCACGTTCTCCATACTTTCTTCCTTCATAGCACTGCATTTCTTTATATTGTATATATTTACTCATTGTTACTCATTTATTCATATATTTATATGTATTGTATTATTTACTCATTTGTTATTTTAACAGAAAACAGCAGGAGGAAATGTTAACCTTTGAGGCTGCAAACCAGGGATGGTGTGGTAGTCAAGGTAGGGAAGGGGAAGTCAACGGAAGAGACAGTATCCACAGGTCAAGGGCTTCTTCCTCCAGGGGGTCTCCATCCACCGCAGGCCAGCAGGGAGCCTCCTTCCCTCTCACCTGTCCCGGCTGGGCCCTGCAGGCTGGGGGGCTCTGCGCTCGCTCCTGGGGGACGCAGGGAGGACAGATCGTAGGAGATGAGCCCTTCAGCCCGGAGACAGCAGGTGTCTCTTCCACTCCACACTCCTCTGCCAGAAAGGCTGGGATCCCACCCGACACGGGGGCGGGGAGCGCACTCCTGCTCTGTGTCCCCAGGAGCAGAATGGCAACGTTTGGAGAGGTTTAGGTGGGGCTTGCCGGTCACCCTAACGAGTGTTCACGGGCACTTCCTGGTGCAAAGTACCCTTCCTGTTGCCAAGACGGTTCGACAATGACTTCAGGTTAAATAGTACAGAACAAATCAGGACGCGGGCAAAACCCCTCTCAGCACAAGGAAGCCCTTGGTGAGAGCCAGGATGGGCAGAAAACGGGAGCCGGGAGGGTTTATGAAGGAGGAGGGAACTGGTTTGATTTCAGGGGACTGGGGAGGGCTCCGGAGAGTTCACTGGGTGGCAGCCAGATACGGGAGTAGGTTCTGTGTGCGGGGATGGGACAGGGAGACAGGAACGACGGCCTTCTGAGCAGGGGAAGCAGCCGTGCGTCGGGCCACATTTTGGCACACCCACTTTGCAACTGCACATTTTACAGCGACAACGACCTCGTAAACAAAGCCTGTCTCCTCGTCCACCTCTGAGCTCCTGATACTTACCCTGTGGCTGTCACAGTGGATATCGGGGGCCCTTTGTAGCATCTGACTCTGATGGCTGTTATTACTACGGTTCAGCAAGTGTGTGTGTGTGTGTGTGTGTGCGCACGCGCGCGCATGAGCGTGCTCGGTGCTAATGAGCACTCGGGACTTTCCAGAGGGACTTCTTGAAGGCTAGCACTTCCCTGCTTGCAGGCTGCTGTCCTGACTTCCGACAAGAGGGCGGGGAACAAGTCGCATCTACGCTATGCCCTCTGTTGCCCCGAGAAAGGACCTGTGTGGACGTCATTGCACATTCACTACGGGCGGCTCTGTCTCCACCCCGGTTCTCTCTGAGCCCTGCGTCTCCCTCCTTGCGGAAGTGCAGCCGCAGCTGGTGTCTCCTTGGCTCTCCTCACGAGGCTAATACCCTCCATGTCGCTTGAGGCAAAGGGAGTATGAAAAGTTGTACAGGCAGACCCGTAACAACAACAGCAACAGGAAGTGTGATCATTATGACGTGCACCTTATGCTCAAACGTGGGAGGCAGAGGCTGGCCTCTCTGGGTCCACCACTGCTGTGATATTCTAGGCTGGGCACAGGCTGCTTTTAGTCCAGAAAAGGTAACAGAAGGTGTGATTGAGAGAAATCCAGAAATGTGGAAACGAACTCATGCCCGGGTCTGCATGAAGCAGAACCGCGGCGGAGGGAGGAGGGAAGAGCTGAATGTCAGGAGCTCTGACCACCCCTTGGCCCCCAGTGGAGACTCCTGGGCAGAAGCAAGTCAGCA
>NW_027529428.1:18997622-19001925 GCF_008692635.1 Crocuta crocuta | reverse complement strand
GGGGGGGGGGTTGTTCAGGGGGCAGGGGGCATCGGTCTCTGGGATTTGGAGGGACTGGAGCTGTCAGGAATGGAGTGTGCGCCTGGGATCAGGCCAGCCAAGGAGGGATGGATCCCTCCAGACAGCTTGGGGCTCAGACCCGAGACCCACAGGCCACCTCACGCCCGGGGTGAGCTCACTCCTCTGCGTGGTGCTGGCCAGCAGGAGCTCTCCGCCCAGGTCACAAGTTCTCTCCATGCCAGCCGTGGGAGGCGCTGCCAGGGGCCTCGTGCAAGTCCCACCTCAATTCAGAAAACCCTGCGTTACAGGGGCACTTGATCTGGTAAGCCCGGGCCCTCCCTCCGGGAGCTCTGGGGAGCTGGCCCATCTGGAGAGCTGGCCCACATTTCTGGTCCACCCTGGCTGACAGCCACGGCTCTCAAACTTCATTCCTCATTTTAATTACCTGAGAATGTCTTGAGCTAAGGTCGCCCTCCAGAGCTACGAAATGATGATTTCCGCATGGGGCCTGAGTATCGGCCAGCTTCCAAACTTCGCCAGGCGACTCTAAGGTGCAGGGAAAAATTAGAGTACAGCCCTGCTACTCAAAGTGTGGTCCGCGACCGGCAGCAGCGCAGCGCCCAGGCCTAATAGAAATGCAGGTTCCCAGGCCCCACCCAGCCCTGCGGACTCCAGCTCTGTGGAGTCACAAGGTCTTCAAAGAGCTTTAGGTGCACATTAAAGCTTGATAAGTACCGGATGGGATGCCCTTTAATGGGGCCTAATGGGGCTTGCTGATTGCAATTAGCTGCATAAGCAGAGAAACCATGAGTGATGTAGCGATAATGACCTTGGGGGTGGGGGCGGGGCATGCCAAGAGCATGACCAGGAAAAGCCATTAAAGAGGCTTAAAGAAACTGAAAGTTGCCTCGGGACCGTTGGGCTTGCACAGGTGAATTTTCACACTGTCACACACCTTCCCGCCAGAGCCCCACGCGGTTGAGGGTTGTTATCTGTTTGTGATGAAAGCTCAGTATGCGGCAAGAGGGGTCTGAGTGCATCCTGCTTATTAATTTAATCCCAAGGGCCACCCACACTGCGGATGCAAATTCCCATAATGCAGAAGCGCAGAGAGGCTAAACACCTGCCCAGTGGCCACCGAGCGATTCAGGGGCAGAGGCAGGGTTTCGTCGTGTTCGTAGTTGTGGGTCTGTCTGTCCCGTGTCACCAAAAGTCAGGTTTCTATTATAATCAGCCTTGAGGAAGAGGAGTAAAGACCAAGGGCGTCAAGCAGAAACTGCCCAGAAGCAGCACCGTGTGTGTGGGCGGGGGTGGTTCAACATCAAACCCACTTTTCTTCACTCCTATTTGGAGCCAGGGAGCACCCTGCCCCTCCTCCCTCCCACGTCACCCTCTAGGGCTGACAGGGACCAGCTGGGAATACCTCCTGGGGACACCGTCCCCAACCGCAGCCCTGCCTGACAGCCTCCTGTCCGGAGATAAGCACATCAAAGCAGCCTGAAGAGAACAAGGTTAAGACCCTCACCGGCCGCCCCTATTCCCCCAAAGAATCAGAAGCATCAACACCTTTCAGCCAGGGGGTCAGAACTGAAGCTTTATTTCAATCGGTTTCTTTATTTTCAGAACGCCACTGGCAACTAGAAACAGGTATGCGCGTGTGGTTTTTATAAGTGAAGAGTAAATAAAATAGAAGAGATAATGGAATTGTAACAATAAATTCACCTTGAATATAAATATACACATCGATACCCCACACGTATAAAAGTCATGCTCTGTAAATACTCTGTCCACGACGGTCTCTGCGGGGGCCCGGAGTTCTACGATGGCGCTTTGAGGGTTTACACTTGTCCTGTTAGTTACGGACGTTTCCAGAAAGCTGATGCGGGGGCAACATATTACCGATCTCGAAAAGGAAACTAAGTGTCACAGAGCAGTTCTTAAAATATTGAGTGGTTGTTTGTTCTACAAAGAATGAGCATGTCTTAAATATTAGAAATGGTGAAACAAATATACTAGCTTACAGATATGTACAATGTACTACTTTATACTTCAAAAATGCAGGAAGATAAATTATATATATATAAAATATATATATAATTTTAGATCCAATGAACAATTCAATATTGCTCTTGTGTTGGTCTGGCTGTATTGCATGCATGCTCAGGGCACGCCCATGGCTTATACCAGGTGAGGAGGTACTGGTAGGAACAGGCAGGGCTCAGGGAACCCCCATGATGATCCCCGGAACGCCAGCGCCAAAGCAATATTTGGAGTTTGGTAACGTGCCGTGGCTAGGTCGGAAACTTCTATGCCCATGTGTAGCTGAGGACGGGTCTTCCAGAAGCACGCCGCACACTCAGGATGGGGCCACGTGCGTGCTAAACACACCTGATTCGGTGGAACGAAGCCCTCGCGCCTGAGACAGCTGGGGATCTCCTCAGAGACTATTGTGAGACAGCCCTCGAGCCCTCCCTGCGGTTCGTACAAAATGACGTTGGAACGGTGACCCGTGCCTGCGGCGTCCACAGCCTCCTATAAACCCACGGGCAAAATTCATCCTGAACGCAGCCCAGTGTTCAACCATGAACAGCTTCTCCCGTGGACGAAGCTTCACACGCTTTAAAGGCAGACAGTGAGCAGAGAGCGACGGGAATTCTGACTTGATCTGCAGGAACGGGACGGTCGGCGGGCGGCCTTCGGGGCCTGGCGGCCTGGGGCCCACCCTAGCCCCCCACTGTGGCCCCGGAGCCCTGTTTCGTCTTCCACTTACCCCATTTCCAAATTACAAATTGAAAACATCTCTCTGAGAATAGAAGTAGAAAAACAATAGGGAGAGGTTGACAAATAAATGTTCCAGAAACTTGGCCAACTTGGTGTCGCCGTGAAGCGTCGCCGATGGGCGCAGGAGGGAGCATCCATCAGGACCTGAGGCGGCCTGAGGTCTGGCTCCCTGACCCTCCACACCTTCCCTGCTCAGCACGGCTCCGGGAGGCCGAGACGGGGGCCGCGGTGGGGGAGGCAGCTGACAGCACACACGTCACGCACCACGAAGGGGGCACAGAGGATGCGTGGCCACAAGGGCCTTCAACCAGAAAGGGCCGACGGAGGGGATGCTGAGCGCAGAGCTGCTGCTGCGGGCGCCCTGCCCACAGACGCCATGGGGACACAGCAGGCACAGGACAGAGAAGCAAACCCAACGGGGTAACGGGGTGCGTGCAGACGTCCCCCACCGGACAACTCTGCCCGACAGCGGGGGGGGGAGGGGGGACGCCCCGGCTCCAGCCCAGCCAGGCAGTAATGCCGGAAGGACGGTTCTGGAGTCCGGGCCAGAGTGAGCTATGCCGACTAGAACAAACAAGAGGACTCACGGGCTCTGGCAGTCGGAACTTTCTGGAAGCGGAGCCAAACCGGACTCGACAGAGGCTCAGCCGTTAAGCTGAGGGGGCTCTGCCCTGCCCAGAACAGAGCGGCCCGCCCGCCTCTGGCCACCGCCGTGCAGTCTCCAGGCCGGCGTGCAGCAGCCAGCAGAGGCCGTGAGTTTGGTCTGGAGGATTGAGGAAGCGCACAAGGTCGTTAGGAGGAGAGGATAACGGATTCCAGAGCGAACTCCACATTGAACAGCTCTTAGAGGCCGTGTGCAATGGAGCATGCAAGAGAAGCTCCCAGGCCTGGAGCCCATCTTCCAGGAGTCTACTTCGGTCACAGACAGACCGTCAAAACCACAGAGAACAACCGCTCTTTCAAAGTATTTCACTGCGGAGCTAACGTATGGCGCAGACAGAGCTCCGTGTCATTTCGAGAAGTGCACGTGCTTTCTGTCTCAGGGAGGCCTTTGCTGGCTTTGCTGGCGCCCGGCTGAATACAGATCGAGTCACTGAGAAGGAGGAAAGCCATCTTGGAGACACAAAGAACGGCCTAAAAAGAGCTACTTTCATTCCATTTATTTAAAATCTGAGGGACTGTCCCTCTCGTGGGTCAAGGGAAGGAAACCACATTTCTAAAGCCCTCGACGAATGACATTCGTGAGATGCTCTAATGTCGCCGTCTCCTCGCTGGCACACTGAAGGGCCAAGCAGGCTGCCCCTGCGTGAACTCATCTGTCACTGCACGCGAAATAACTAAAGGGACGCCTGCTGACCACGTCCCGGTGAGGTGAGTGCACCCCTCAGAGCGCCCGGCTCACGAGCCAGCTGGGAGTCGGCAGGGAGGGCGCTCTGGGGGACGCTGTGTCGTTCGACGTTCAACTCAGCTACAGATCCGTGAAACGGAACAACGTGGGCCTGGTGTCCTGGGCCCCCTTCCC
>NW_027529428.1:18975260-18996974 GCF_008692635.1 Crocuta crocuta | reverse complement strand
CTGTAGCTCCAGGCTCACATTCTCTCACAAGCATGCAAATGGGTCCTAGTCTTGCACTCAGATTGCTCCCGCGGGTGAGAGCCCAGTGGGCCCCCCCACCCCCTGCACAGGGCAGACCCGCCTTCAGAGACGCCCAGCCCCCCACCAGGCGCCCTGGGGTGCAGGGTGCATGGGTTCCCCTTTCAGCTGCTGGGCGGAATCCCTGATTCTGCAGAGGGGGTGCTTATGGGCGGTGGCGTGAAGCGCCCTCTCAGGGACAACGGGGCACGTCTCTGTCAAAATGCGATAGTGAACACGTGGGCATCGTACATGCTGCCCTGACGACGGGGGTCGCATGGGAAGGGGATGGGGGCGGGGCGGGGGCACGGGCCCCTGCTGTCCGCACGGGAGGGCCTCACATGACCACGCATTTGCCTTTGAGCTTCTCCTTCCTTTTCTGCTGCTTGCTCTTCTTCCCGTCGATCTGGAGGCTCACGGTCCTGCGCTTCTCCAGGTTGAGCAGCTCCTGGAAGAGCTCCTTCACATTGTGGTTGAGCTTGGCCGAGGTCTCCATGAAGGCACACTTCCACTTGCGGGCCAGGGCCTCGGCCTCGCCGCTCTCCACCTCGCGGTTGGGGCTCTCGTCACACTTGTTGCCCACGAGCATGATGGGGATGCTCTCCACGTCCCCCTTGATCTCGCAGATCTGCTCGTAGATGGGCTTGAGCTCCTCCAGCGACTGCCGGCTGGTGATGGAGTACACCAGGATGAAGGCGTGGCCCTTGGAGATGGACAGCCGCTGCATGGCGGGGAACTGGTGGCTGCCCGTGGTGTCCGTGATCTGCAGCGTGCAGATGCTCTTGTCGCAGCTGATCACCTGCCGGTAGGTGTCCTCCACCGTGGGGATGTAGCTCTCCCGGAACGTGCCTTTCACAAACCTCAAGACCAGCGAGCTCTTGCCAACGCCACCTGCCCCGAACACGGCCACCCGGTAATCGTTGCTCTGTTCCGGCATGTTGCTCGACACCCCGGCTCGCAACCAGGAAGCACCTGGCAAAGGAACCAGACGTGCGAGAGAATCGGTTTAAAAAAAAAGGAACGAGAGTCTCAAAAAAGATTGCTTTACCCTCTCTTAAAGAACTTAAGTTCTTTAAGAACTTTAAGCTTAAAAAGAACCGAAGTGATAAATTCTGTTTTCGCTGTCCCAATGTAAGAAAATTTGAATTTCATTTAAAAATTCTAGGGTTGCTTGGGCGGCTCAGTCGGTTAAGCATCTGACTCAAACCCCCAGTTGGTGGGTTCGAGCCCCGCGTCGGGCTCTGTGCTGACAGCTCAGAGTCTGGAGCTGCTTCGAATTCTGTGTCTCCCTCTCTCTCTGCCCCTCTCCCACTCATGCTCTGTCTCTCTCAGAAATAAATAAACATTAAAAATTTTTTAAATTCTAAAACAATTCTATAATTCTAAATCCAGTAATTATGGTCAATCTCCAGTTTCCAATAAGGCAGCCACCTGTTCAGTAGCTAACTGGACTCAGTCTGTTTCTCCTCCTCGGACCATGATTCTGAGCATCCCCGTGCCTGAGGAAAAGACGCCAGTTCAGCTCAAGGGAGAGGGAATCAAGGAAGGGTAAAGGGCAGTGGGAAATCAATCACCTTCCCAACACCACAATCACACACACACACACACACAACCACACAATCACACATGCACACAATCACACACACGGAATCACATACACATAATCACACACACAATCATACACTCACACACACACACCCACACACACACAATCACAGAGTATCCTTATTGTTTTACCCAAAGTACTACGAGCACCCAATATTTAAGTCATAAAATATGTGGCTTTTTATAAGTGCAAGGAGGAGAGGAAGGGGAGGAGAAGGCTAGTCATTTTTATTCAATACTTATAGTACCTCATGAAATCCTCAGCACCCAGAAGAAGTGGCGTCCCTGTCCCTGTCATGCACTGGAAACACAGATGGCATCAGGGAATGTAGCGCCCCTGACTTCACACAGCTGGGGGCAGGGGAGGCTGGGAGGCACACCAGGTACCGGCTGGCCGCGGTGGCTTGGGCACTACTGAGGCCCTGGTGTGGACAGTCATTGAGCAGCTAGACCTGATGGGTAACTAAGAAGTTTGGAGGGTTCTTTCATCCAAATCAAATTTCAATCAAAATGAAAATGATTACAGGTGCTTTATTTTCAACCATTCCCAAGAGTCAAGTGCTACCAAGATAACAGAAGAAATAACCACAGGTGGTTGTCACAGTAGAATGAACTGTGGTTTCCCTGCCTTACAAACATCACCCCCAGCCCAAGGGGTAAACATGCCGTCCTCACATGTAGATGATCAAATATCTCATCCTGTTCCTTCTTTGGTAAGGAAGGACATATAACACACAAAAAAGTAGGGAATTAAGCAATATCGATTTTTTAACCCATTTTCTCCAGGAAGCCATCATGCTAGCTTTTCCCATCTTAGAGTGACTCAGGACCATAGTAAAAGGTGCTGCACAACAAAGGCATCTTCAGATGATTGAACGTAATTAGCTACGGAAGCAGATGGGCGTGTGCAGTAACTGTGTCCCCCGGCAGACAAGGTGTGATCAAAGCCCGGGCATTCCCTCTTCGGATTTCTCTCTGGCTTCCGCGTGCATGTTTGCCTCCAAATCTGTTCAATTAAATATTCAGCCGTTCTTGTGTGCACTGCGGAATCCCTAACCCACCGAGAAGCTGAGAAAACATCAAATGCCCAAAGAAAATACAGCAAGATGTCAGGTAGTTGATTAATGCAAAAGGCTTCAGGAAATCCTGCCTTGGAGTTCGGTCTGTCTGGTAAATGCTTGTGAGATCATCATGATCACCTCAAGAGTGTAATAAATCGTTCTACATTTTTAAAAATGCAGTGGCTTTTGGGATCTGGCTTGAAGCTTCCCTGCACTCTCAGAACAAGCCTCTCTTTGTGCTCAAAAGATGGTATCTGTGCTCAACCTCAGCTCGTATTATGGGTATTTAGCTCCAGCGTGGAGTGAAAGCATCTACCTGGAAGGGAACGTGTCTTCACCAGCTCTACATCCTGAGATCTCTGTAGGAGCCCCTGGTCGTGAGCTCACACTCATCCCGCGTGTGGTGAATATGTTGTTGGCTGTGCTGAGGTGTCTCCGTTATTCAACTGGCAACCAAAATATAGACAGCCGACACTGAATGTGGCCAGGGGGACCTTCCAGCCACTGCCCGTCCCCTGTCCAACAGCACCTATTGAACTTCCTCTACAGACCGGGCCCTGGGGGAGGGGCCGGGAAACGCATGCCCAGAGGACAGACCTGAGGCGGGCTCTGCGCTCCTGGATCTGAGGATGAAGTGAAGAAATGAAAAGATGACTTGACACATATTTGATGAATTACATCACAGCAGCGCTGCCAAAGAGAGGTCTGAGGGAACCGACTCTAACCTGTGATTCCAAGAATGACTTTGCTAAGAAGTCTGGGAGCGGGACCCCAAAAGATACACAGGAGACAGGCAGGCAAAAAGATAGAAAGGTTGGGGTGCCTGGGCGGCTCAGTCGGTTAAGCGTCTGACTCTTGACTCTGGTTCAGGTCATGATTTCACAGTTTGTGAGTTCCAGCCCTGCGTCAGGCTCCACACTGATGTTGCAGAGCCTGCTTGGGATTCTCTCTCTCTGCCCCTCCCCTGCTCTCTCTCTCTCCCCAAATATACCATTTTTAACAAATGGTATAAAGGTCACTGTTTTATAAGCATTAAAAAAAAAAACCCTCTAGATAATATGCAGACTTAGTGCTTACCCGACAGAAGCTCCCGGCATCAGAAGACGGACAGGCACAGGAAATCCCATACCCTGCGTGGTAGCTGCCATGGGAAAGTCATAAACAAAGGCCGGGAGAGAGCCTGGTGGGGCGTCCAGCTCTGGGCGGGGCCCTCAGGAGAGACTTCACAGAAGGCAGCGTGAAGGTGTGAAGGGGGAAAGGGCAGGTCACCCAGGGGACAGGGTCCCTTGCAGACGTACAAGGGCGGGAGTAGAGCCCAGAGCTAACACAGTGCCGGGGCAGAAAGCGGACGTGCAGTGACAGCTGGGGCAGAGCTGGCTGCGCAGCAGAGCAGCGGCATCATCAGTCAAGATAAAGGCCAAGGAGACAAGTAGGTTTAGAGAAGCTGAGCAGGACGCAGCTGGGCCGGGTCAGGTTTGCAGGGCAAACATGTGATCTGGTAGGTGACGGGGCTGCGGTCTGAAAACTCGGCAGGGAGGTCCAGTCTAGGGATAAGGATGGGGGCTTCATCCACATAAAAATAGCACAATAATACGTAAAACTCAGCCAGGGGAAGACATATAGCAAGAGAGAAGACCAAACTCCAAATGTGAACAAGAGAGCCTGGCAAGTTATCTACTTCCGCTTTCTGCGCCCGAGTTGCCCGCACCAGAAAATGGAGACGCAACACCACCTTCTTCACAGAGCTGCTCTGGGGTGTTTGTGACACAAGGACCAACACTCAGCCCAGGGAGGGGGGTGGGCAGGCTCTCTAGCTGTTTAGGAAGGACTAGGCGGAAAAGGAGGTCCCAAAGGAGCAGCAGCAACAAGAGGAAAAACTGGAAAGAAGGTAGCAAAATGCCAAGAAAGCAAAAAAAAAAAAAAAAGTCAAGAAATCATGGAGGAGACGGAAACTATAGCTGTACCCCTACATTAAATGAGAGCAAAGACCTCAGACCTCCCATCTTATAAGAGCCAAGTAAATCCAAAGGATGAAAAATGCAGGAAATCGTAGATTACAGTGGAAGTTAGTCGAAGAATAGAAAAACAGGGGCGCCTGGGTAGCTCCGTCAGCTGAGCATCTGACTTCAGCTCAGGTCGTGATCTCACGGTTCGTGGGTTCAAGGCCCGCGTCGGGCTCTGTGCTGACAGCTGGCCCAGCGCCTGGAGCCTGGTTTGGATTCTGTGTCTCCCCCTCTCTCTGATCCTCCCCTGCTCATGCTGTCTCTCTCTCCCTCTCTCAGAAATAAATAAGCCATTACAAATTTTTTTAAAAAGAATAGAAAAACAATAGAGAAAAATCAATAAACCCAAAAGTTGGGTTTTATTAAAAAATATCCATAAAATTAACAAACTTTTTGCTGGACTGACCAAAGAAGCAATAAAACGCAAATCGCTAAAATCGGAAGTGGCAGAGGAGACATCACTACTGAGTTCTCACGGCTCTTGTGACCACGTGCACAGAAATATGCTACATACCTCAGATGACACAGACCCAAACTATCAAAGCCGAATCAAGCAGAAATCGAAAATCCAAAATGGCCTACATAGCAAGACAGTAGTCAACAAACAAACAAACAAACAAACATCCACAAGGAAAGCCAGATGCAGATAGCTTCACTGGTGAATTCTGGCAAGTGTTCAAAGGATTACTACCAATCCTTCACAGACTCTTTCAAAAAGCTGAATAGGAGGGTACATCTGTCACTCTCTCTGAGGCTAAAATTACCCTGATACCAGCTTACACACAGAGATACAACAAGAAAACTACAGAGCAGTATCTCTTATGAACAAATACAAAATCCTCAGTGAAGACTAGCAAACTGAACCCGCCAATATATCCTAAGAATTATACATCATAACCAAGAAAGACTCATGCCAGGCATGCAAAGTCGGTTTAATATCCAAACAGTAATATAACATACCATGTCAATCAAAGATTTAAAAAATGATAAGCTCAGTAGGCACAACAAAGAAAAAAATGGACAAAATTCAACACTCAATCATGATTAAAATAAAAAAAAAAAGTGAATCAGGAACAAAAGGGAACTTCTTCAGCCAGAAGAAGAGGGAATTATGAAACACTGCAGCTAAGACAATACTTAATGATGAAAGGCTATTTTCTCACTACAATCAGGAAAAAGACCAAGTTCCCACCCTTGCAACTTCTATTTGCCATTTTACTGAAGGTTTTAACTAGAAGAATAAGTCAAGAACGTGAAATAAAAGGCATCCAGATTGGAAGGGAAGAAATGAAACTATTTATTGCAGGAGGCATAACCTTGTACTTAGAAACTTTTAAGGAAACGTCCAAAAAAAAGAACTAATAAACTACTTCTAAAAGATTTCAAATATCCATATAAAAATCAACTGTATATCTACACACTTGCAAAGAATAATCTAAAAACAAAATTAAGAAACCAATTCCATTTACAATATCATCAAAAAGCATAAGATACTTAGGACGAAAATTAATAGGGAGGCATAAACATTATACTCTGAAAATTAAAAAATATTGCTGAAAGACACTGAAAACCTAAATAAGTGGAAAGGCACCCACGTTTATGTATCAGAGGACCTAATTTTGTTAAAATAGCAATTTCCCCAAATCAACCACAGATTCAGTACAGTCTACAAAAATTCCAATTGCCTTTACAGAAATCAACAGGCTGATTCCAAAGTTCACCTGAAAATTCAAAGGCCCAGAATAGTGAAACAATGGTGAATTTACAAAGAAAGAAAGGAAGGGACGGAGGAAGGGAAGGAAAGGACGGGAAGGAAGGGGTTAGGCGGGAGACGGAAGGCAGGAAGGACGGGAGGGAGGGACTGAACGAAGGAAGGGTGTTGGAGAACATACTTCCTGATTTCAAGCTCACTGGGAGGAGCAGAAAGACACTACACGATGACATGGTCTAGATTCCGAAACGGATTCACAGATAGAGAGGAACAGGTCCAGAGCCTCCAGTGTGAGCAATAACGTGTTAAAGTAACGGGCTCGGCTTTATCCCTAATAGCCAGGTGATGGGAACAGCCCACATGTTCACGGTAGAAAAGGAACATTCATACCATAAAAGCCCTGCATTGGATTAATATATCCCCATGATAAGAAAAAGGTGATACTGGGGCGCCTGGGTGGCTTAGTCAGTTGAGCGTCCGACTTTCGCTTGGGTCATGATCTCGCGGTTCGTGGGTTCGAGCCCCGCGTCGGGCTCTGTGCTGACTGCCGGCTCGGAGCCTGGAGCCTATTTCAGAGTCTGTATCTCCCTCTCTCTCTGACCCTCCCCTGCTCACGCCGTTTCTCTCTCTCTCTCTTAGAAATAAATAAAAATATTTAAAAAAAATTTTAAAAAAAAAAAAGAAAAAGGTGATACTAAGAATGGTACATGCAACAGTCCATCTTCACACGGCTGCTGGTTACGGACGAGTTACACGGTGGTCGTCCAGATTGTTCGGAATGATTTTATTCTTTCAAAATTATCACGGAAATGAAATACCAAACATTTTAAAATTTCATTTAAAAGCCAGGAAACCTAATAGTATTGATTCTTGGATCCAAGTTAAAGGGAGGCATCCTTGGAGATGGAGCGTGGTAGCTTTGATTTGGGGGCTGTAGGAGGTGAACGAAGTCGGACAAACTTCCGGTTAACTGGTATGTCCCGGGCTACGGAGGGAGTCAGGCATCTTGCAGTGCGTGTGGGAGCGATGACAACTGAGGGGATGGCCAGAAAGACCAGATGCGGGGATGTCTCTTGAGGGAAACTGAGGGCTTAAGGAAAGAGGAAGGGACAATCAGCCGAGGTGCTGGGGGGGGGGGGCTGTGTGTAGAGATCGACTGTGCATGTTCAACACAGCAAACCTGGAAGAAGGCAGGAGCCACCGAGATCCAGGAAGCACACAGGGTGATGGGTCTTCGTGGACCCGCCCAGACCACCCACCACCACCTGTCATGTCTCAGCCTAGCGCTTTGAAATGAAAATGAGAAGGGAAGGGACATAATGCATATACTTGGTTAAAAAGATAAAAGAGATTGTAAAACACTCTTCCACATGGAGCCCCCTTCTTTCCTTTGACAGCCTCTTTCCAGAAACAACCGCTGTTAAAAGGAATGGAAATTCAGTGATCACTCCCTGGTGTTCACCATGAGAATTTTAAGCAATGCACTCAATGCCTGAAGTATAAAACTTCAATGTCTTGACGTATCGACCAACGTTGGACCATATCGTTCTCTGAAATTAGCACACCACCTTCCTCCATCGCCTGATTTTTGTCACTTACACTCTATTTTTAAAGTACATGCCGGTATTTCAGTTTTCCAGATATAACATTTACAATTTGTTCCAAAATTTATATTCAGTCTTCTGTGCTTGCCTGCAGGTTGTTTCTAAACCGTATCAGGAAACAGCCTATGAAAAGTGTTTTGTAAAGATTCTTCAGTGCAGAAGTAGACAGTAGGCCTGAACCCACTGAAGGGAAAGCTGTTGGCAATCACTTTGCTGGCACATAATTTTCTGTGTCCACATCATTGGGGTCTTAGGTTGGGTTGGGGTTTTTCCCCATAGTTTTTTGTCTGTGTGTTTTTGTACCTAGTGTTTATTCATTTTAGAGACAGAGGGTACGTTGGGGAGGGGCAGAGAGAGAGGGAGACACAGAATCTGAAGCAGCTCCAGGCTCCGAGCTGTCAGCACAGAGCCCGATGCGGGGCTCGAACCCATGAACTGTGAGATCATGACCTGAGCCGAAGTCGGACGCTTAACCGACTGAGCCACCCAGGTGTCCCTAGTTGCCAATTTTTCTATTTCAATTTATTATCACCTTGTTTGGATCCATTCTATGTCTTGGTATGAACATCACTGATAAATTCTTTTAGACGACATTAAAACTTTTGAGTTCATGCCCTTTTCCCGTGATTGATGCAATCCTGCAGTCTAACTAAGTTCAAAATATTTTCTCCACAGAATTTAAGGACTATTTATTTTTCAACTCGATCATCACCAGGGATATTGATGTGAAATCAAAGGCAATATGATACCCTTTCCTCTGTAGGGAACTTGGGATTTTCCTTCTCTTCGGCAGGGTGAGGATTTCTCTTTATACTGAGAGTTATGCCATCTCACCAGGATATATCTAGAACTGCTTTTTAATTACGTGTTTTTGGGAGTTTGGTGGTGGATTTAAAACCCAATCATTTCTGCAGCCTGGGGAAATTTTTTTTTTTTTCTATTTTTAAGAAGTACATCATCCTAATCCCTCTACTTCTCTCTCTTTCTGGAACTCTTACCAGGCGATGGCCCAAGTGTACCTATTCTTCATTGCTCTAGAAGCTTTTTCCTTATATTTTCGATCCCCTTTCTCATACTCTGATATCCTCTCTCTCACAGGGGTACTTTCTTATCTCGGGCAAGCTGATACCATGCTGGCTCTCACCAAGGATGCTAATTGAGATTTGTCGTTGCTGTTCTTATCACATATCTGACACATCTCCGGCTCTGTCTGTTCATCGTGATCTTCCTCTTTCATGGTTGTTTCACCAAATGTCTGCTGGTCCCTGGTTGTTCACTGATTTATGAGAGAAATCACCGTTGGCTGGGAGAGGCAGCTAGGGTAGTTTCTCTGGATGCACAGATCTGTCCCCCAAAGTCTCTGCCCTGAATAGGACATCTGTCTGGAATGATGCCTTTCTGCTTTCCTTTTCTGGAACTTATCTGGACTAAATGGTCTCTAGCCCCTTACCCCTCTGAAAAGCTTACGCATGGAAATGAGGGAACAGATCAAAGAAAGGGAGTAAATAATCCATCCCAAAGTATCATAAAATATAAAAACATGTGTCTTATAATAAAGAATTAAAAATGAGATATTTTAAATACTGAATATTAGGTTAGAGGCATAGTATTATGATTTATAAGAAATAGACATTTTATCATCAGAGGATGAAGATATTTTTTCAGGGGTGCCTGGGTGGCTCAAAGTGTCCGAATTTGGCTCAGGTCATGATCTCACAGTTAGTGGGTTCAAGCCCGGAGCTGGGCTCTCTGCTGACAGCACAGAGCCTGCTTGGGATTCTCCCTCCCTCCCTCTCTCTCTCTTTCTCTCTCTCTCCTTCTTTCTTTGCCCCTCCCTATTTGCACTCTCTCTCTCTCTCAAAACAAATAACTTTTTTAAGAAAGTCCTTTCAAACTACTACTAATAAAAGATAAATGGATCACTCAAGTAAAAACAAGAACTATTACCAATTTTATAACACAAATAAGGACATGTTAAAGAAGGAATTAATTTTCAATGGAATATAAATTCTCTAGGTAGGAAAGCATACTTTTATGTATTTTTAGAATTTCAATTTCATTAAAGATTCATTTCGTGTACCTTCTCAGCTGACCCTAAAAAATGAAAGATTTGTTTGTTAGCAGGAAATTTTTGCCAGATCGTAAAGAGTTAAACAGTTATGGTTTGTCTTTACCTAAGGAAGCAGACTTCTTTTTCGGGAACGTTGCTTTGTGGTGATCTGGAAACACCTCGCCCTGCAATGTAAGAACAGGTATTGAAGCAGATGACACATCTGTACCCAGATAATGGAGCCACCATCTCGTGGGGTGGGGCGTGGGGTGGCACTCAGGTATTCATGGCAAGACTCAACATCTGCAAAAACGAAACAAGTCGGGAGTTACTGAAGCATGTCTTGGATTGGAAGCAGTAGAATACATTATTCTTTAAGACTTTCATTGTTGGGAGGCAAATGACCCCGCAGCTTAGGCACAGAAAAAAGATTCACCAGGGTGTGTCTGATATCATTCTATTTGGAGAAAACATCATGGTCAGGAACGCCAAAGGGCCACATAACATGCATTTTGTGAAACTTTTCAGCCTACCAAGAGCCTGACCATGTTTGGGGCATTTTCTGCTTTATTCCTCTTCTTTCCACGCAGGTATGGGAACTGAAGAGGAAAATCATGCGAATAAAAAGCAACAGCATCTCCTTTGTGGAAGGATCAGTCACCAAGGTTGACCCTCCGGCTTGCCCTGCAGGGAAATAAACACCAAAGCATGAAGGTGGCGGGAACACGGAAGTTCTGAGAACACGGAGAGAGAAAGCGTTCAGTGCGGGGCGTGCAGGCTCAGTGTGCTCCGTGCGCAGCCCGGGGCCTGCCCTCACCATCAGCCTGTTGGAACGTGGCTCTGCATGATGTGGACTTGCCCAGATTGGTTTCTAGCTTTAGCCAAATAAAAGGTTGCAAAATTGGCAAGTGGATACTAAAGACCCTCTCAGACAATCATCAACTGGGTTGTTACTCATGCTTCCCGGGTCATTTCTAAGACACAGGGACAAACCCAAGGTCATGAAGATTTACCCCTGCTTTCTTCTGAGAGTTTTATGATTTTAGTTCTTATATTTAGGCACGTGATCCATTTTGAGTTAATTCTTGAATACGGTGTGAGGGGTGTGCAAGGTCATTTCCCTGTGGGTGTCCCCTCGTCCCAGCACCATTTGTTAAGGAGACAATTCTTCCTCCATCGAATTATCTTCAGCCTAGTTGTCAAAAATCAACTAGCGATTGGGGCGCCTGGGTGGTTCAGTCAGTTAAGTGTCCGACTTCAGCTCAGGTCATGATCTCCTGGTTCGTGGTTTCCAAGCCCTGCTTCGGGCTCCATGCTGATAGCTCGGAGCCTGGAGCCTGTTTTAGATTGCGTGTCTCCCTCTCTCTCTCTCTGCCCCTCCCCCTCTCACACTCTGTGTGTGTGTCTCTCTCAAAAATCAACATTAAAAAACATTTTTTTTTTAAATCAACTAGCCGTAAATGTGAAGATTTTCTTCTGGACTCTCTGTTCTATTCCATTGGTCCATATGTCTATTCCTATGCCAGCCCCCCACTATTCTGTCTACTGTAGCTTTGCAGTAAGTTTTGAAATCTGTTAAGTGTGAGGTCTCTAGCTCTGCTCTTCTTTTTCAAGGTTGCTTTGACTATTTGGGGCCCCTTGCAATGGTGTACAAATAAATAAATTGGACTTAGTCAAAATATGTGCAACAAAGAGCATTATCGAGAAAGTTAAAAGACAACATGCACAGTGGGAGAAAATATATATTCTGACAAGGACCTAATAGAAAGAATATATAGAGAACACTTATAACTGAATAACAAAAAAGAAAACAAATCAACTGAAAAATGGACAAAGGGCTTGTATAAACATTTCTCCAAAGAAGTTCTATCAATGGCCAAGAAGCACACGAAATGATGCTCAACACCATTTGTCTCCAGGGAAAACGCAGATCAAAGCCACACTGAGCCCCTACTGCATGCCCAGAAGGATGACTACTCTCCAAAATCAAAGCAAAAGACAGAAGAAAAAAGCAATCAGAAAATAACAAGTGTGGGGATATGAACAAATTAAAACCCTTGTGCATTATGGGTAGGGATCTAAAACAGGGTAGCCACTGTGGGAAAATTCAACACAGAATTACCATATGACTCAGCAGTCCACTTCTGGGTGTATCTCCCAAATAACTGATATACAATTGATATATAGATCTATAATTAAAATAATTGAAAAGGTACTTGCACATCCACGTTCACAAAAGCACTAATCACTACAGCCAAAAGGTGGAAGCAAACCAGTGTCTGTTGAGATGAATGTATAAACAACACGTGGCCCATCCACACAATGGAACGTCGTTCAGCCGGAAAGGGGAAGGGAGTTCTGTCACCTGCTACAGCGTGGATGAACCTCAAGGACATTACGCTGTGTGAAATAAGCCAGTCAGGAAAGGACAAATTCCACAGGACTCCACTCAGATGAGGTCCCTAGAGTAGTCACATTCCCAGAGTTGGAAAGTAGCGTGGCATGCGCCAGGGCTGGGGGTGGAGGGAGTGGAGACGTAGTGTTTGATGGGGACAGAGTTTCAGTTTGGGGAGGTGAAGAATTCCATGGATGGATGGAGGTACGATAGCATGAACATGTTTACGGTCACTGACTCGTGCACCTGAAATTGGTAGATTTTCTGTTACGTGTCTATTATCACAACAAAAATATATGAATGTAAGTGAAAACATTTTTGGCAACAACAAGGTCACTAATGAAAGACCACACTCCTGACACGAGTATAATCGCCAGCAAGTGGCAGGTCACACAGCTTTGCTCCTTTCTCGTCCACATCCCTCAGTAGAAGCAAAGTGTCCAATCAGATCTGACAACACCAAACAAAAATCTAATTTTGCACCTACCATTTGCACCTACTTCCTGGCCCTAATTATATACTGCATTACAGGGAACGTTCAGCATCACCATTAGCCAGGGCATTGAAAACCCAGCCCAGCCCAGTAGACTGAGCCACCCAACATGGGAGCCACTCCCCAGGTGAGCTTCTGCCACTCTGAAGGGAGGCTTCCCGCACCGGATTTTGAGGACTTAGTATAAACAAGAATGTTAAATTCACGATGATTGTGATATTGATGTAACTTAAAATGTTATTTCTTATACATTGGGTACAGTAAATTACTTAAATTAACTTCACTTATGCCTGTAGTTTTTAAAATGTGGTTACTTTGGAAAATGCAAAATGACATATGTGGCTCACATTGTATACTTACTGGAATAGAATGCTCTAGAACGAGCCCCTATATGTTTTTTTAGCAAAGTTTACCAACACGTTATAATGAATGCAATGCGTCACAAAATGCAAGTACATGTGATTTTTTTAGAAAATTCTTAGAACCCTCTTCTAATTAATCGTGAAAACCAAAAAGCCACAATCCAGAAAAAATGTCTATTTTCCTGCTGTGGCAAAGTAGATAAAATAACACACCAAAGTGCAGGTGACAAACTAAAATGCATTCCTTCTCTGAATCCTATAGATAGATAAATAGAAAGTAATGCTTCAGGTTGGAAGAAACCAATATTTGAAGTTCCTCAGAAGAGAGATTTGCAGCAGTTGATAAAAAGTACAAATGTCTCAAACACGCTTTACAGTGCAGCCCTAATTGGCTGGAATGATTCTCTCTCGATAATAAGCTACTTTGTCACATACATTCTTCTCTCAGTGTTTGTTAGTTTGTTGGAGGTCGCTCCTCACCCCTTCTCCCCGCTGGCTTCACTCACCAGCACGCCAATGCACCCAGCCCGTCACCAGACTCAGCGCAAACTCGCAGAGCTCGCTGAATGATTCTCTGCTGTGGGAATACATTTTGGTGAGCCAACTAATGAAAATCGATGAATCGATGAAACACAAATGAATTCTTTAAGGAAACAAAATCAAGTTTTGAAAAAAAATCTACGTAAGAGTACCCACTCATAGGCAGGCAGTGCCAACCTTTCAAAAGGGTCTGTGGTAACATTACAGAGACGGAGCCGGGGGCGTACAAGTTACTGTATCATTCAGGAAGTACTGACAGCAAGAAGTTTAAGCCAAGAGTGGGCAGGAGCTACCAGATATCATGCGTTGGGATATTTTATTTTATTTTTTCAATTCACCTATTTCATCTACTCCCCTACCCACCCCACACCTCTGGGCATTTTGTTCTCTGTATTTTTGAATCTGTTGCTGTTTGTTCAATTGCTTTGTTTTTCAGATTCCACATATAAGTGAAGTCACATGGTGTTTGTCTTTCTCTATCTGACTTATTTCGCTCAGCATCACACCCTCTAGGTCCATCCCTGTTGTATCAAATGGCAAGATCTCACTCTTTTTTATGGCTGAGTAGTACTCCATGGTCTATACACCATATCTTCGTAGTAAGTCATCTGTCCATGGACACTTGGGTTCCTTCAGCGTCTTCACTCTTGTAAATAAGGCTGCAGCGCAGCGGTGCATATATCGTTCTGAATAAGTGTTTTCATTTTCTTTGGGTAAATACCCAGAGGTGGAATTACTGGATCATATGGTATTTCTATTTTTAATTTTTTGCGGAAATGCCATGCTGTTTCCCACTGTGGCCGCACCAGTGTGCATTCCCACCAGCAGTGCATAGAATTTCTTTTCTCCACAGCCTCGCCAACATTTGTTATTTGTCTTTTTCATTTAGCCACCCTGACAGATGTGAGGTGACATTTCACTGTGGTTTTGATTTGTATTTCCCTGATGATGAGTGATGATGGGCATCTTTTCATGTGTCTGTTGGCCATCTAAATGTCTTCTTGGGTAAAATGTCTATTCTGGTCCTCTGCCCATTTTTAATCAGATTATTTGGGTTTTTTTTTTTTTTTGGTATTGGTTTATATAAGCTCTTTACCTACTTTACATATTAACCCATTATTAGATATATTATTTGCAAATATCTTCTCCCATTCACTAGATTGCCTTTTTATTTTGTTGATGGTTTCCTTTGCTGTAAAAGAAAGCTTTTTATTTTCTTGTAGTCCCAATAGTTTATGTTTGCTTTTGTTTCCCTTGCCTGAGGAGACCTACCCATAAATATGCTGGTATGGCCAGTGTCGAAGAGATTACTGCCTGTGTTTTATTTTAGGAGTTTATGGTTTCAGGTCTCACATTTAGGTCTTTTACTTCTTTGAGTTTATTTTTGTATACGATATAAAAAAAAGTGATCCAGTTTCATTCTTTTCCATGTAGCTGTCTCCAACTGGCGTTTTTTATTTATTTTTTAAAGTTTATTTATTTTGAGAGAGAGAGAGAGAGAAAGAGAGAGCGTGCCAGCAGGAGCAAGGGAAGGGGGAGGGAATCCCAAACAGGGTCTGTACAGAGCCTGACACAGGGCTCAGACTCACAAACCATGAGATCCTGACCTGAGCTGAAACCAAAAGTCAGACGCTTAGCTCACTGAGCCACCCAGGTGCCCCCAACTGGTGTTTTTTAATATAAAATAGGTATTTTCAATTTATAATAGGCAAGAATATATTCTATATATATATGCCATATATGCCATATATATATACACACACAATATATACCACATGTATGTATAATAACTATGTAATATTATGCACACATATAGATAACATATGCAATATATACATGGCAAGTATTTGAGTATACACAAATAATATATAATAATATGTAACATACAAAAATAAAACCTTCGGGACACAGCAAATTCTTTAACGTGCCCTTTGAGGAGATAAGAGGCCACCACGGAAGTTTGATCTCCTGCAGGATGGCTTACTAGTTATCTGGTAGCCAAGGACACAGAAGTGTCGCAGAACAAAAAAAAAGGGAAGTCTTATGTTATCTTTTATGCAAAGAGCAATTGTTCTAAATCCACCGTCATTTTCTGTATGGCAGGTGGCTCTCAGCAGTGTGCCCCCGAGCAGGTATTTTACACAAACAGGTGTATCTCCTCTGTGTCTCTAACATAAAGATGGTCTCTTAGACAGGACACAGGGCACACCCCCTCCTTTGGAAAAACGACCGTATGGAGAGAGCAGTTTTAAAACAGATGCATGAGAATATGCTTCTAGAAGAGTGGCGTCACCACAACAGAGTTGTTGCTGGCTATGCACACCCTGACAAGAGGAAGAACTGACACCCTAAGGTCCCCCTAAGACCGGGAACAAGGCAAGGTGCCTACTGACACCTGTCCTATTCAGCCCAGTCCTGGGGGTCCAGCCAAAGCAATCGGGCCAGAAACGCAACAAAAGGGGTGAGAATCGGAAAGGAAGAAGTAAATTGTCTGTATTTGAACATGATATGCTTTTAGGCAGAGAAAATCCTAAAGCCTCAGCCAAAACACGTAAGCTCTAATCAATGACTTATGCAAAGTTGCAAGATACAAAACTCACATACAAAAATCCCTAGCATTTCTATACACTAACAACAAATTTTCTAGAAAGAAAGAAAGAAAGAAAGAAAAGAAAAGAAAAAGAAATGTTCGTGGCAGCATTATTTAGAATAGCCAAGACACAGAAACAACCTCGGTGTCTCTCGGTGAATGAATAGGTGATGTTTTCGTACATTGACACAGTGGAAGATTATGCAGCCGTTAAAAAAAAAAAAGGAACTCTTATCATTTGCAGCAACATGGATGGATGTTAAAGGCATTATTCTCGGGGCGCCTGGGTGGCTTAGTCGGTTAAGCGTCCGACTTTCGCTTAGGTCATGATCTCGCGGTTCTTGGGTTCGAGCCCCACGTCGGGCTCTGTGCTGACTGCCAGCTCGGAGCCTGGAGCCTGTTTCAGTCTGTGACTCCCTCTCTCTCTGACCCTCCCCTGCTCACGCTGTCTCTCTCTCTCTCCTAGAAATAAATACATAAATAAAAAGGCATTATTCTCAGTGAGATAAGCTAGACAGAGAACGATGGACACTATATGATTTCACTGACATGTGGAATCTAAAACAAACAAGCAAAATCCCCAAACCCATTAGAAAAGAGGTCAGACACGAGGTTACCAGAGGTGCAGGGGAGGGAAGGGAAAAGTGGTCAAAATGTACACCCTCCTGGGGCGCCTGGGGGCCTCCATCGGCTAAGCATCTGACTCTTGATTTGGGCTCAGGCGTGAGATGGAGCCCCGAGTCTGACTCTGCGCTGTTGGTGTGGAGCCTGCTTGGGATTCTGCCTCTGCCCCTCCCTCACTCATGCACTCTCTTTCTCTCTCAAAAAACAAACAAACAAAAAAGAGAAACAAAACAAAGAAAAGCCTTACAAACTTCTAAGTTATCAGACAGGGGTACTTGGGCTGTGACGTGCATCGCGTGACGGCAGCCACCGGTGCGGAGGCTACACGGGGAGGGCGGAAGCGTCTCCATCCTAACTGTTCTCATCCCAAGCAGAAAATTTCCTCCTTTCGAAAATTTTTTTCTTTTCTTTTTATTTTATCTATATGAGAAAACGGACGTTAGATGAACCTACTGGGGTAATCATTACACACTAGATATAAATCAAAGCACCACGCCAGATGTCTTCAATGTATAAGTGATACATGTCAATCATTTCTCAACACAACGGGGAAAAGGGCTTCTGGTACGTGACTGGGTCAGAAGCAATGCAGATGCGTTCCTATGCAGCTGTCCTAGCTGCAAATTAAAAACCTGAAAATCAAACTTTTTTTCCCTATCATCATAAGGATTGTTTTTATGTTTATTTATTTTTGAGAGAGACAGTGGGTGAGCAGGGGAGGGTCAGAGAGAGAGGGAGACACAGAATCTGAAGCAGCTCCAGGCTCTGAGCTGTCAGCACAGAGCCGGACGCGGGGCTTGAACCCACGAACCGTGAGATCGTGACCTGAGCCGAAGTCAGATGCTTAACCGACGGAGCCACCCAGACGCCCCTTCTCTATCATTTTAAAGGTCTTTTCGAATGTAGGGTTTGCATGAGTGTGGATGCATCTGAGAAAACACGCAGATGCAGTGCCCCTGAGCTCCATCTCGAGGGTGTGCAGGGGACATCACAGCTGGCCAGAGGCTGGACAGCGGCTGCCTGGAAAGTTGTCATTTGAGCAAAGACTAGAGAAGAGGCAACAGTGTGAGGTCTGGGCTCCTTGGGGAGAGCTCCCTGGTCGAGACAGCAGTGGGTGGAAGTACAGATGCCTGTGTGGTGTGTTTAGGATCATAGAGGATTCCGGAATGCAGGGAGGGAGGGAGCGGGGAAAGTAGATGAAGTCAACAAGGAACGGGAGGGGACAGGCGTCCTGTTGAGGCAGCTTTTCTCGTGGGAAGGATGGCGGCCACTGAGGGTCTTCAGCAGAGGAGGGGCGGGCTGACCCTGCTGTGAGGGGCGTCCTGGAGGGCGGCGCGGAAGCAGGAGACAGAACATCCTGCCTTGGACCACGGTGTGGCCGCAGGGCAGGTGGTCAGTGCCGCCCCTGCCAAGCTCACCCAGCCTCTGGTTCCGCGACCACAGATGGCAACCACAGGGCAGCAATGCCCCACGGCACAGCCACGGCGGGCGTGTGCCCTGAACCGCAGGCGTATGTATATGCCCTCTCCCCACTGCACCTCTCCGCTCGGGCGCCCGGGAGGCCTCCCCAAGCCCCACACGGAGCTGCCTACACCCCTCAACGGCTCCCCTGGCAACCTTCCTCATCTTGCTCGATGACATTCGTTCCGATGTCCAGGCCTAAGCCCCAGGGCCCCCCGAACCCCTCTTCATCTCCAGCACCTCATGTCCAGTCCACCAGCAGCCTCCTAAGCAGTGAGTGTGCTTCAGCCTCAAGCTGCCCCCATCCACTCCCCAAGGCACCGGATCACTCCTGCACCCAAAACCCTCCACCGGCCACACCGTCTCCCCAGTATCAAGGGCTAAAGGGCTCAACCCCCACGATCACCTCCTGCTGTTCTTCCCCGGCTCACTCGGGCCGCCTCTGTCTCCTCACTGCTACTCAGACAACAGCCGGCATGCCCCTGCCCCAGGGCCTTTGACCAGGCAGTTTCTGTGCGACACGGACCACTCTTCCCCACCCCCACCTTCTGCAGACCTGTGCTCAAATATCACCTTCTGGAAAAGACTTTCCTGACCACCCTCTGTCACTGCACAATCCCAGCCTCAGGCCTGGCCGTCTACCCCCTCTTCCCGCCTTGTTTTTCTCCCTGGCACGCATTCCTTCCTGACATACTGCATACTTTACTTTCTTAAAATTCGTGTTTCCTTCCACTAGACCATAAGCTCCGTGCGGGCTTTTGCTCAGTTCTGTTCCCTGCTGTNTGTGCGACACGGACCACTCTTCCCCACCCCCACCTTCTGCAGACCTGTGCTCAAATATCACCTTCTGGAAAAGACTTTCCTGACCACCCTCTGTCACTGCACAATCCCAGCCTCAGGCCTGGCCGTCTACCCCCTCTTCCCGCCTTGTTTTTCTCCCTGGCACGCATTCCTTCCTGACATACTGCATACTTTACTTTCTTAAAATTCGTGTTTACTTCCACTAGACCATAAGCTCCGTGCGGGCTTTTGCTCATTTCTGTTCCCTGCTGTCCCCCCGTGGCTTGCACACTGCCTGGCCTGCAGGGACATTCAATACCGATCTGCGCAGAGTGTGAGTGAACCTGAACAGCCGGAGAAGGGCACACTAAGCAAGGTGCCTCGAGCAAGAGCCACGTGGGCAGAGACCCTGGGGCCACGGTGGCCAGGCACCTGCAGCTGTCGTGTGCGCGGCATCTCAGACGTGGCTTCGGGCTGCGACAACATAGTGGGACCGGGCCAGCCCTTCAGTGACAGGGCAGTGCGGCGCTCGTGACGCGTCGTCCCTGGCCCTGTGCTGGGGGAGCGCACCCACAAGGCAGGCCATGGCCACGCGCAGGCCCCGTGTGGGGAGAGCCCTCCATGCATCTGAAGCGCCACAGCCAGGGGCCTCCAAATACCAGAAGCCGGGTGATGTGACCATCAGTGGCTGCATGAGGGTAGCGATGTGCGCTGAGGCTGGACAGGGCGCCACGGTCGTGACCACGCGGGCTTCGGAGGGCGGCGCTCGGCCACCAAAGGGGGCCGGCTGCAGTGGAGAACGTGGGCCAGAAGTCTGTTATAACAAACCGGCGAAAGCCCAGGGGGCCCAGGCTAGAAAGGCAGCAGGGAAGAGGGGACCCAGGGAGAGCACCACCAGCAGGGATGGGTGGCCCTGGGCTGGAGAAGGAGTTAAGATGTGAAGCGAAGGGAGATAAATCGTCAAGAAAAAAACTCACAAGGTTTGTAAGTGGCAGAACCAGAGAGGCAGGATGGGAGCCCCTCCTGAGAGCATGCTGGGCCCCGGTCAGGTGTGGGGGGCACCGGCTGGGGACCCACAAGAGCAGCTCTGATGGAGCGAGTGAGAGGTGCAACAGAGGAACACTTCCTGGGACTCTGGCTGTGGAGCGGAGGAAGGGCTACAAGCCAGTGGCTCGCCAGCACCCAGGCTAGGCTGTTGTTTTGTTTTTTTTTTTAATTAATTGAAGGCTACACAGACATGGACATGTGTAAACATCAATGGGAAGGTAACAACTGAGGAGGCCAGTGGGATGAAATGCAGGTCCCGGCAGAGCAGCTGAACAAGCGCACTGAGAAGGTGCGCCGCGAGCACAGGACACCTTGGCTACAGAAGGGGTGCCCTGCATCCCTCAGGATGGGGGTGAGAGCTCCCAGGACTGACTACATCCCCTGTGACTGTCACTGTCAGGTGGAGCTTCAGAAGAGAGGACAGAAAGACTGAGGTCACCTGGATGGCATTTGGACAAACCGTGAGGGTGGACGCTGGACCTGGTGAGCCAAGGCATCAGAGGTCAGAGGCTGACGGGATGAGAAAAGGCGAGGGTGCGGAGGCAGTAGCTGTGAACCACAAATCAATATTTATTGGTGTCTGCTCTGCAGTTACCAGGCAGGTCAGCAGAACATGCCATCAAAGGCTACGGCTACCAGTGTGTCTAGAATCCAATGGCAGGTGACATCGGACAGTTCTTAGCACCAGCTGTCCTCTGCAGGCTTTTGGTCAAAGCTAGGACACCCCCCCACCCCGCCCCAGAATCCTTCCAGGGATGAACGGACTAGAGCAACAAAAATATCAAGCAGGGGATATTCTTACGCTCGCAAAACAGCATGAATGCAGTTACAGAGGCGGGACTGCCCGTGGGGAGATGGGCTCAGTCAAGGAACAGAAGGAAAGAGTTGGCAAAGCAGGAACGCGGATTTAACCAGACAAAAAATAGTGATTCCCTGCAGGCGCAGTCAAAGAGCAGGATGTAAAGAAAAAAAATCAATAGTTTAAGATTAATTGGAGAGTGTGTGCAGCAAATAAGCCAGGAAGGGCCGCTGCTGAAGGCCAGAGGGCCATGGAGAAGCAAGGAGCAAGGTAAGACCGCGGGCTCCATGCCAGGCTGCACGCAGGAAGAACGAGCGGGGACAGCGAGACAGAGGGGACCAGGAAGATGCAGGTCTGGTAACATCTACCCATGGCAACAGCCCAGGACCCTCCCACGAGGGTGCAGAGGTCCTCGACCAGCTGTGTCTTCAAAACACCTCTGATCTGGGCGGGAGCAGCCCCGACGAACAGATGAGGGACCCGGGACCCCACGTGGCTGACGTCACAGCGGCCGATGCCGAGAATTAGCAAA
>NW_027529428.1:18970931-18975125 GCF_008692635.1 Crocuta crocuta | reverse complement strand
CCAAATTGGCAACAATTGAGCCGGGAGCTCAGAATATTAAAATGTTCAGGAAGGTTTTTTTTTTTTGTTTTGGGTTTTGGGGGTTTTTTTTTGTTTGTTTTTTTATAGAAACTTCTAATAATGCCAAGCAACTTTCAGAATGGTCTCATATTTGCTTTAAAAACACAATAGCCCCATTAGGCGGCTAGTAAAGGGCGCTGTGTATGTTCTCTGACCCAATCGCCAGAGACAGTCCCTTGCCAAGAGCATAGATCCGATGCATAAAGGAGGGTAGGTCCTGAAACATTTGGCGTGCGTGCTGAGTGATGAATGGTAAGGAGCCAGCATTATAATCGGGTGTGACTACAACCGCGTCTCGTCAAAGAGGAACAGGTATCGATGGAGAGCTTGTCAGTGGGAAAGACAGACCAGTGGGGGTATTGTATCCCCAGTGTCCGGGGACAGCTCCACAGACAGGTGTCTTTAAATCCCAGGGGCCCTTCACAAGCAGGGGCAGCAGGCAGCCCGCTGATCGTGGGTGCGTATGGGCACTGGGGGGTGGGGGGAGAGCTGGGGGGTAGGGTGAGGAGGGTGTGTCCAAGATCATAAGATAAGGAAACTCCCACTGAGCTGGAGTTTTGATGTCGTAGAACTGAGTGAGCTCCCAGCCTTGCTCCGGATGCAGAGACCGGATACTGACCATTTTCCCCCTTGCCCAGTATCAGCAGAAGGTAAACGCCACCTTCCAAGGCCCCAGGCATGCCGCAGTAAGACCGTCGGACTGCGAAGACGACGCAGGATGGACAGCGTCCCCTCCAAGGGCTCCTCCGTCTGAGCTCCTCTGTCACGAGCACATGGACCCTTCTGGACTGCAGCCTCAGCGGTGGACGTGGACGGGGGAGGAGGAGGGAGTCCTCGTAGACAGTCCCCGTGTCCTCTTACTTCCCCAGAAAACCAATCACTCTCGGACACTAATCAGCTTTAGAAAAACACTGCCTCAATTCCTTTAATGCAAGAAGCTGCTCTCTTTACACCTCCCACCCTGGCTTCTCAGACAGGCAGCCGTGCGACGGAAATGCCACCGGCCTCTCCATCCCTCACGGACCCCCGAGGCCATCCAGGGGCTGGGTAAAGAAACTGACCTCTTTTCATTAAGGTCCCTCATGTCTGGGTTTCAAGAAGTCAGTATTCATGGGTCAATTATAAAGCGTTACATCTCACCAGACTTTATTTAATGGTGTTGAAATGGATGGAAACATTGAAAATACATACACATACCGTAAAGGATAATGAAGAAAGATCCATGAAGCCTATTCAATCATGCGCTGAAGAGCAGCCCGCTGGCTGTTTATTGATTTTACAATGGATGTGCTGTTGCCTGCCCAGTAAAGGAATTTAAATATGAAAACTGAATGATCTCCAATGGGACATAGAGACTTAGTTGCCGACGTCCGCCATCAAGGATTGGACAGAAGCCAACGAGACTTGTGCCAAACGGCAGCACCCACCTCCCAGCTCTGCCCCTTTGTCTCTGCTACAGCAGAGCTCTCTAGGCTGAGGGCAGGTTGAATCCACAAGTCTAACTACTGGTTGTTTTTCAGAGAACCACGTATTTTTGATGCAAGGTATTTAACCTAACCAGATAGTTGACCCAATCCTCCTATTTTACTACTAACGAAGCAAAAATGGGTTTTAAGATGGCACAACTAGCTAATGGTAGGGAAAGGCAGGCCACGGCTCTTACAGCAATTTGAGATTATCTGTATATTTAGTTTTGATAGTGTTTAATTGGGTCAATTTAGCAGCTCTTAATGTTTCACCTTTTAAATTACTTCCTCAAAAAGTATTTCTGTGGCCATGCTGGCCAGTCCAATAGTCACCAGCTACCTGGGCAATTGACCTCTTAAAATGTGGCTGCTCCAACTCGAGATGTTCCACAAATTTAAGACTTAGCATGAAAACAAAAAACTTCTAAAATATCTTACCCGTATTTTGTATCAATTACATCTTTAAATAGTCATTTTTGATTGATTGGATTAAAGAAAATATGCTATTAAAATGAGCTACACCTGTTTATCTTTACTTTTTCTAGTGTGGCATTTTTAACGAAAGCCTGCGGCTCACACATTTTGTCCCTTTTGGACAGTACCGATTCATAGGACAGCCCTTAACTGCACGAAGGACAGAGCCCCCAAGGGTCTTTCTTTGCCTGACTTGGCCAGTGGTGGGAGCAAAAGATACGAGGACCAGGGCACATCTGTTCGGAGGACTTCGAAGAGTACTTAGCTGGTGAAGGAAGAGAGGCTTGCAAGAAACATCATACAGTGACGTATACAAAAGCATAATTTGCCATCAATGAAACAACTTCAGATTAATCCTTGATTAACATGCCTGCGCCGCTCCAACTTGTAGAAGAACATTACCAATCGTGACAGCGTGAGAGCCACCACCTGCCTTTTGCATTAAGAGCAGATACTTTCCTAGAAAAATTATAACCAAAAACAATGTCCTAGAAATCAGCTGTCTTTAAAAAGAGAGCTGCCCATTGTAAATACCCAAACCAGACAGACAGACAGACAGACAAATATATAGAAAAAGAAAAAATAGACATAGATAAAGATGTGGACGGATGGATGGATGGATGGATGGATGCGTGGATGGATGGGTGGATGGATGGATAGACAGATACACAGGTAGATACATAGATAGATACATAGATATCTAACCCCTTATAAGTGAGAATTGGACACAGTGGTTACCTGAATTGAAAGCTACAGGTCAGCACTGAGGCCTCCTTAACTTATAACAGTTTGAATGCAACCTCCTCCCGACAGAAAACCAGATGCTCCTCTTTATAACAAAGAAATGTTTTTAGTGCAAAAATTCACTGCGTTCATCTAGGAGGGAAATGATGCTTTTGTCCAAATCAATAGGTAACTTGCGATGCAGCAACATATCCCCTACGGCAACAAGACAACGGACGTGTTTTCACGGTCACGGAGGCATTCTCTTCTTGACAAAGAACGCTCGTTATTTTTCAAGGGGTTTCATGTTTCAGTAAGCCGTGCAGGTACCCGCGTGGGGACAGTGTTGGCTGACGGCTGAGAACGCCCGATTGCCGGACCGGAGCGCAGAGGCACTCCCACAGCTCGGAAAGCGATGTGGCTGTTTTCTGAGTCTCTCCTTAGGAGCAACTATTGAGGCTGTAACCAGAAAAGATTCTGGAGGTTTCTGCGATAACCATGCACACATAATTGCCATCTGCAGAGGTAACCGAGGAGGAGGAAGCAGCGAATCCAGGAGCTGTAAGATGGTCCCCTCTCCCCTCCCCTGCCTGTGTGCTCCGGGGCCAATGACCTATTGCCAAAGGCACTAAGGGTCATGTGTTAAGGGGATGACGGTGCTTCCCTGCCTGGTCTCCTCTCTTTCCGTCAGATGAACTCTAGGGCTCCGGTGCCTCAGCCCCTAGGAATGCGGGCTCCTGCATCTCCAGAGACAGAACTGTTGGCAATTACGAACCGTAGGCAACGACCAAAGAAACAAAACAAACCAAAACCAAAAAACAAAAACAAAGAAAGTATTATTCCCCTCCCCCAAATTTGTTAAATTTATTCTAATTTTACCCTCCCCTTTTCTCTCCCTCCCACTCCACCTCTTCAAATCCAAATGCCACTGGAAAAGAAAAGCATTCGGACTGATCTGGAATGTAAAATGCTCCCGGCTTTCGTGGTTACCTAGAAAACCTTCCTTAAGAAGAATATTTTATAGGTTTTTAGTTCAAAGCAGGAAAGGTCTCCTCTGCTCAGACTGGCCTCTCACGTGGAAGGGGGTCGTTCAAAAGACAATAAGGGCGAATATGTAGAATAAATCCCCAAGGACTGCACGCCTGTCACTGCTCAGCTGGGACGGGACTCCTCCACGACGCTGTACTCCTCCGTCCCGTGGGTGTGACCGGGGACGCAGGGGCTTCTACTTTAAAAGTCCCCCAAACCCCCAAGGCTGGGTATTGGAGCTTTAAAGGAGAAAACCAGCATTTTTCGTTTGCACGGAGGACCCAGCCAGGCTCCCGCAGGGCGAGAAGCCAGCAGCGCCTCGCAGGGAGCCCGGGGCCACAGGAATCGTTGCCATTTTGGAGAAGCCACATTTCTTCCACCTAGACTCGGAGCTGCGGCCCCTCCCCGCCCCCAGGCCTCACACCTGGGCCGCAGCCTGGGA
>NW_027529428.1:18970235-18970791 GCF_008692635.1 Crocuta crocuta | reverse complement strand
GGGACGCGTGTAAATCTCGGAGGCACATTTAAGACGAGAATTGAAATACTGAGCCCGGTCCGGCCAAGCCGGTGCGGAGGGAAAGCGAGCTAAGCAGACGGCGGTCCTAACGCGCGCTCCATCCTTCCCGCTTGGAGCCACGTCCCCGGGCACTTCCGCAAACCCACTCAAGCAACTTCCACGCGACAAACACCTGCACCACGGAACGCTCTCGAGCACCAGCTCCTGCTTGGGAAGGAATCCCAAATGATGTGTAAGGGGCAGATTTCTTTTCCTTTCCTTTTTTTTTTTAAGAACACATTTTAGACCAGGGCACCCAGACGCGCACGCTCCCCGCCAGGGATACAGAAATGCGGCTTCCCCCCTCGCCAACTCCAGGCGCCGGGGTGCTGACTCGCCCTCCCGATGAAGGCGGTCCCTCCTCCGGGCTCCAGGGATGCCCGGCCGTCGGAGCCCCACTGCGGGCGCCGCGCAGCCTCCGCCAAAGAGGGGGACCCTTACCTGAGGGGCAGCGCCACCGTGGTCCGGGCTTGTCCCGAGCTCGCCTCGCGCAGGA
>NW_027529428.1:18951597-18968203 GCF_008692635.1 Crocuta crocuta | reverse complement strand
CCGCACCTGCGCCGCGCAGCCCGGCCTTCCTCCTCTCGCTCTCCGTCTTCAATCACCCACTTCTGCGCTGTGCCAGCTGCTGCAGCGGCGGCTGCTTTCGCTTAAATGGCGCCTGCTCGCTTCCAAAGAGCTTTTAGGTGCCACCTACTGCATGCTCCTGNCCGCACCTGCGCCGCGCAGCCCGGCCTTCCTCCTCTCGCTCTCCGTCTTCAATCACCCACTTCTGCGCTGTGCCAGCTGCTGCAGCGGCGGCTGCTTTCGCTTAAATGGCGCCTGCTCGCTTCCAAAGAGCTTTTAGGTGCCACCTACTGCATGCTCCTGGAATAGATGGCCGGGACTGGAATTTTCTGAGAATTCAGTGGATTAATACCATTCCATCGAAAGTGCACCGGATTCTTTTGTTTTGGATCGTTCACACCATCAACTGCAATCACTACTACCCACACAGGCTCTCCCTTCCGCGTCCAGATACGAAATTAAAACTCTACTCATTTAGAAGGCAGGTGAAATGGGGCCGTGCCGATAACCAACCACAGGCTGCAGATGAATACATTCTACTTTCATAGACGCCTGTGACAACGCCGCCATGGGCAATCTGGGGCTGGAATTGCCTTTCCGCCGAATAGTTTCGCATTAGCGTCTGGAGGAAATAACCAGCGTTATTTTCTGACATTGGTAAACCATTTTGTCTAAGAAGCATTGAGCAGAAACAGGTGAATCAGCAAGAAACAAGATGTACGGCTAACAATTCTATGCCAACGTTTTGTAAACGCTTGCTTAGAACACTGATGGAATATTAAATGGAAACCACACGTTTGAGGAATATTTCTTCACCCTATTATAACTCATTCTTTTTTAATGACAATTTTTCCCAAGAGAATTGGACAGTATTTTGCTGTTCTTTACATTTAGTTTGGCTTATAGAATCCTATGTTCCTGTTCTAAAACTGTCTTGAATTTCTGTATAATTTCAAATTGCCTTACCCTTTGATGTCATTTCCAAAGTAAATCCGTGCCTTATTATTCATAGGAAATGCATGTTTTAAAAAATCTTACTTTAGAATGATACTTATAATCAAGAAAATGTATGTTTCCCACTAGTTCACCCGAATTCTGACCTAGAAGGTAGGGCCATTGGAATATGAAAAATACACTATTTTTATCAAAGTCAGTGAAGGCTACCCTGGGCAAATCTACCCCTATTTCATTTATTTTTTTTTAATGTTTGTTATTTATATTGAGAGAGAGAGAGACAAAGTGTGAACAGGGGTGGGACAGAGAGAGGAGAGAGAGAATCCCAAGCAGGCTCTGAGCTGTTAGCCCAGAGCCTGATGTGGGGCTTGATCCCACGAACCATGACGTCACAACCTGAGCCAAAGTTGGACGCTCAACCGACAGAGCCACCCAGGCACCCCTAATGTTTATTATTTATTTTTGAGAGAGACAAAGTGCAAGTGGAGGAGGGGCAGAGAGAGAGGGAGACACAGAATCTCAGGCAGGCTCCAGGCTCCTAGCTGTCAGCACAGACAATGAGGGGCTCGAACCCATGAACTGTGAGATCATGACCTGAGCCAAAGTTGGACGCTTCATTGACCGAACACTCCAGGCGCCCCAACTCCTATTTTCATGATGCAGGAAAGCGCAGTGGCTGCTCCATCTGGGGCTCCGAGCCGATGGCCTGGAGGAAAGCCACCCTGGGGAAGCAGCAGGTGCACGGACGTGGGTTCTGGGCACTGCCTGCCTCCATTTCCGGAATCTGAAAGGACCACACAGTCTAACAGATCAGGATGCTGTCCTCCATGACAACCTCACATGTGGGTTATCAGGTTAAACGGTAAAATGGAAGCCGAGGACTGATGAGATGTGGCGAAGGGACTGAATGGGGGCGGTCCTGGAGGCCGGCCGGCCAGCACGGGACTGGGGGAAGGGACTGGAGCTGGTAAATGGAGCCGGTCGATTCTACAGAGTCCACACTGCAGAAGAGCCCACATTTTGCCACACACGATCATTATTTGTTTCTGATTCAGGGGCCCCAGAGCCCTTGTTTAAACAGGAGTGCCCTGCTTTGAATGATGTCAAAGGTCTCCCTGTCACCGGCAAGCCCTGACTTTCTACTGGCCAGAAGGACCTGATGATTGCTCCTAAAATCAGACTCTAATAAGCTCCCCGGGAGATTAGGCTTGTTGGAGGTGAGAAGTCCCAGGCCAGGGTCTCTCAAACTCTTAGCATGTTCAGCACAGCCACCTGGGTCACGCCCCAGGTTTTCGGACTCAGCGGGGCTGGGTGGGGTCCCAAAATGTGCTATCTATCAGGTCCCCTGTTGTGCTGAGGCTGCTTGGAGCAGGGACCCACTGAGCTCAGCCAACCAGGTAACGCAGAGACTGGTAACAAATGGGGATGTGTCCAGGGAAGAGAAACACACATACGTCTATTTTCTAAAGCAAATCGAAGCAAGCTTAGCCAGTTCAGTGTCCTTCAGTTACAGGGAGCCTTGTCTTCTCCACGGAACCACACGTGAGCCCTGGGCCCTTTGGGGAGCTGTAAAAAGAGCTTCTTCAGCTCTGTTCCCACTTCGTTCTTTCCATCTACAACTTGGCCGACTTATATTTGGCCTCCCTGCAAGCTAGCAAAAGGACCCCTCTCGTGTGGACACACTCTCCCCCCCTCCCCAAGGCAATGAATGACTTAAGACACAGAGGACCCTTGGTGCAAAGAACCTTCCTGGGGCAGGTGTTACCCACTCCAGCTTCCCAGTTGGGCGAGTGAGGCACCTGCCAACCCCCCAACCTCACTCTCGCCCTCTTCTGGTCACCTGTGTGCATTACACAAACGGCCCAGCCCATCGCATCCAGCCAGCACCTCCCCGGGCCAGCAATGCTCACTCAGCTGAGCTCCAGAGGCTCCACTTAGGACCCGAGTTCACAGGTCCACACAGTGCCAGACACAGTGCCAGATGCCATCAAGGGAGATGCAGACATCAAGGAAGATGAAGAGCCAAAGTCTGACATCGGGGCACGAGCCGAGGGGTTAAGGCCGGAGCCACTCAGTGAGCCTCTGAGCAAGCTCACGTATAAAGAAAAGACACACCTTCGGGCTGCGTTCCTTACGTGTCTCACTGCCTCGTGTCCATCCTGTTTTCTCCAAGATGACAGTCTGGGCACCAGCAGTATCGGCTGCACCTGAGAAGTTAGTAGGCACATTTCAGCCCCTCCCAGACTTCCCGACTCAGAAGCTCTGAAGGGTGCGCCCAGCAACTTGTGTTTCGCAAACAATCCTGGTGATTCTGTGGACACATGGTAGAAATGGAAACCCAGTGCACTAAAGTATGCCTTTTCATCATATTTTTGCCAAATACCGTGTCAACGTATCTCCTTAAAATGGTTGAAAGGCCACCATCTTGATGGGACGAGCTAAGGGGACCATGCCCTCCACCCCTAGATGTTTCTGGTCCTTCAGATTCTTGCAGCACTGCGGCCCATAGGGCCTGTCCATGCAGGGCGGGTGCAGGTCCCCCATGCCTGGAGGACACCCCGTCTCCCAGCAATGGCGCCCGGGGCCGTCAGGGCCACCTACAGGGCTGACTCTCTTCAATTCAAATTCCTGCCTCCATCTTCTGCCCATGGATGGGAAGGACCCAGAACCTTGGATTCCACTAACCCTTGGATGGGCAGGACTGGCTGAACTAAGTCCTCAGCCCCAAAACGTAAAAAGCCTTGCCCCTCTACTTGGAGGAAGGGAAGCCCAGGCCCAAGGAAATAAAGGCTTCCCACCAAAGGGAAGAAGAAAATGACGTTTGCTTTTGACCTTTGTCCCTGAGTTCAGTGGCAGCTCTAAGGTTGGGCCAGCTCTTCAGAGAAGTCCCACATCAAAAGCTACCATGGGACTAGATATCACGGGCTGTCCTGTCTCCACGCCCTCTCTGAGGCAATTCCCAGGGAGGGAGTCAGCTGAGAGCCCTGAGCAGCCAGGCCCCAGGCCCCGGGACCAGGAGGCTTCCATCCCGAGCCGTGGGGGTGGGGGTGCCCCACAGCCATGCCCTGTTTCCAGGGATGACTTCCAGAGCCAGGCATCGACTGGCCATGCATGAAGGCGCTCATGGCCAGGCCTCTCTGCAGAGGATGAAGATTCTTTGTTAGTCCATTGGTCTTTGTCTTGATTCTCTATGTTTAATCCCCGCTCAGACCAGCCACAGAACATAGAAGCATGGAAGGAAACGTGATTTTCATCCCCCACAGTGACAAAGTTCATACATCGGGTCTGAGGATGCTGAGAGCCATGGCAGGGGTTGCAGCACTTGTAAACCACAGGGAAAATACAGATGCATGGGTGCCTGGGAGCTGAGATCACAAGCAGAGGAACACAGTATGCCATCTATTGCCATGGGGAAAACCAAAGGTGAGCTCTCTGGGAAATCGAGACATTTAAACACAGGCAGGTCTATGGGGGACTCGGGAAAAAACATAAGCACAGTCCCAGGGAAGACACATGCCCAGAAGACCTGAGAAGGTGACAAGCCCTCACCCGGCGGATTAGTAGAGGTCTAACCCTGCACAGAGCCAGTCTGCAAAGAGTGGGAGTGGTAGATATTTTTTTTCAAATGATTGATTTTCAATAAATGTTCACAAAAGCATAAAAGAAACAGGAAAGCATGACCCATTCTGAGAAATAAAATAAATCTCCAGAAATAGACCCAAAAGAAATAAGACTTTGGATTTACTAGACAGAGACTTTGAAACTATTGTCTTGTCATGCTTACAGGACT
Source organism: Crocuta crocuta (assembly GCF_008692635.1). NCBI lineage: Eukaryota > Metazoa > Chordata > Mammalia > Carnivora > Hyaenidae > Crocuta > Crocuta crocuta. Next base: position 18,963,441 of record NW_027529428.1, on the reverse strand, counting down.
GAAGTGGAACACAGACAACAAACTAGAGGAAATCATACAATATATGAATAAAATTAGAATATCAGCAAAGAACCAAACAAATTCTGGAGCTGAAAAATCTAATTACAGAATTGAAATCTCATGAGAGAGCCTCAACGAAAGATTGAAACAGGCAAGAGAAAGAATTAGCAAACTTGAAGAGACATCACTTTAAGTTACCAAGTCTGAAGAGTAAAAAGAAAAGAAAAAATAATGAAAAGTGAATGGAGCCTATAGGAGTTTTGAAACACCATTAGGTAAATTAATATAGGCACTACAGACAACTCAGATGGGGAAAAGAGAGAAAAGGGCAGAGAGATTACTTGCAAAAATAATGATCGGGATTTCCCAAATTTGAGGAAATACATGAATACCCAAATACAAGAAGTATAACAAACTCCAAGTAAAATAAATCCAAAGAGACCCACACTGAGACAAATTCTAATTCTCTGAGCCAGCACTACCCTGCTTTCTCAACATAATGGAGGCCATATATGAAAAGCCCACAGCTAACATCATACTCAAATGGGAAAGACTGGAAGGTTTTCCTCTAATATCAGGAAAAGGATTCTAGTTTTCATGACTTCTATTTAACACAGTACCGGAAGTCCTATCCAGAGCAAGTAGTCAAGAAAGAGAAATCAAATACAAATTTGAAAGGGAGGCATAAAATGATTTATTTTTACAGAAAACATAATCTTGTACATAAAAAGCAAAACAACACAATAAATTATCACATTTTTATACACTAATGAAAAGTTTGAAATTAAGATGAAATTAAGGAAAACAATTTCATTTATAATAACATACAAAAGAATAAAATATTTATGAATCAGTGTAACCAAGGAGGCAAGGCTTGTGTAGCATGAAATATTGCTAAGAGAAATTTAAAAGATACACATAACTGGAAAGACAACCATTTATTTGTCACGGTTAGAAGACTGGATATTGTTAAGGTGTTGAGATTAACCCAAAGGAATCTACCAAGTCAAGCAATTCTTATCAAACTTCAAACATTTTTGCAGAAACAAAAATAAATCTTAAAATTTATATGGATCTTAAGGTACCCTGAATAGCTAAACAACGTAGGGGAGAAAAAAGAACTCACATTTCTTTATTGCAAAACTTACTCCAACAAAACAGTGTGGTCAATAGTAACCAGTAATCAAAACAGTGTGGTCCTGGCTTAAAGACAAATAGGGACAAGAGAATAGAATGGAGAGCCCCAAATAAACCCTCATATATATGGGCAAATGATTTTAAACAAAATCATCACCATGCAATGGGGAAACGACAGTCTTTTTAATAAACGGTGTTAGAAAAACTATGCATACACATTCTTAAGTGTGAAGTTTGAACCTCACCTTACACCACACATAAGAATTCAATCAAAATGGATCAAAATTTAAACATAAGAGCTAAATTTATAAAATTTCCTTAGGAGTAAACTTTCATGAATTGAGTTTCCTAATGACACCAATAGATACCACATCAAAGGCACGGGCAAAAAGGAAAAAAAAAAACAGATAGACTGATTATATCAGAATTAAAAGTTTCTGTGCATCAAAGGGCACAATCAACAGAGTAAAAAGGCAGCCTATAGAAAGAGAGAAATTCTATTTGCAAACATGTATTTGGTAAGGGGTTGCTATCCACAGCATAAGGATCTCCTACAAATCAACAACCACCACCACAACCACCCAAGTAAGAAATGGGCAAAGAACTTGACTAGGCATTTCTCCGAAGAAGATGCACAAAGGGCCAACACGCACATGAAAAGACACCTAACATCACTAGCCATTAGGGAAACGCAGCCCAAACCACAGTGGGATATGACCTCACACCTGTTAAGATGGCTATTCATGGAAAATAATAAGTGTTAGTGAAAATGTGGGGAACTTCTTGTAACCCAGAGCAGCTGGGAGAGAAAACGCGATTGCAGATCTTCAAAAGATTAAAAATAGAATTATTGTGTGAGCCCTCAATTCCACCTCTGGATAAAAATCCAAAATAGTTTCTTGAGCAGACTCAAACAGATATTTGTACACCAGTGTTCACCACATCAGCATTGTTCATGGTAGCCAAATGTCCAAGACAAATGGATAAGCAAAATGTGGTCTATACATGCAATGGCATATTATTTGTCTTAAAAAGGAAGGAGGTTCTGACACCTTCTACAGCATGGATGAACCTTGAGAACATTATGCTGAGCAAAGTGAGTCAGACACATATGTATAGATTGTCTGATCCCAATTATACGAAGTATCTGAAGTGAGTAAACTTCATAGAGACAAAAGAGTGACATTGTCAAGATGGTGACATAGGACATTCCCAATCACAGTGCTCTCCCAAGAAGAGCAATTAGCAACTAGACAAGACATTACTGTGAAAATCCCAGAACATGGGGATTTCCCCTCTGGAAAACAGAGACCACGACAAACAGCACAGAAGGCTGAGGAGCGGCTCTACTCCGACTGCACCACTCCCCCTGACGCAGGCTGGCACAGTGACAGAGTGAGAGGGCACCCCCCTACGGTTTCTCTAGTGGGAAAAAGAGAATCCAATCCCCAAATTATAGGATCCTGGGAGGCTCCCTGGACTCTCACCTCACAAGGAACGCCGGGGAGAGCCTGCCAAGGTCAGGCACCAAGGTCACAGAGAGGGAATATGACTTCTGGAAGTCTCGGTAAACCATACCTTCCTGCTTTCAGCAGGGATTGAGCAGAGATCCCACCCTCAGCTGGTGGCCCCCACTGGCCAGAGAGCTTGGCCGGCTGCTCTGCCTCATTTGGATCTGCAGACAATGGCCCGTACTGGTTTGGAGCCCACTCCACGGCCCCATCTCACTTCCTCTTTTTGGAAGTCCCCTGGGAGTGAGAAGGCTGGAGACCATTTGGAGGTGTACCACTTGAATTCTATGTGCCTTAGATAAATTGCCTGAGAGTCCTTGTTTAGAAGGACGTAGCTGATCCCACAGGACAATCTCTGAAACATTCTCATTTAAAACAATCCCTTGAGGAGCGTCTGGGGGGCTCAGTCGGTTCAGTGTCTGACTCTTGGTTTCAGCACATGATCTCGAGGTTGGTGGATTTGAGCCCCACATCAGACTCCATGGTTTGGTATTCTCTCTCTCTTTTTCTCTCTCTCTCTGCCCCTCCCCAGCTCACACTCACACTCTCTCTATCTCAAAATAAATAAATAAGCATTTATAAATAAATAATGAAGTAAATAAACCCTTTGATTGTACGTGAATCTTTATTTCTGGCTTACGCATGCCTTCTGGCAGTGAAGAGATATCTAGATGTCACTTGATGTCCATGAGTAAGGCCATCACATAATTTAGCCTCAAACTGGGCCATTTCTGAGGCTGAAAGGGAGCAGTATTAATGACTGTTCCTGGACAGGAGGGAAACCCCAGAAATATCCTGGGTAAACCTGGGGCTGCTCCTGATGATTTTTTTTCTATTTCCCACTTTAAGGTCAATATTAACATGTATTTTAGATGTTTTGCAACAGTCCTTCCTTAGCATCTAATAGGATTCAGGCCCCATTAATTCAAGAGGTGTGGTTATTTAGATAGGAGAGGTCTTCCTATCTTGTGTTTCTGATACATTACTTGATAACATAGATTACTCTGAACTATAAATGGAAAACGTAATTCGTTTTGTCTTTATCTACCCATATGTACTTTAGCTCACGTTTTGTACAACGTGTGCAAATAATGGAGTTCTAAAGTGGCCTCCAAAGGTCAATTCAGTGAGCCCCTTCTTTTGAGCACAGCTTGTCTGTGAGACCTTTCACGAGTGCTTCATGGCCCCGTAATCCTTCATGGCCAAAGGGAAGCTAGGTGAGGACATCTGAGCACAGTTTGGGAGAGTTGGGTGGAAGCATCCACGTGTCTGTGAGAGTCCCTTTCCTTCTGCCTCCTCCTTCCCTGGGGGACAGCGAGGGGAACATGGGTCGGGGTGAAGGGCGATGGCACTCCTTCAGCCAAAAAAATCGCTCAGTGGAACCCCAGAAGAATTTCATATTCTAATTATGAATCTAGAAGTTTATAACGGATTATTTTTTCAAGGGAGAGGGACAGAACGTGTTTTATTTAATAGTTTGTCAGCTTGGTTTATTTCTTTTAAATATTTAAGTACCGAAATATGCCTTGTGTGCCCCCATTTGCAGTCTTGCCCACTAATGCACAAACATTAGGACAGCCTGCCTTGAGTTTAGGAGCCCTCTACCTAACACGGGCCGGGGGTGGGGGTGAGGGGGGCGGTGGTTCATTCTGTTTTTGGATACAGTTAAATGTTAAAAGGACTTTTTTTTAACTAAAGCTCAAACTTATATCTTTCTTACATCCATTTTTTTGTATCCTCACACTATTTATATAAAATTCTTCAATAATTCAAATTTCTCCTAACTTAGAACATCTTCCCTAGCTTTTCTCAAATTAATATTGATTTACTATCAGAAGTGTCTCTCAGATTCTAGTAAGAAGGAAATGGGGGGCGGGAGCTACTAGCCTGTGAGTGGATAGTTATATGAAGTCTTACACAGTTAGGGTGTGTTACAATTACAAAATTTCATTTGCTTATTTTGTTAGATATGAATGTCAGGTGTCGTATTACTGCCGTCACTATTTTATAGATAAAGAGAGAAGTTCAGAGAAACTGCATGACTTTCCCAAGGTTCCCAAACTGTTAGTGGAAAAAGCAGGCCTTCACACTGGCTGTTCTGAGTAACCAGCTGCTTGGCCCCCGGGAAGCCACAATTTCCTCACTTGCAGAAAGCGATCATCTTTTCTCAAAGCTGTCTTCATGGTTCAGTTGGCCTTTGTAGGTGAAATGGGTCCAGTTTGTGTATCTGTTATCAACTGCTGCATAACAAAAACACCCAAAGCGTCATGGCTTAAGACAATGGCATGTGGATTTTCATGAGTCCGCGGTCCCGCCGGGACCCTCACGAGGCTGCAGGTGGCTGGAGGCCTGGCTGGGGCTGCACGGGCTCCGACGAGCCAGCAGGGCTCTGGGCCTCTGGGCCTCGCTTCCCCAGCCCTTCGCCCTGGCTTTCACGCTGCTGCTGGAAGCGCTCTCCGGCGCCCCCTGGGCAGGTGGCGGCCAGCGCCCGTTCAGGGCTGGGAAATGGAAGGAGCAGCAACCAAGTCACCTAGCAAAGAGGGGTGGACCCTGGGAGGCTCGACGCCCCTGGGGCCACCAAGGCAGGGATACACGACAGTCCCTTTCTGGCCCCAGTGGCTCACAGCCCACTGAGAACCCCCTCCAAAGTCTCATCTTGCTCCAGCACGTGGGGTGCAGTCCACGAGCTGGTGATGTGCCTCGGGTCTGGATGCAGGCGAGGCTACCCGGGGACGCTCCCCTGGGCTCGGTTTCCCTGGGCGGGCGGCTCAGCCCCGCGGCTGCTCGCGCCCATGCTCGCCCCGGACGCCTCCGGCTTTCCCACCCCCGCCGGCAGCATCCGAGAGGCGCGCACGTGAACGAGGCCCCCCCCCTCCCCGGGACCCTGTGGGCGCACCGTCAGGTACCCGACGTCTCACCAACGACCCTCCCACGTGTCCGGTGCAGCGGTGAGTCCCAGGCTCCTCCAGTCTACCAAGGGACAGTGCCGTCTGGTTTGGGGAAGCCTTCTAGAACCAGAGGCTTTGGGCAGGCTTTCCCTGTTTAAAGGGAAATGACCAACAGTCACTGGTAAAGTCTTCTAGTTTCCTTCCAACTCCAGGAACTGAGTGCACAAGCCCGATGCATGGTGTGCAGACTGAGAACAACCCTCCCCCCAAATGCTTTTATAGCCACTGGTCATGCTCTCAAAGTGGATTTTTATCCTGTAAACAGGAACCTCATGAAACAGGAATAGGCAATAGTAGTTTCCTATACAGGTAGTCAGGTAAAAGCCCTTGTTCAGTTTCTAATTGCTTTATATTGTATAAAGCTCTCAGTCCATCTGCATCAGAAAGGCAATTCCTGGGGGGGGGGGGGCTCAGTCGGCTAAGCCTCTGACTCTCGGTTTCAGCTTAGGTCCAGATCTCACGGCTTCCTAGTCCCACATTGGGCTCTGCATTGACAGCACGGGGCCCACTTGGGATTCTCTCTCTCCCTTTCTTTCTGCCTCTCCCTCATCCGTGCTGTCTCTGTCTCTCTCAAAATAATAAATAAACTTTAAAGAAAAGAAGAAAGGCAATTTCTGGAATCATTCTATATGGACACACTCGCCCACACAGACTGATATTATACATACATAATGAAGCATATGCACAGGTAAGCATGCGTAACAGTACGCACACGCTCACACACACGCACGCACGCGCGCGCGCGCACACACACACACACACACACACACACACACAGAGTCATGCACCTGTGTCTGCCTTCCAGGACCTTTCAGCTTGAGTCACTGTTTTACCAGAAATACACACAATGCATGAAGGCATAGCCTTATGACGACTCTGATTTCGTTTTCAGGACGTAAGACAAAGCACAGTTCCTCTGGCCAGCACCCCGGTTCTCTCCAGAAGGCCCGATGTTTTGCACACGGACGTGGGAGAAGATTGCAAGCATCTGAGAAACGGCACTCGAACCAGGAACAGAGTCACTTGCAGGAGAACACGTAGAGGTTTCTCCCAAGGGTGCTGAGCACATAGCCTGGGAACTTTGTTTCAAGGATGAGGACCCTCCCCGTGGAGAAAGACGTTACCGCTCGGGCCAGAGCCAGCTAATTCCTCCGTTGCTGACTCAGACTCCTTGGCAGATGGGAGAGACTGCGGGTCAAGGCTCCTGCCCGTGGTATTTGGCTCTCACAGGGTGTGACAGCGCTCTCGCCTGGTGGGTCAGGGCCCACGGGGGTGCTGCGCCCTCCCCACTGTGTCCCTCCATGTTCATCGACATGAGAGATTTGTTTTCACTCTAACTAAATCAGTTATTGCTCGGCAGCCCGTGAAGCTATAGCATTTGTGATGTGTAGTAGTGCAAGGTGACACTTCTTGCTGGTGTAACTGGACATCTTTCAAGGGTTTTTCAAATAAAACACAATCGAGGGGCACCTGGGGACTCAGTCGGTTAAGCGCCTGACTATGGCTCAGGTCATGATCTCACTGGCTGTGGGTTCAGGCCCCACATCAGGCTCTGCGCTAACAGCTTGGAGCCTGCTTCAGATTCTGTGTCTCCGTCTCTCTCTCTGCACCTCCCCTGCTCACATTCTGTCTGTCTTTCATAAATGAATAAACATTAAAAATTAAAAAAATAAATAAAACACAATGTAAAAACTTTGGACCCTGTTGGTCGCAATCCATTGAATCAAAGGATGGTCACCTTCACGGGACGGATGGGTGTCCCCTGGAAAAAAGAGGTCGTTATCTTTAAATCCTGAAGCTGATTTTCTCGAGGTCCTAGACACGCAGTCACCTCAACATCCAAGGTCTGAGACAAAAGAAAAGGGATTTCTAACCATCAAAGCTGCCCTTTCAGCTTGAAAGCCAAGCCCGGAGGCCTGAACTGGGAGTTTCTCGTAACCCCTGAGGAGGACAGAAGTCAGGATGCGACAGAGGAGGGTCCCTGCTGCAAGACGGAGGAATCTCTGGTCTGGGGGTTGGTGAGGGGTGGGGCGGGGGGTAGGCGAGCAGCCGGTGGTGTGGGGTGTCCTGCAGGGCCTCCACGTGGGGTAGAATGTGGGAGGCCAGTGTGGACGCGTCAGGGGCCTGGCTCTGCACCCCGTCTGCCCCGTGGCTNCTGCTCACATTCTGTCTGTCTTTCATAAATGAATAAACATTAAAAATTAAAAAAATAAATAAAACACAATGTAAAAACTTTGGACCCTGTTGGTCGCAATCCATTGAATCAAAGGATGGTCACCTTCACGGGACGGATGGGTGTCCCCTGGAAAAAAGAGGTCGTTATCTTTAAATCCTGAAGCTGATTTTCTTGAGGTCCTAGACACGCAGTCACCTCAACATCCAAGGTCTGAGACAAAAGAAAAGGGATTTCTAACCATCAAAGCTGCCCTTTCAGCTTGAAAGCCAAGCCCGGAGGCCTGAACTGGGAGTTTCTCGTAACCCCTGAGGAGGACAGAAGTCAGGATGCGACAGAGGAGGGTCCCTGCTGCAAGACGGAGGAATCTCTGGTCTGGGGGTTGGTGAGGGGTGGGGCGGGGGGTAGGCGAGCAGCCGGTGGTGTGGGGTGTCCTGCAGGGCCTCCACGTGGGGTAGAATGTGGGAGGCCAGTGTGGACGCGTCAGGGGTCTGGCTCTGCACCCCGTCTGCCCCATGGCCGCGGCCGCTGCCTCCAGGACGGGCCTGCGGTGGGGATCACCTCCCATCCTCACTCAGGGAGGCAGCCTCCGCAGTGAGTGTGTCCCTGGAGGAGCCTCCTGGTCCCCTGCCTCCTCGGTCCCTGCAGCCCCTCCCTGCAGCCATCCCCAGATCAAGCCCTGCAGGGGAGCCCCGAGCCCGGAAGGGAGCACAAGACTGCCGCCCCTCCCCGGCCCTGCTCAGGAGAAACCCTGAGGCCCATCACTTCCGCTTGAGCACACCTGACTGTCCTCAAGGGACCGTATTTTTTATTTCAAATTTATCAATTTCAGCTTCTATCATTATGAAATCTCTCTCCCGAGTCATATTTTTCCTCTAAATTTTACATCCAGATTTTTATATTCTTCAGAAATGTACTGATTTCCTTTATTTTTAACCTTCCTTTTTTAGTAACGGAGGTGTGTAAGATTATGCATTTTCCCTGGAGCGTGGTTTTCACACATGTTGACGTAAAAACTTCTCCCTTGTATTGCTTTCTGGTCTCTGTGGATCCCCTTTTGGAAATCCCTGCGGGTAGGCGGGGGCCCATGAGGGAGGGTCCTGTTTGCTGCCTCACACCCTTGGGACCCAGCAGCACCTGCAGCGGCCAATGTGGGTTGGTGCCTGCATTTGAGAAACACTCATTTCCCTTGAATTGTTGTTTGTCTTTCTTTCTTTCTTTCTTTCTTTCTTTCTTTCTTTCTTTCTTTCTTTCTTTCTTTCTTTCTTTCTTTCTTTCTTTCTTTCTTTATAGAGAGACAGAGAGAGTGCTCCCATAAGTGGGGGAGGGACAGAAGGAGAGAGAGAGAGAGAGAGAGAGAATCTCAAGCAGGCTCCACACTCAGCACAACATGGGGCTTGATCCCACGAGCCTGGGATCATGACCTGAGCTGAAATCAACAGACGCTCAACTGACTGAGCCCCCAGGCGTCCCTGAACTCAGACAGTTTTAAATCTCACTCTTGCAGGTTTATGCAAATCATATCAGAAGAGAACACTCTCAAAGGCCGTCCGCAGGGGTTGCCTGGAAGTCAAAGAACTTCCAGAAAACACGTGAAGTACGGAGATCCGCTGCGAAGTGTCCTGTAGGCCTATATTTGCACACCTCGGCACCTGCCACCTCTTTGACTCAAGTAAAGCCTCCGTCAAATATAAAATTAGTTCCTTCTCTATTTTTTCCAAAAGACACTTGTTTGTATACTCCCTTCATTTTCTCCTTCCTCAGAGGCATTCCTTTTACTTTTTAAGGATAATTCAGTATTTTTTTAACCCCATAACCTGGCAGTTAAAGGAGATATACTCCCAACTGTTATATTCTATGTAACTTGAAAAAATATGTTGATGGCAACATCATGTGAGATTTAATGCCATTATAATACGTGACTTACAAAAAATAGCTGTACTAAAAATAACGAGCTTTGGGGCGCCTGTGGGGCTCGGTCAGCTAAATGTATGACTCTTGGTTTCACTATGGTCATGATCTCGTGGTTCATGAGTTCAAACCCCGAGTTGGGCCCTGTGCTGACAGTGCGGATCCTGCTTGGGATTCTGTCTCTTGTGTCTCTCTCTGCACCCCCTGCCCCGCCAAGTAAATAAAAGTGTTTAAAATAACTGGTTTCAGGAACATACCAGGAGAGGCACAGATCTGTGGTCTGTCTGTTAATTCTCACACCTACCGTGAAAAAATTCTACCTTGTCTGGATAGAGCAAAATATTGGGAGAGAAATTTTCAGTCCAGGTCACTTTTGCCGTGATAACGAAGCTCAGGCTGCCGTGACCACAGGAACAAGGGGACAAAGGGTGATAAATGAGTGCCACCCAGCTGTGCGCTTTCAAAAGGATGGTTTCCACCAACTCCTGAATCTGGCATGCAGGGGACGTCCCTAAAGAACAGAGCCGCAAAGCAGGATGCCACAAGACATTTATTTAAATGTCACTTACGCCCCGGTAATGAAAAATGAAGGCGTTCCATTTGAGATAATAAACCAGTTTTTGAGAGAGAAGATGAAGTAATTAATTATTCAAGGGCAAGGGCTTCTTCTCTTCATTTCCTCAGCCCACATGCCCGCTTAGCTATTTGCAGGAGGAACAGGCTGCACCCTGCACGCCTAAGCACCTCCTGAAATCACGACCCCGCTGGGCTTTGCCAGACGCGGCAGGTCCACCTGGCCCCGTCCTCTCCCGGAGTCTGGCACCCCCGAGGGGCTTCTCCACGTGCGCGCGGCTTCCTCCCCTCAGCTCCCAGCAACCCTAGGGACAAAAATGAATTACTGCCAAGTTGAGTTCCAAGAATCCTCCCTTCCAGCAATGTCTTCCTAAGGCGCATATGCAAAGGCAAGCGATACTCAGGTGGGACGCTTCCCTATGCTGAACGTAGGTCACCACCCTCCGCCATCACTGTGCCCGTCCAGCTGGTGGGCCGTGTGCCCTCTGCGGACAGTTATACTGGATGATTCCCACGTCCTCTTTAGTTCCAAACGTGGGATGTGGGGGTGCTGTGAAAGATGAGGTTTCTTTTAATGTTTTATTTAAGTTTTTATTTTTATTTATCTTGAGAGAAAGCGTGCGTGCACAAGCAGGGGAGGGGCAGAGAGAGGGGGAGAGAGGGAGAGAGAGAGAGAGAGAATCCCAAGTAGGCTCCGCACTGTCACCACAAGGCCCAACTCAGGGCTCAACCCCACAAATCATGAGATCATGACCTGAGCCGAAATCAAGAGTCGAACACCTAACCGACTAAGTCATCCAGGTGCCCCGAAGATCAGGCTTCTTTTAGTTCCATGTGATGGAATAATCACTTTTACCCAAACCTGGTTTTCTCCTAAAATCTTACTGTATTAGTCAGGGTTCTGCAGAGAACTAGAACCAAAGATGTGTCTGCGCGCGCGCGCGTGTGTCTCTGTGCGTGTCTGTGCAGGTCTGTCGTAAGGAATGGGCTCACGTGACCACAGAGGCTGACAGGCCGCAGGTCCCCACGTGCCAGCACAGCACCCAGGACAGCCAGTGGGGCGACACTCTGAAGCCAGCCGGGCCTAGAGCCGCAGAGCCGCAATGTTTCTGAGTCCCGGGTCCGAAGGCAGGGAAAGCTGACGTCCTGGTAGGAAGGCAGTCAGGCGAGCGAAGCCCCCTTTCTCGTGGGGGTGGGGGGTCAGCCGAGCGCATGAGCCCCCCCACCTCCCCCCGGGAGCCGTCTGCTTTACTCAGTCTACTGATTCAGGTGAGTCCCGTCCAGAAACACCCAGAACAACGCCCGACCAAATGTCTGGGCGCAGGACAGTGCCCTCAGTGAGAAAGGACAGAGAGTCGGGGAGACGGAGGGCAGGCCGGGAGACGGGGCGGGTGACCGGGTCAGACGNAAGGGCCCCCCCCCGGCTCCCGGGGACGGAGGGAGAATGGGTGCGCGCAGGCACAAGCCCAAACCCAAACGATGGGCGCGGAAGTAAAAGCCGCAGCCGGGTCGGAGGGAGGCCTTCCGGGTTCAGGCAGCGCGCGGGGCCGCGGGCGGAAACGGAAGCGGTCCCTGCAGACGCGCGCGCGAC
>NW_027529428.1:18928354-18951402 GCF_008692635.1 Crocuta crocuta | reverse complement strand
ACGGGGTGTGCGGCGACGCGCCGGCTGCGGCCTCGGGTGTCCGTACAACGGGGAGAGAAGCGCGCACTGCCGTCAGGTCACGTGCCCCGTCTGCCGGGGCGTGAGAAATCCCTGTAGCTCCGGAATCTTCTAGATACTTCTGGAACCTCCTGTGACTCTCATCGGGCCTCCTGCGATTCTCGATTCTGCTCCCGGACCCTTGGAACGGCTCCCATCTCCTGCGTCTGTCCGCCCGCCTTGCGGCCCTAGGGTGACCGAGGGGATGAGGGAGACGTGCTTCCGAAGGCCGGGTGTGGCAGGGGACCCCGCTCCGCGGCTGGGCTCTGCGTCCTGAGAGCTGGGTGCCCCTGGGCACCACCTCACGTCTCTGCACCGGCTTCCGCGCGGGTAACCGGGAGGGGATGGCCGCTTCCTCACAGAGCCCTGGGGGGCCTGAAACGCGGGGACACAAGTGCTTACCGCATGCTCCTGCGGAGCAAGGGCTGACCAGATGGCCTCGCCCTTCCCACCTGCTCCGCTGCCAAGAAGGGTCTTCTGGAAGCAGCATCAGTTAGCACGAGCCCTCTCCCCAGGCTCCTGGCTTACTGATGGCCGCGGGTCACCAGGGAGCCTCCAGGGTGCAGGGAAGGAGGGCGGAGGCCGTGGGTGGCCGTCTGTCTGTCCTCGTCACTGAGCACTGCTGAGGGCATCACCAGGCATGACTCCAGGTCAGCGAAGGCGCACGAGGCCGCCTGTTCAGGGGACACGTACCGGGACATAAAGAGCTGCAGACCGTACAACGGTCACTGCCGGGAAGTGCCCGCTGCGCCTCTTCACCACGTGAACAGGAAAACGTGAACGGAACCCAGTGCTGGGCCACCTTTCCAGATCCTGGGACCCTCGCAGGTATGTTCTTTCTGCCACGGCGACCACCGGAGGCACTTGTGCGGCTCAGCAGCTCGCAGAGGGCTGCCGGCTTCTGTAATTCCAGGCCTTTCCATGAATCTGGGGTTTCAGGGCTAATTAGCTTAAAAAAAAAATTCTTGTTTTTCAAAGCAGAGTTAAAAATAAGTGTGAAATCTGGGCTATTAATAGGACGATTAGGAGGCCCTTCTTATTCATACAAAATCATTGACAAAATGTTAACAGAGAAAGAAAGCAGAGGGTGGGGCTCCTGGCTGAGGGGTCAAGGCCAGCGGTGTTGACCTTTGACTGTGAGCCCACGCAGGCTGTGGCTGGGACGTGTGCGGGCCAAGGAGAGCCCGGCTCAAGGATGCCAAGTACTCCAGTAGTCCGAGCCACCCCAGGCCCGGCCACCCCAGCCACGACAGTGTCCTCCCTGCTTCAATCAGCTGATACTCTTTCTTTTCAGAGCTTTGGTCTTGAAAGCAGTAGCAAAGATTACCGTCCCTGCTGCTTGCCCACCAGGGTGGGTGCACTGGTGACAAACGAGGCGTCACTTCCATGTGTTCTCGCGTCACTGGACATGGCGGCATTCAGGTAGCAGCACTACAGCTAAGCGTGTTCTTGGTGAAGAGACTCAGGAAGGACGCAGGGATGCGTGTCGTGGACCTTTAGGAGTAAATGAGGCAAAAGCAGTCTAGTTTGCACCCTTGCACACAGTCATCTGTATGTCCATGCACACGGGGGCTCGTGTGTGTGTGTGTGTGTGTGTGTGTGTGTCTGCCTGCGTGCTTGCATGCCCACTCTTCACGTGCTTCTTACCGCAGATTTCTGCAAACCCGGCTGGCAATGCCTGCTCCAGCCGCCGTGTAGCCCCTTCAGGCAAGCCACATCTCCTCCTCTGGCCTCAGTGTTCTCTTTGCAGAGAAGAATCGGGTGGATTCTAAGGCTTCTGGAGCCACAAGCCCATCTGCAAAGCCCCCTGCCACCCCAGCATCACACGAAAGCTGAGATCACCCCCCACAGTTACTGGGGAGAGCTTCTCCGTCCTAAGGTTGGGTGCAGTCCAAAGGGTTTCTCTCTCTTTTTTTTAAATGGTTTTATTATTTATTTTTCAGAAAGAGAGACAGACAGACAGAGCATGAGCAGGGAAGGGGCAGAGCGAGAGGGAGACAAGGAATCTGATGCAGGCTCCAGGCTCCAAGCTGTCAGCACAGAGCCCGATACAGGGCTGGAACTCACAAACTGTGAGATCATGACCTGAGCTGAAGTCCGACATTTAACCGACTGAGCCCCCCAGGGGCCCCGAAATGGTTTCTGTATCTAAATCATAGCTTCACAGTGCATTTCTTCAGCCAAAGCATCTCACCCAAGTTGCATGGGTGCTCATATACTTTAACAAAGGATCCCATCACTGAGGTTTCAATAAGGAGAGAAAGCGACAAGCAAAAGTAACAGAGGCTAGAGCCTGGATAACAGAGTGTCCAAAGATTCAGACTCACATGCGACAGTTTGAAGGCAGAGCCGGGCCCTGCACCTGGTTTCAGCTTTCTCCCCTGGAAATGGTGTAGGCGTGGCCTTCTGACCCAGCCAGTCCCTGGACGGATGCCTCTGTTCTGAACAGATTGTGGCCTGGGGACCACGTGGCCTGGGGCCCATGCATGCTGAGTGCCTTGGAGACATCCATCAGCAAAGTCTTGCTTCACCTGATAAAAGACCACCACACCCAATAAGTAGATAAGGAAGTTTCCCTGGAAGCCTCCACACCAAACCAAATTCCTCCCGTCAAGCCATCTTGATTCCTTCCATCGTGACCTTGCAGCTCCAGCCCAGCCCCCCAAGGCTCAGAGAGGGGACTTGAAGTCTCTGTATCAGCCCTTAGCTTACCCTTCGTGTGTCCCGTCTCTAGCCCCATGCTCCGTGTTTTGTGCACAAAGATGCGCTGAGCGAGGAGCCCTCCCGCCCCGTCTTCCTTGCCGTCCTGCCTCCAGGGCCACCTTGCTGGCATCCTCGGTGCCCACCTGCGAACTTAAGCATGGCCAGCTCATACATGTCCACTCACCCTCATGCCCTCAGACCCCGGGGCTGCAGACAGCACACAGCTGCTTTGCCTTTCTTATTCAGTTTGAACAATTTTTAAAAGGGGATCGGTTCATTTTCTATCTTTCTATTTCATTGTATCTATTTCTATTTATTCACATGACTTTATGCTTAGCCTTAGTGCCACCATTCTGTACTCTGACTTTGGTCTTAAAGCTTCCATTTTTATGTTTTTGCTGTTTGATCTATGTTTTTTTTCTATACATGCTTACCTGGGTCTGACTTTCCGAGAACTGGAGAGTCACCTGTCTGCTGTCCATCTTTCTCTTGGTTACCGGACTCTTTTCATCAAAGCCTTGTCTTGGTCTCTTGAGTGTTCACTGGAGATGTGCCTGCAGTGCCTCCTGACTCGATGAAAGACGAACATTTCTAAGAACCTGCCATTTTCTCTCCCCCTCACTTGGGCGTTTTCATTAATTGTGTGATGGTTTATGCACGCTGCTCTTTTATAACATTTACTTTTCATTCCGTAACCATAGTTTCCACACAGTGCAGCTTCGGTCCATTGTCCCAGGCTTTTTACTAGTCTTTTCTGTTTATCCCTTGGTTTCCTGGAGCTCCTCTTTTCTCCCCCCCACCCCACCTCAACATTTCATGCTTGCTTGTATTTGAAATTATAATTTTTTAATCTTTATCTATTTTTGAGAGACAGAGACAGAGAGAGACAGAGAGAGAGAGAGAAAGAGAGAATGTGAATGGGGGGTGGGCAGAGAGACAGGGAGACACAGAATTTGAAGCAGGCTTTCAGCTCTGGACTGTCAACACAGAACCCAATGTGGGGCTCAAACTCATGAACTGTGAGTTCATGACTTGAGGCAAACTTGGACGTTTAACTGACTGAGCCACTCAGACTCCTCTGAAAAAATTTTTAAGTTTATTTATTTTTGAGAGAGAGACAGAGAGTGAGCAGGGGAGGGACAGAGAGAGAGGGAGAGAGAATCCCAAGGAGACTCTCTCCACTGTCAGTGTAAAGCCCAATGTGGGGCACAGACTCATGTACCGAGAAATCATAAGATCATGACCCGAGGTGAAATCAAGAGTCAGACGCTTAAACGGCTGTGCCACTCAGGCGCCCCTGCTTGCTAGCATTTGAATTTTCCTCTGTGGAAAAGTTGGTTTGGGTTATCTGTGTGTGTGCGTGTGAGTTAATGACCAGGAATCTGGAGTCCTCCTGTGGTTCAAATTTTTCTTTTCCTAAAATATTCCAAGAATGCTTCCACCTCCTTATTGAGTGTCACTGTGGAGAAAGTGTGCAGGGCTGAGCCTCTTCCCTCAGGAGGGAGGAGGGCTGGGTGCTGATCAGGTCATCACGCTCTTTCCTTGTATTGAAAAGGCTATTAGTAGTAGCAGTTCCCGTTGCGGGTTAGCCATTCCGTGTCTTCCCTTCCTAGGACACGTGGGGTTGCTTCAGACCCTTGGTGTCGGAAAAGATGGTTTTCGTGGCATCTTTATAGCTGCTGCTTCCTGCTCAGTTTTTCCAGGGCATGTAAGACACTCGTGGTGGTGTCCTTTGCCTGTCTTCTGTCCACATTGATGCGCATGCTTTCAGGCGGCAAGAAAAAGAAAAATGACAGAAAGTGAGTCTGCACGGTAACACACAGGGGGCCCCGTGAGATCTTCCAGATTGCATCCACCGCTGTGCCCCGTCTCCCCCTCCCCTTCCCTCCTGTAGCCCCAGACCCAGTGCCCCCAGATCCCATCCTGCTTTTTGTACCCCACTCTGGTGCAGAGCAAGCTGCCAGTGGCCAGAGAAGCGGAATCTGGAAGGAGAAGTTCTCGCGTGGAGAAAGGACTGATCATCCAGAGACAGACCGTCCCTCCCCACCTCCTGTCCCTCCCCACCTCCCGCGTAGGCACCGGCACAGCCCGGCGTGCTCTCAAACCCGCAGTAACGCTGTAACGGACCACCGAATGGAACGACTGAGACCCTCCATTTTTCTCCTGGGGTTTCTTCTTCCCGAAGTCTTGGAAGATGATTCTAACAATAGCACACACTCAAATTACTCAATCCCGTATGGTTTTCAAAGCACCCTTTCTGTGGAATCCTATCCTAGAACTCTGGATGGATTATCACTTAGAAATAGCCTGATGAGCATCATTATTGTTACGTTAGCACATTAGGTAAAACACGTTAAACTGTTAGGGCCATTGTTCAGGGACAAACTGACAAGTTGGACTGGGCACCACCAACTTAGGAATAAACTTTGGCAGCCTGGTCAAATGCTGGAAATAACCTGCATCTCCAGGCACTTAGAAAACTCCTGCACCGTGATTTCAGCAACCGATACAGGCCCGGGAGTCACGCGGTGGAACTACAGCTTAGGCTGATGTTCGCATTTTGCTCAGCACAGTCTTGAGGTCTGCACTTGATTTCTAGGACTCTTTGTAAAGTCGATGCTAAGCTTAGTGCAGGCTATGCTTGAACGCTGTCACAACAGCTAAGATATCTCTTCAAAGTCTCTAGACTGTTGTCCAGAAAGAATAAATTCAGACCATTTTGTAGGGAAAACCAATCTTGATCTCAAGTAACCTTAAGTAAGTGCCTGCATACATTTGGGTTTGCTGTTAAATGGGTGACATGTGACCTTGGGAATGCTGTCCACTTGGGGGACAGATGCTGTCAGGGAGAGCCCTCTAGTGACCCCTCCCCCCCAGCTGCCAGAATTAGGCCCTCCCTTCCAGCTTCCTCTATGTTTCTGATCCTGCTGACTTGCTTCTATACTTACTTATCTGCCTCATTGGGTTTTTAAAAAGCCCTTAATGTTAAAAAGTTAAGGGAATTTCCTCAACCTGATAACATCTACAAAATCTTATACCTACTGTCATACGTAACGGTGAGACACTTAAAGCTTTCTCACTCCAGCATGGAAATTCTCTCTCATCCCTCCTTTTCACAACTGTGCTAATAGTTGTAGCTAAGGCAATAATATAAGAAAAGGAAAGAAAAGGCATTCTGATTGGAAATGCAGAAATAAAACTGTCTTTGTTCACTGATGACATGATCATCTATGTGGAAAACCTTTTCGAAACTCTTGGAACTAATAAGCAATTATAGCAAGGTTACAGAATACAAGGTTCATATACCAAAGTGAATTGCTGTCTTACATGTCAGCAATGAACAATTGGAATTAGAGATTTAACACACAGTACCTTAAAAGAAAAACAAAGCTGAAGGCATCAAGCTTCCTAATTTCAAGTTATATTACAAAGCTATAGTAATCAAACCAATTTGGTGTTGGCATAAAAACAGACACACAGATCAATGGAACAGAATGGAGAGCTGCCCACAGACGAACCCACACATATATGATCAATTAATTTAGGACAAAGAAGCCAGGAACATGCAATGGGGAAAAGAAATTCTCTTCAATAAGTGGTGCTGAGAAAAATGGGCAGCTATATGCAAAGGAATGAAACTATACCTTTGTCTTACACCATACACACAATGGATTAAAAACTTGTGTAAGAACTGAAACCAGAAAATTCCTGGAAGAAAACAGGGGGTAAGCTTTTTGACATCAGTGGTGGTGATGAATTTTTGATTTGACATGAAAAGCAAAGGTAACAAAGCAAAAATAAATAGGTGAATTACATCAAACTAAAAACCATCTTCAAAGCAAATGAAATTATCAGTAAAAAATGAAAAGAGAAAATATTTTCCAATCATATCACTAATAAGGAGTTTATATCCAAAATATATAAAGAAATCATACAACTCAATAGCCCCCCCAAAAAAAAAATCCAGTTAAAATATGGTTAGAAGATCTGAATAGATATTCTTCCAGAAAAGACAGAGATGGCCAACAGGTACATGAAAAGATACTCAACATCACTCAGCATCAGGGAAATGCAAATCAAAACTATAATGAGATATTGCCTCACATCTGTTAGAACGGTTATTATCAGAAAGACGAGAAATAACAAGTGTGGGTGAGGATGTGGAGAAAAGGGGAACCTCCTGCACATTTTGTGGGAATGTAATTGGTGCAGCCACTGTGGAAAACAATATGGAGGCTCGCTCCTCAAAAACATAAAAATAGAACTACTGCATAATCCAGGAATTTTACGTCTGGGTATTTGCCTAAAGAAAATGAAGATACTAACTCAAAAAACATATGCTCCCCATGTCTGTTGCAGCAGTATTTGCAATAGCCAACATATGGAAACAACCTACGTGTTCATCATTGGATGAAAGGGTAAAGAAAATGTGGCACATATGTATATATATACTATGGACTATTACTCAACCACAAAAAGAATGAAGTCTTGCCATCTGCGATAACAAGTAGGTGTAGCAGCCTGGAACTCAGTCCTCCAGATGCACTACATGTCCCCCACCCACACTGCCAGTGCTCTCCCTGAACACCTGCGCTCTCACAGCACTTGAGAGTCATGAATCCACTGAGGTCTTCTCTTTCCCCAGGGGTAAACCTCTCTCTTAAAGTCCCCAGGGAGCTTCGCCTTAGAGCTCTGACCACAACGGGGGCGGCCAACGACTAGTTCAGCTTATCTCTGTGGAGTTGGGTCTTTCAGACTTCCTGTATTTTTCAGGTCATGGGCTGTCCAGATGGAAATTTCAAGCGTGGATCTGGTGATACAGAAGAGATGGTCAGGAGAGGGGCCAGGGTGGAAGGCCACATTTGGAAGTCAAAATTGTACATGTGCCAGTTGAAGTCATGGAGTCATGGTGTGAATGAGCTCTCTGAGGAGATCGAGCAAAGGCTGAGGTCTGGATTCTGAGTCACCCCCCATGCTTAGGGTTGCAATAACGGTATTAGGAGAAAAGTCGCAGTAGACGAGAGTCATGGAAACCAAAGCTGAATTTTTTCATAGAAAATGCTCAACAGTATCCAAAGTGTGTAAGTAGCTAAACGAATCTAATTCCTGGGAGCTGGGCTCAGCTACGTTCTGTGTGACAACAGATTTCTTGGCGATGGGTATCACACACGCGTACAATTGGTATGGCCTGCTTCACAAGCTTTAATACAAGCAGAAGCATTTCTCATTTATTATGCAATTATGTGTGTAACGCCATATGTTGATATTAGCCAGAAATTCAGTAGCTCCCTCTCAGGCTCCCCTCCTGCCTTCACCTCTAGTCCAAATTCCCAAGGTCAGGTTGGGTTTGGACACATTCAGTCCAAAGGGGAGAGAGACCATGTCCAATCCCAAGTTTGGAGGGAGAACTAAATGCGCACCTCACCCACCACCTCTCAGCTTCTGTCACTGCAAATGGCTGTCCCTGCACAGACCCACATTCCTTGCTCACTGCTGTCGGGTTGTGTTGTCCAAGACTGCTGTGTGGCGCCAGGCTTAGATTTCAGGGTTTGTTAAAGAGAAAACCACAGACTCAAAGTGGAGTCATTCTTGTTAGGGCCCCATGTTAGCAAACCAAGGGTTGATACCTAACCCGGCCCTAGTTTCAAACAGCCAGAAAGGTGATCTTTAAGGAGCCACACCAGCTGTCTGGGCAGCACGAGGGGGTAAGCCCTCCATCTTCCTTGGGAGGGCGACCTTGCCTGGAACAGTGTGTTGTTTGCTCATCATCGCCCCCGTGCACTCCCTCTCTGCCTTTAAACGCCTCTCCTTTTCTGCAGCCCCGCAGAGCTGGACTCCCCTCTGCTTGCTGGATGGGGCGCTGCCCGGTTCATGAATTGCTTAATAGAGCCAATTGGATCTCCAAATTTACTTAGTTGAATTTTGTTTCTTAACTGATTTGGTCCGGTTTGGAAGCAAACTTCTGACAGCATTTGGGACAAGGAGGAGCCTCAGTCCTCGGCCCTCGGTTCCACCTGCCATTCCACGCTAGGACCCCTCCCCCATTCCCAGTCTCAGCCTCCTCACCCCGAATGGGGTCGGCTGGTTTCATGCAGGACTTTCTATGGGCCCTTCCGCGGTAACGCCTACACCCCAGCCCTGGGTCTGCCCCCAGACTCCACGGGGGGAAGTGAAGTTCTCCACTGATTTGGAATCCGTCCCAGTCCCCATCTGTAAGGTCCGCTGGTCCAGTCTTCCCCCATTTCCCAGTTCTCTGGTTACTGCTGGTGTCCACGGTTCATTTTCTTGGTTACTGTTAGTTTCTCTTACTGGGCACGTGAGATAAAGGTTAATTGCTAATGGAGATCTCAGAGGCCAAAAAGCTGCAAAAATTGGTGGGCAAGGGTCGGGCATTCAAGAGCTGTCAGGGCGGCTCCTGACCCAGCTCAGAGGCTCCTGTGTTAGGGCCAGTAGGTCATGCAGTGGTTTAGTTTGACCCTGGCCACCTGCCAACCTCCAGGAAATTTCCGTGCAACAAGGTACACTGTGAAACCACACAGCCCAACGATGGGGTGCATCCCTCTCAAAGTATTAATCTCTCTGATTTGGTAACTGTCAGGTTTAAGATCCCCAGATCTGAGGCCAGAAAGGTCATCCCCTTTGCTGCTGGGTACGTCTGGACAGAGATATGGGTTCACTCCACCAAACTACCCCAGGTCCTCAGGGGACTTACAACCCAGAATTACAATGAGCATTATGAGGAGCAATGCAAGGGAGACGAGATTATTTAAGAAGTGGACCTCAGGGGCACCCGGCTGGCTGGCTCAGTTGGTTAAGTATCCAACTTTGGCTCAGGTCATGATCTCGAGGTTCATGAGTTCAAGCCCTGTGCCAAGCTCTATGCTGACAGCTCGGAGCCTGGAGCCTGCTTCAGATTCTGTGTCTCCCTTTCTTTCTGCCCTCCTCTTACTTGTGCTCTGTCTCTCATTCTCTCTCTCTCAAAAAAAAAAAAAAAGTGGACTTCAAAGTAAAGTCTTCAGATTCCAAAAATAGCTTCATTGAAAGTTTCTTTTCAAAAAAGGACACAACAGGGGCACCCGGGCAGCTCTGTCTCATCTGAGCATACAGCTCTTGATTTTGACTCAGGTCATGATCTCAGAGTTCGTGAGTTCAAGCCCTGTGTTGGGCTCTGTGCTTACAGTGCACAGCCTGCTTGGGATTCTTTCTCTCTCTCTCTCTCTCCGCCCCTCCCCTACTTGCACACATACACACTCTCTCTCAAAATAAATAAATAAACTTAAAAACATAAAAAATAAAATAATAAGAAAAGTTTAAAGGCACAACAGATACCTAATACAAAAGACTGTAAGACAGCTGTAATTCTCACTGTTCCCTCTGTCCTCTCCATTTGCACACCTGCTATACTTACCCTGTGTCTAAATTACCTTTACAGGACTGCCACCAACAGCCTGAGTTAATGACCGTGCAGACACCCCCACATCTACCTTTAAAGGAAGCCCCTGTGAGCCCCTTCCAAGGTTGACAGGATTCTGAGGAATTCTCTAGTAAACTACTATTTATGCTCTTTAACAGCCAAAGGAAAACTACAATTAACACACACACAAAAATCCAACATAGAAGGGGGTGTATATTCTGTAACATTTACACCCAAACCAAATTCGTTGAGGGAATAAAAGCATATTATCTTGCAAATCGTGACAAAACTAGAAATGCGGCTGGAGAGGCAATTCAAAGTCTGCCGGTCTCTTTACCCTTCCCCAAACCTCTCTTGTTTATCTCAGAACGCTTGTAAATGATTGGCACTAGGAAACCAAAGTCCTTCTCGGAGGAATTTACATTTTTTCCTGGTGCCTTGGAGATAAAAATAGTAAAAGTACCAATCTCAGGGAGGTAATGCTTATCAGAAGTAGAACAGAAGAGGGAAAGGTTATTGGAAATTGAGACAAATGAAAAATCTGGTATCTTCTTCACAAATATTCTTAGAAAAACTTTAATGACTTCTGCAGGTCACCTTAACTTATTCCACCCGCTAGAAAAATAGCTTGGACCCAACTGTTCTTTTATGAACTGGTGAGTTTTGCATTATCACATCCATCTCAATGCTAAAATTTTTTAAACCGTGAGTCTAATTATGTGTTTATGTGCGTTTATTGTAACGTGTGACGTTTTCTACCCCTAGATGGTTATTACCAAAATGAATGTGTAAAAGATCTCCATTTCATTGGCTTAAAGAAAATCAAGGGTTTATACAAATTTGGCATTCAGAAAAATTCTCAAAAATAAAATAGGAATTTAATCCAAATGAATTCCATGTTCATAAGATCTAGGACGTATTTGGTATTAAACCTAATTTAAGGTCACTAGTTTGATTGAAACAAGTGTGTCTTAGGCTCATCAATTTTGAGTATTAGGCAGACACACACTTTTTGTTCTTCCTGGTTTATTAGCCAAATGAGCTCGTGTTGTGTGTGTGGCAAAATTTGTCAGCCAAAAAGTAACCGAGAATGACGCTGACTGTGTCTGACATCTTCTGAAGTGTTTGTGAGTAATTCAAACATAATTGTGGGAAGCAAATGGTCTTCATAGATGTGTGTGAGGTCAGAGTTTTTAGGGGAATGTTTTAGCAGTAGTTACGTTTTGTGGTATGCGTCTTTGAAGATAGTCACCAGGGTCTTTTTGGATATCTGAAACTTCAGAGCTTTGCTAAGTTAAATGATGGAAATTCGCTGAGTGTCTAGATGATCTCCGAGGAAGATTAAATGAAGCAATGTTAATTACTGAACACAGATTTTCCTACCGTGGGCTTCCTTATTACAGAGAAACTAAAGAGAAATGTGGGTCTGTTAGTAAACATTTTCTGTGCTGTATTGAAAGATTGTGCTACGAAGAAGCATATGTTTCTAGAAATTAGGAAATGTATTTATAAATTTGCCAGTCTAAGGAATGCTGGTGTAAAAATAATTCACAACTGCTTACTATGCATTTTCACTAGGAATTAGCTGCTGAGGGTTAAGAATTCTAATTTCTATATGTGGCTAAAGCTACTGGAAATAATAAGGGAAACAGCAGTGGGTAGGAGAGTAGGATATGCTTGGGGTAATAAAAGCTACAAATGGAGATGTTTTATTAACAGAAAAAAAGAAATAATTTTGTCCTAGAGAGAGGCTGGATATTTAAAGAGAGAAAATACGGGATGTTGGCCATGACACAGAACAAGGGTGCCTCTTCTGGAAATCAGAGAGGCTCCAGGGAGCCGAGGACGCCGCCCCGCGGTCCCCACTCTGCTGTCGGGTTTGCGCTCCTCCCGCCCTCAGCGGGGTCTCTGTGCAGACACCTGCCCTGAACCCCAAGTTCTGGAGCTGCCCCCGCGCAGGCCCACTCTGCTGTCCCCAGACCGAGGGCGGGGACCCCGTGACAGCAGCTGCTGTCACCTTCATGCCCCGTGCCCCTGGCGTGCGCTGAGCACCAGCTCCAAGAAGCAGCCCCTGAAGCTGCACCTAAAAAAAAATTATCACCATCTGCATTGCTTTGCTTTTTTAAAACTGCGAGGCGCAGGTGTCTTCCTGGAGAAGGATCTAGCGACAAGACGTCATCGGGGTGTTACTGGAAGGGGGTCAAGCGTGAACAAGAAAAGAGGAACCTGGGGCCCCTTCTGCCTCCTGTAATAGCCCGGCCTNGCCCGGGACAGCGACCCGCGCCGGCAGCGCTCAGACCCGGGAACTAACCGCCACCTCCATGACGGCGCGGCCCCGGGCAGAAGTCATCCCGAAGGGAGCACACTGTTCAGTTCCGAATCCCAGTGGGCGAGAGTCTAACCCCCAGACACCTCTGGGGACTGCGACCCGGGTCGGGAAGAGGGGGCCCCGTGGGCGACAACGGGGCGCACGTGCGGGAGCAGGCGGCGCGGCCATGTCCGCAGCGGACAAAGGCGGTTCCAGGATCCGGAATCGGGTGCCGACCATGAAGGTGGGCAAGCCCGGCCGATGACGACAAGGCCCTTAGGGCCCGAGCGGCAGGGTCCCGAGAGAAGTGACCGGACTCCCCAACTCTCCTCCGCGACAGGGGAGAAAGCACCAGCTCCCCCACCAGAGGCTCCAGAGATGCTGTTTACCTTCCTGGGATTGTTATTCTTACTAGTGTTTATTTAACTGATGCTAGGTCTCCTTCCAGAACGTGAGTTAAGTCGTTCCGACAAATCCTCTGCCGTCTTTGGAAAGTCCCAAGTTACCGTGAGATGTGGAGACACTGTTTGCCATCCTCCTCCTGAAGAGGCAAGACCCCAGGGCAGGGCGCCATCCAGTGGGTGCAGGGCACCCAGCGGGGGCATGAAGGGAAGGGGAGGGGCAGGACCGGGCCAGCATCACCCAGGGCCCCTGGAGCTCCCCGTCGGGAAATGGAGCCCCGACCTCAGCAGAGCCGGGGACATGGGCACCCACCCACCGGCCTGCCAGTCAGCGGGGGCAGCGCCTGGCTGTTGATCCCGGCGTTGAGGCCTCGTGGACGTGGACAGGGAGGCCCTCCTGAGGCTTACAAGGAGATTCTCCGGCAAAGAGGAAGATGCAAGTAGAATCAGGGCAGAGCCCACAGGCCAGACGGCTGAATATTTATGGTTAGGGAGCAGCTTCTGGAACCCACCCGAGGCAGGTCCTGGTGACGACTGCCCCTTCCGGCAGGCGGCCTGGACAAGCCAAGCCTTGGAAGACTCGCTGTGGCTGACCCCAAGGGCACCGGGAGCAGAGGGACCGAGAGGCAGGCCCTGTCGGCAGACGGTCTGGGCCTGAGACTCTGCTCTGCCACCTGTGAGCTCTGTGATCTCCAGCAAGTTGCGTAGCACCACTGGGCCTCACTTTCCCCTCTGTATAATGGGGATGATGCTAATACTTCCCTAGGAACGTGTTGTGAGTGTCCCACGTGTTCACATAGATAAAGCCCTTAGCGAGCACCCAACATCTATTCTTACCTTTTGTGAGTTGCTTTAGTTTATAAAGGCTCTGATAGCGTGCGTGCTCAAAGGTTTTAACGATAATGTATTCACTATAACCAATGATGGATAGAGGTGTGGAAATGAAAATGCGCTCATGAGCTTGTGCCCAGAGAACCAGGAATATGTGTGCGTGTGTGTGTGAGTGTGTGTGTGCGTGTGTGTGTGAGTGTGTGTGTGTGTGTGAGTGTGTGACCGACGAGCTGGCCATGGACACCACTGGTCACCCTGAGAGTCTCCTCTTACTTTATTCTGATCAGCAGACCTTCAGTTCTGAATCCTAGTAGCTTGTAGATATGAGTGAAATAATCTACAAAAAAATAAGGTTTGAGCAAACAGCCTGCGACGCACAGATTTTTGAAGCTTGAATTTGAGACATTTGACCACATCTAATGCCTGTGCTCTGCGGTCGTGCCGTACTCCGCTCCTGCACCGGCGACAGGCGTTAACAACCTCTCTAAACAGAGGTGAAGGAAGGGACAAAACCTTCACTTTTTTCATGCATGGAATAAAATAAGAACTCTATTTTTTGTAACGTCTTTCTAACTCCTGCTAAGGAACAATGTTCGAACTGTTTCCCTCACAAGCAGGGACTTCACCGGAATCCACTGCACCCTCCCCATCCTCTCCAGGCCCAGCCCTTTGTGGCTGAGACTGGTTTTTGCTGGAACCCACTGGATGCTTACAGTTAAGTGCGGGCGTGAGCCTGCACTGCCCTCTGCTGGATGTCAGAGGCCAAGTCAGGCAGGGAAATTCCTCGTTCTCCGGGAGTTCAGGAAACTCATACAGGAGCTTTTCCTGGAGAGCGGAGTTTGGCTGTTGCAAAGTCTCGTACTCTCGAAGGGCAAACGTGGGAGGTCGCTGGTGCATTTGGAGCTGGAGGGGCCGGATGGGTTGCAAGAACAGGGAAGTCCCAGCTAGCCTAGTCCCAGCTGGGGCACATTGGTCACCGCGCCCCCGTGCTCCCCCAGTCTCGGGCTCCTCACCCCCTGGGAAACGGGATAATGCACAGGTTGCCCCAGTGTTTCTCCATAAATGTTGGTTATCATGACTTCAACCTCCTCTGTAAAAAGGCAGAAACTCGGAGGACTCGACCAAGGGTCCCAAGGTCATTTGTCTGCTTAGGGACAGAGGAGGGCGTAGTCCAGGCCAGGACCTACCACCTTCCCCTGATCTCCAGCCCTGGGCTCCAGTGAGCTCCACTTGCTACCACTGCTGCCTCAGTGGGCACCGGACTCGACCCTCTACCGGAGCAGCCCCGTCACCCCCACCAGGGAGTGTCGCCTCTCCGCGGCAGAGCAGTGTGCTGGTGGGTGCTGCAGGCCTGCTCTGCAGATGGCGGTGTGAGGCCAGCACACGTCTCAAGGGGTGGAGACAATCGCAAGCGCCACGAGCCATTGTGTGGGGACTGTGTGATCCGAGAGCGGGGGCCATCGATGGACAGAACTCTACCAAACCATGTAAAAGTTCATTTATTCACTCTACATTCATGTGCTCACCAGTACTTATTAACACTTCACCAAGCAAATCCCGGCACCCACGTTGATGGGGCTCCAGATGGCCCATGGCACGCCCTCGCACACCTGGTGGGTGGGCTGGTTCCCCTTTCGTGTGGTTTGTCACACCCTCCAGGGCTGTGTCCGAAACCCCGAGCAGGACATGCTCAAAGATCTGCGAAGTGAAGGAGTGTGAGCAGTCGGGGGGTCACCCTGACCTGACGGTAGGCCACCCAAGCTGCACATGTGCTGGGGGGCCGCCCGTGCATCGTCCCAGCACCAGCGACATGCTGCCAGCAGATCTCATGGGCACAAACACCCTGCCCGTCGGGCCTCCACACGACCCGGTCATTCAACAAGGGTGGATCTAATCAGCCCCACTCACGGTCTGGGTTGGAATTCCAGAAATAACCCCAACTGGGCCACCTCCAGCCCAGTTTAATCTTTCTTGTCTCCAACTTCTCATTGGATCATGAGAACAATCATTTTTATCTTGCAAAATGGCCGTAAGAATTAGAGACAGTAAAAGGGAAGCTTCTGGTTGCCTACCCAGAATGGGCACGACGTCAATGGTAGCCATTGTTTTATTTTCACACCAAAACAAAATACACATAGAGACTGTGTACACGTAAGGTTACACGCACACACTGGTGCAGGTAAAAATATACGAGTTGCCTTCTGATTTTTTTAAATAAAATATTTACTGACACCGGAGAAGAGGAAAGAATACGCACTCTTGAAATTATAAGCCATGTTTACTTAGCCAAAGGAAAAATTTAAAAGACACCACTTTGGGACATGAAGACAGCTGCTTTCTCATCTCAGGAGGTAAGGGAAACATATTTTAGGGAAAGAGGTAGGGAGAGAGCCACTAAATAAAAATGAGATTTAAACTTGTTCTAAGGAATCAAGTCAATGTTTCTCTTCATTTGCCTTCTTAAGTATCTTGAGGAAATAAAAGAGAAGTCTCACCTATGGGCATGTATTTTAGGCTGACTTGCCTCATTTTTGCAGTGCAGGAAGTTATAATTGTGCTGTAGAAATGTACTGTTCCTGACACACTTAGAGTCATCGTCCCCCACCCCCCAAAGAAGGTGTTGTGCAGGACCGTCAGCTACTTTCGGACCCATGAGTGAAGGCAGAGGGAATCACAGTGACAGCAGCCTCATGCATGAGGGGCAGCCAGCCTACGGTCTCCACGGCCAGACTAGATGGTTCTAGCACTTTCTAGCTGTCTGACTTTGGGAAAATTGCCCACCAACCTGTGCCTCAGTTTCATCTACTGTAGAGTGGATGGAGACAATAGCATCTCAACCGTATTTCTTCTTTTATTTGTTTTTAAATGTTTTTCTTAAAGTCTGTTTTGAAAGAGAGAGAGAGAATCCCAACCAGCGTGCCCACTGTCAGCACAGAGCTTGGCTGGGGCTCAAACTCACAAACCAAAATCAAGAGTCAGATGCTTAACCACTGAGCCACCCAGGTGCCCCACAGCAACTGTATTTCAAGATTAAATCACTCAATACCTAGAGAATAGCACATCAGTATTACTGTTTGTGAAACATGCATTTGACTTTATTGGTATTTTAAAACACCCTCAATTCAAACTACATGCCGATGCCTCTTGGAGAAGTTACTTCTGACAATAATAAGGAAATTGTCTCAATCAAGAATATCTATGGAAAACGTGTAGTTAACGTCATAATTAATGATAACATACGGAACGCTGTCCCCTAACTCTGGGAAGGAAATATGAAAGTTCACACTCACCTAGTCTACTCACTGTTATGTCAGAGGTTCTTAAGCATTGCAATAAAGTAGAAAGAAAGGAAGGAGAAAAATAAAACTGCCTCAGTTTACACGTGATATAATTGTTTACGTCAAAAATCTTAAGGAATCCACAAAGAAACTACCATAGCACACAAGTGAAGTCACTAAGGTTTCAGGACCCAAAGTAACTGCACAAATTTCAATTGTATACCTATATACCATTAACAAAACTCAGGCAACGAAACTTATACAAACCTATACCATTTTACAATAGTACAAAATGCTTAGAAACACAAAGTTGTGCAAGACCTGTTCACTGAGAACTATATACGCTGCTGAAAAAAATTAAACAGTAGTAAGTTAATGGAGAGTTATAGCATATTTATGGAGTTGGAAAGTTCAATATTGTTAAGGTGTCATTTCTCATCATATTGATCTCTAGAGTCAATTCAATACCAGTCAAACTCCATGGGGTAAAATAAGCAATTTTTTTTGTATTTATATGAAAATGAAGACAAGCTAGAATAACCAAAAAAATCTCAAAAAAAAAAAAAGAAAATCCAAATGCAGAAATTATAGTACATGCTTTTTCTTACTGTTGTACAGTAAACATGTAGCATGGTATTTGTTTAAGCATAACAAGATCATTAAAGCCAAATAGAAAATCTAGATACATATGGTTAAGTAATTTTTGATGAAAGCATCAAAGCAATTCGAAGGGGGAAAAGAAAATTCTTTCTAGAATGGTACTGAAACAACTGGATATTTGCATAGAGGAAAAAAACACCTCAACTGCTATTTTATAACATACACAAAAATTTCCAGATGGATCAGAGTTTCATTAAACCCAAAGCTATAAAATTACCCAAAAAAATCTAAGAAAATATCTCATGAGGTCACAGAGTTCTTATACCAGTCAAAGACAGCACTAATCTCAAAATAAGAGAATTGATCAGTTTGACCTAAAATTAACTGTCTGCTCTTTTAAAAGACAACAACAATAAGGAAATAAAAAGGGAGAAAAATTTTGCCACATTCATGTATGACGGCCGACTTGAATCCAGAATATATTTTTAAAATTCTCACAAATCAATAATCTAAAGATTAAAAAAAATTAAAGCTAAAGATGAACGATCTAATATTTTTAATGGGCAAATATTGAACAAGCACCTTATAAAAAAAATAATGGAAGGGTCAATAAGCACCTAAAAGTGTGTTCATTGGTGATCAAAGTAGCTCAAATCACAGTGAGATACCACCATGTCCCCATAGGAACAGTTAAAAGGTGATCAGATAACATCAACTATTGGCAAGGATTGGAAGCAATTGGAAGTCTGCGCAAATCTTGTACATGAAATGGAACAATTTTGAAACTTTGTTGGAAGTTTCCCCTAAAGTTCAACAGACTCTGATTTGGCAGTTTTACTCTAGATCATAGAAATTCACCCTTGATAAGTAAAAATGTAAGTCCACAAAAAAGACTCCTATAAGAATGTTCATATCAGCTTTATTCAGAACAACCAAAAATTGGAAGCAACTCAAATATCCATCAATGAAAAGTGGACAAATATATATCTAATGAAAATAAATGGAAAAATAGTATGTGTGAAATTTTTAAGAATCTGACACTAGGGAAGTGAAGCCAGACACACAAGAGTATATAAATGTATGATTTTATTTAAATAAAGTTCAAAATCAGAATTGTAATGGACTCTGGGAGAGTGAAGGTTTGCTTCAATGGAGCAATTTCTTGGTGACAGAAATTCTCTATGTCCTTATTGTGGTGGCCATTATCTAACTATATACATTTTTATATATGTTTGTCAAAATTAATCAAAACAGGTTTGCATATTAATTATATGTAAATGATGCCTTGATTTTTAAAAATTGTTATTATGGACGTATAGCTGACAGACAACGTTATATTCGTTTCTGGTGCATGACATAGTGATTTGACAATTCTACATACTCAATGCTCACCACGGGAAGCATACTCAACATTTGTGACTATACAATATTATTACAATATTATTGACTACATTCCCTATGCTGTACTTTTCATCTCTGTGACTTGTTTATTTTATAACTGAAAGTTTATACCTCTTAATCCCCTTCACCTGTTTGGGGTCTTTTGAGATTCCATACAAATTTTAGTATGTTTTTTTTTCTAGTTCTGTGAAAAATGCTACTGGTATTTTGTTAGGGATTGCATTGGCTCTCTGGAAGGGTTTAGATAGTATGTACCTTTTTTAACAATACTAATTCTTCCTATCCATGAGCCTGGGATATCTTTCCACTTGTTGGTGTCTCTTTAATTTCTTTCATCAATGTCTTAATGCTTTCCAAAGCACAGGTCTTCACCTACTCAGTTAAACTTTTTCCTAGAAATTTTATTCTTATTTGGTGCAATTGTGAATGGAATTTTTTTCTTAATTTCTCATTCTGATACTTAGTGTATAGAAATGCAAAAGAATTCATATATTAATTTTGCATCTTATAACTGTATTAAATTCATCTTTAGTTCTAATAGATTTTGGTGGAGTCTCTGGGATTTTCTATATTAAGTATCATGTCATCTGCAAAGAGTGACAGTTTTATTTCTTCCTTCCCAATTTGGGTGTCTTTTATTTCTTTTTCTTGTCTGATTGCTGTGGCTAGGATTTCCAGTTGAATTAATGATTCCATTTGAATTAACTATGTTGAATAAAAGTGGGGAGAGTAAACATGCTTGTTTTATTCCTCATCTTAGAGAAGCTCTTAGTTTTTTACGTTTGAGTCTGATGTTGGCTGTGGGGTTTTTACATATGACCTTCACCATGTTGAGGTTTGTTCCCTCTAACCTAAATTTGTTGAGAGTTTTTAGCGTGCACAGATGTTGTATCTATCAAATGCTTTTTCTGCACCCATTGAGCTAATCACATGATTTTATCCTTTCTCTTGTTAATGTGATCTATCACGTTGGTTGATTTGTGAATATTGAACCACCATCCTTATCAAAACTGTAATAAATCCCAACATGACTGTGGTGAAAGATTCTTTTAAAGTATTGTTCAACTCAGTTTGCTAATATTTCATTGAGGGTTTTTGCATCTATACTCATCGTAGACATTGTGTGTGTTTGTTTTTGTAGTATCTGTGTCTGGTTTTGATGTCAGGGCAATGCCAGCCTTGTGGAATGAATTAGAGGTTTTCCTTCTTTTTCTATTTTTTGGAATAGTTTGTGAAGAAGAGATATTAACTCTTCTTTAAATGCTTGTTAGAATTTAGTTCTGAAGCCCTCTGGTCTTGGACTTTTGTGTATTGGGAATTTGTTGATTATCAATTTAATTTTCTTACTAATAACCATGTGTCCAAATTTTCTACTTTTTCCTCATTCAGTTTTAGAAGATTGTAGGTTTCTAGGAACTTATCCTTTGTTGTCCAATTCGTTGGTGTATAATTTTTCCCATTATTCTCTTATAATCCTTTGTATTTCTGTGGTGGTGGCTGTTATTTCTTCTCTCTCATCTTTTAGTTTATTTATTTAGACCCTCTCTCTGTTTTTCTTGGTGAGTCTTGGCTGAAGGTCCCAATTTTGTTCTTCCAAGAATCAGCTTGGTTTCATTGACCTCCTCTATATTCTTTTTTTTTAGTCTGTATTTCATTTACTTCCATTGTTATCTTCATTATTTCCTTCTTTCTGTTAACTTTGGGCTCTGCTTCTTCTTTTTCTACCTCCTTTATGTGGAAGGTTGGGTTGTGTATTTGACATTTTTCTTGTTCCTTAAGGTTCTGTCTTCGAACTGCCTTTGCTGCTTCCCAAAATGCCTGGCTTAGCTCTTTTTTCTGTCATTTTGTCTTCTTCTTTCAGTGAGGATATATTTTTCTGTCTCCTCATTTGGTCTTACTCTCTGTGTTTGTTTCTCTGTATTAGGGAGGTCAGCTCCACCTCTGGTCTTAAAAACAGTGGCCTTGTGCAGATGGGGTCCGTGGCGCCCTATAGCACAGTGGCCCCCTGGTCACCGGAGCCAGCCCTGCGTGGGCCACACGCACCCTACTGTTGTGGCCAAGCCGTGATTGCCATGAGCATAGTGGTGTGTGGGGTTGGCTCTCGGCTGGGCTGGCTTCAGGGAGCTGTTTCACTCGCACCCTGCCAGGATTTGCTCCCTGAGCCCTTGAAGGGCCGGGCTACAGCCGTCGTGGGCTCCCGGTGGGTGCCCCTGGCCTCTTCCAAGGCCCACATTCTCGGACCTCCCAAAGCAGCAGCAACGCTTTCGAATCACAGTCGCAGGCCTGGGCAACATGTACGAAAATATAATTCCCTGGCACATTTCTGAACAGCTGTGTGAAAGCAGCCGTGGCCTGTGGAGTATAAACGTGAACGTTATTCTAATCTGGGTCCCACAAGAGGAATGATAGCGGCCCCACTCGCCTAGACCCCCTGCGCCCCAGGGAGCAATTCAGGTCACGGTCCCTGGACCGGGGCGTCTCTCCCCAGGTGAGAACGGCACCTGCCTGTGTGAGCGACCACACGGAGGAGGTGTCATCACCGGGGATGCTTACCTTTCCTCATTTTTCTGCGGTTACAATAGCATCCTTATCACTTGTGAAACTGACACGAAGGGCAAAAATAAATAAAACATTAAAAACATTTTTTTTAGCATTCAAGAGTCTCTCATGGTTTGCCTCTCTCCCTTTCCCCCACCATTTCCGCCCTTCTTCTCCCCCTTGTTCCTCCGTCAAGTTCCTCCTAATCCTCCTATATGTGCAAACATATGATATTTGTCCTTCTCTGCCTGACTTATTTCGCTCAGCATGACACTCTTGAATGCTGACAAAAACTGAGGACTGATGGATGTGGGGGGAGGGGGGATGGGCATGGAGGAGGACACTTGTGGGGATGAGCACTGAGTGTTATGTGGAAACTAATTTGACAATAAACTATTAAAAAACAAAACAAAACAAAAAAAACACATTTTTTTAAAAGGGCGCCTGGGTGGTTTAGTCGGTTAAGCATCCTGCTTTGGCTCAGGTCATGATCTCATGGTTCGTGGGTTCGAGCTCCGTGTCAGGCTCTGTGCTGACAGCTCAGAGCCTGGAGCCTGTTTAGGATTCTGTGACTCCCCCTCTCTCTGACCCTCCCCTGCTCATGCTGTCTCTCTCTCTCTCTCTCTCTCTCTCTCAGAAATAAATAAAACATTAATAAAAATTTTAAAAAATAAATAAACTGACATGAAGGGATTAATCTGCGTTTCGAACTATAAACACACGTGAGAGGTGTACTGAGATCGTTGTCTGCGAGCTCCCGAACACTGTCCTCTGGGTTGGTGTGAACACACTGGTGGGACCACGAGACCCTAAATAACAAAATCGGGAGCAGGGCCCTGGGAGCTGGAAGACCTGGGTTCAAATCCCAGCCTCCAGCCTCCTGCCTGCATGACCCTGGGTGCACGATTTCACCTTTCCTCCTCAGGGTCTTCATCCACAAAATGGTGATAATAAAATGGTGCCCACGTCACAGCCAGTGTGTAAGGGACCATCAGGGACAAGGTGTAAAAGATTTTATAGCAAAATGCCCAGGCCTTTTAAAGATATTTATCTAGTATCTCTTGGAAGCAAAGGGCCATGGCAGGTGCTCTAAGCTCAGCGAGAAGGGGAAGTGCCCTGTCCTGAGTCAAGAAGCTGTAGAGGCTGTTATGTGTGCTAGAAAATAAGGAAGTGGAAGGGGTGTAAATAAGGTAAAGTTAACATTCACTGACATCAGGGGTCTTACACACGTGATCTCCTTCGGCGCCCACATCAGCGTGTTGCTCAGGACACTGCAGGTCGCAGGGATTGGAGACCTAGCTCAGCGTGGCTTGAGACACAAAGAAGAAAGAGCAAGGGAGGGAGAAAGTGAGAGAGAGAACAAGAAAGGAGGGGGAGAGAGAGCAAGAAAGAGAGAGGGAGGGAGAGACAGAGGGAGAGGGAGAAAGGGAGGGAGGGATGAAGGGAGTTTAGAGGGGGAAGGGGGGAGGAGATGGAGCAAGAGTGAGAAGGGAGAGGGAGGGAGGGGAGGGAGGGGA
>NW_027529428.1:18927527-18928311 GCF_008692635.1 Crocuta crocuta | reverse complement strand
ATCTGCTGCCTTCCACATCTGGAACAGCAGGGTTGGGGGTGGGCTATGGGGCAGCTGCAGGCCCCCCAACCTCAGTGCCTGTGAGGGACCCCCCAGCTGTACTGTCCCCTCTCTCTCCTGCTTGCTGACCTCCCTCTTCAGCCGGGCTCTCTCTGAGCCCAGGGCCTTGTCCTCCCCACCCCCCGGGAGCAGGAGGGGCCCCCCGTCCCAGTGGCCAGTCTCCAGAGGCGCGCAGGTGGGGCCTGAGTTCTGTACCCACCAGGGACCCCGCCGCCTCACAGCGTGCCCCCATCAGCCCGAGACAAAGAACAGTCTAAGCCCAAAGTTAGCGGAAGGGAGGAAATAAACAGAACGGCAGAAACAGACAAAACGGAGAATACAAAAAAAATCAACAAAATCGATCAGCCTTTCGCTAGACCAAGAACAAAAGAGAGAAAACAAGTAAATGAAAGAAGAGGCACTAATTACCACTGATGTCAAAGCAACAGAAGGGATTAGAAAAGGCCGCGAAGACAGACAGCCTCGCGAAGCCGGGTGGGGGGGGTTAAGTCTCAGCCCAGAAGGGTCCCGAAGGAGAGAAGACTTAGGAAGTGAAAGTGTTGATCAGTGGAAGGAAGAAGTCTGTAAAAACTGGAGTTCCCCAAACTGCAGCAGGGGTTCTAGAGCTTCTCAGATTCTGGAAACTGCCGGGTGCACTTCTGCCTCCGTGTGAACCAGCCCCACAGGCGGGGGGAGAGGGTGTCCCCAGCCCAGCCGGCCGGCCCGGGGGCCCTCCGGAGGCAGA